>NC_090931.1:441234458-441544898 GCF_040938575.1 Ambystoma mexicanum | reverse complement strand
AGGCCAATCGCGTGTGGAACTTCTTGCGCACCTCTGAAATACACGCGCCCAGGCCAATCGCGTGTGGAACTTCTCGCGCACCTCTGAAATACACACGCCCAGGCCAATCGCGTGTGGAACTTCTCGCGCACCTCTGAAATACACGCGCCCAGGCCAATCGTGTGTGGAACTTCTCGCGCACCTCTGAAATACACGCACACGCTCCCCCAGGCCCGATCGCGTGTGGAACTTCTCGCGCACCTCTGAATTACACGCGGCCAGGCCAATCGCGTGTGGAACTTCTCACGCACCCCTGAAATACACGCGCCCAGGCCAATCGCGTGTGAAACTTCTCGCGCACCTCTGAGATACACGCACACGCTCCCCCAGGCCCGATCGCGTGTGGGCCTTCTCGCGCGTGTAGAACTTTGGCGCACATTTTTTTCCTGCGCAGGGACACTACCGCCTGCTTTCGTGTGGCGGACATGTATGGGCCTGTGCGCGTCTTTGGCCGTGCGCTGTTTTTCCCTATTCGATTCCATGAATACGTGTTGTAGGCGAGCGTGTGGGCGTTCTGCGCACTTGCCTCCTGTACTTCCCCCGTGACGCCCACATTTTCACGAGTTGTTCCCCATCCTGCGTGTGACGCCCCGTGTTACACCTACTTTTGTTATGTGCGCCGCGCTATGTGCGAATTCGCTGTGGCCTTATCGCACGGCGTTCAATGACCTGTGCGCCAGCATGCACCAGCGTGCGCAGCGCACTTTTTCAGCGCACATCCCACATTTTGCGCGTGCACAGACTTCCATGAATAGATGTGCGATGTTTTCTGTGCGATAATCGCACTTGCACTGCGATTTTCGCTATTTCACTGCGAATCGCACGTTTTCGCATGCGTGCGCCGTTTTTTCGGCGCACATTAATTCCATGAATCGGCCTGATAGTATGTTAAGGATAGCGTGTTTATATAGCGCCTATACACAATATGTTTCAAACGCTCCTAAGAAAAGTCGCTATGGGTGCATACCCTATATATGGCTGAGGCTGTAGCAAGAAGAAGGTTGGGGCTAAAGAATGGGAAATAAGGGCAAGGTGCGCTGATTGGTGATTTAGAGATGCCTTTTATAACAACCCGGTGGAGGCAGTGTTAGGTGCCTGCGGCACACGGGCGGTTGCCTGGCGGCGCTGCAGCATTATTTTACAGACATTATGGGGGGGGTTACGAAAAGGATGCCCTTAAAGTAGGCATGTTGCAGTACACAGTTGTTAAAGGGAAGTATCAGAGGTTAAGGGAAGTAATTGGGTAGTTGTTCAGAGCTCCGAAGGAAGACACAGATTCAATAGGGGAACATATGGTTAATGCACTGGCCTTCCAATTCACACGCCACGGGTAAAAACGAGCAACGCTCAGAGGCCGGATAGAGTACCCCGGAAATGTGTTTGAGGGTAAAAGTTGGGGCCAAACTCAGCCTTTCATCTCACACGCCGTGGGACAAAAGGAGCAACGCTCAGATACCTAAGGGTTGTTGCAAATATACAAAGGCTGAATTACTCTTGATCTTAAGGGGCTTCCGGCAAGTTACTCACAGGGTTATGCTGCACCTGCTGCAGACCCCAATTTCGACAGGGGACGCTGTTAGGAGGCAGATGTGCAACATCAGACTCTGCTATACTAAGGGGTGAAACTTTGCAGAGATTCAACAGAGTTTGAAGAAATTATTGTGTAGTTGGTTCACTGACCAGGGAAGATGTTGGGGGTATACTTCGGGTAAGGTGCGCCAGGTCACCCTAACAGTACGATCTAGGGGGGCGCTGAAGGACGCGGGACTTTGGGAAATGGTAATTCTCACAACGGCCAGATTTCAAGTCAGTGAGGATTTAACTTCACTTATTATTCTTGGTGGACTGGGGTTGGCTAATTAGAACAATATAATGCCATGGGTATAAGACAAAAGGTGGGATATGGCATCATTCTCTAAAATAAGGGGTTAGGCGATGCATTGGGGACACATCATTATCATTGGATCTTGGGTTCTATGCGTGAACAGGCCGGTAAGGCCAACCCAGCCGTTCAATCCTTCGGGGGTCAATAAACAAGTAGCATGGGCTGGGGGACATCTGGTTGGTGGTAGTCTGGGTTTTGGTAAATGGCTTCGATGGCTGGGAAGCTTTGGCCTACACAATGAATAGGGGAGAGGAAAGGGGCCTGTTTTAAGGGTAAGAGGCTGGCCCAGCAGCTCTCGGTCATGATTGGCACTCCCCCAGGCCATTAATACTCCCGCAGGCGCAGGCAAGCCACAGAGGAGCAGTGCAGGGGAGATGAGGCCTGCATGACAAGTACTAATGGAAGTGGGAACCCCTCCGCCCTTTGAAAGTCGGGAGGCGTAGGGGGCTCTTTACTAAAGGAATTAAAATGGTCAGCTTCTCCCGTCGGAAACTGCACAAGACCGGGGATTCTTGGAGTGAGTTTAGCCTGATGAAAAAGGGAGAGGACTGAGGCAAAGGGGAAGTAAGGCAAATGTGGTGTCTAAAAGTCTAAGCCGTCAGGAACAGCGCTCTCCCAACAGGGTAAACTCCTGCTAAGGTTGAGGTACAATGCACAAGTTGATCAGACAGCCGGGTTAAAAGCAGGAGCCGGTGGATGAGCCGTTACAAAACCGGAACAGTCTCTTGGACCAGCGCCTCTTGGGAGCCTAAAAACCGGCGGGGGCATCTGGTGGTAGCAAGGAGGGCTCGGCTTCCCCCCTCCCAACAAACGGTGCTCCCTCAGCTCAGGAACACCTGCAGGGGCAGGAGGGTCTCAGATGTGAAGGGCCAGGGGAGTTGTGCCTATTATGGACTGGGGAAAACAGGGGGAAGCAGGTTTTGATGGAGCACAGAGGTTTCCTGAAATTGTGCGCAACTTCACCCGTCAAGGACAGCTCTCCCTCAGTTGGTAACTCCTGCAGAGGCAGGCAGAGCAAGGTTAAGTTGGTTGGGGAGCGTTAGCCTAAAAAAGTAAGTAGAATAATTTACTGTGGGTGAAGTATGACGATCAAATTGACCTCACAGAAGGGGTAAACCAGGAGCAGTGGTCTGAGAGCAGGCCAAGGA
The DNA here is from genome assembly GCF_040938575.1 of Ambystoma mexicanum. Classification (NCBI taxonomy): domain Eukaryota; kingdom Metazoa; phylum Chordata; class Amphibia; order Caudata; family Ambystomatidae; genus Ambystoma; species Ambystoma mexicanum. Next base: position 441,541,826 of record NC_090931.1, on the reverse strand, counting down.
AATATGGTAGGGGCTGAAGTGTTCCCCAGACCAGGCACAACCTGGTCAAAGGTGAAGTCCCCGGTAGAATATGCAAAAGAGGGAGTACATTGGCCAGCATGTGGCATGGGAGTTTTACAAAGAATTGGGCACAAAGTACATTAAGCTCCTGGAGAGGTTTTCACAGAGCAGGCATGGCCCAATTAACTGGGAAATATAAAATGATGAAAGGGGGAGCCACGGTGGACGGTAACCCACCAAGTGGCGTGGCGGTGTTTGGGCAACCAAGCACAAAAACCAGACTCGAATGAGCCAGGAGGAAGCCGGAAAGGTCTTCGCTCTTCTTGGACCAGCACCTCTATGGAGCCTAACGGCAGGGATGTCTGGTGGTAACAACAAGGGCTCAGCTTCCCCCAGAAGAAAGAGCGCTCTCCCCGCCCACGGACACCTGCAAGGGCAGGGTAGGCTCAGGCACAAAGGGTTTGGAGAGTTGGGCCTACTATGGACTTGGTGAAAAGAAATAAGGGCAAGCGTCACACTTACAGACTGAATTTCACTAAATGTGTGCAGTGATTCTTTTGTGTGAAAATAAAACTGCGGCCAAGTTTGCCATTTTGAAAAACAACTGTCTCATTCCAGCTCTTTTTCTGAGAAGGGAAAATAAACGGTAACAGAAGAATGAACAAAACATGGCTTATTGGCTATGGGTACAAATGGACAAATGCAAGGGTTATGAGAAAGTCACATGAGGACAGGTATTTAGGCGTTCAGCTGCCACACGCCAGTGCTTCTGATTTGAAAATCGCAACTTTCCTGTTTACTTGTCAATTCCTATGTGTTACTTTATTGCCAGACTCTTTGCCTGTTCTATCGGACTTGCCCTCATCCTTACCTCTACTTTGAACTTCTGATTCCTGTTAACGACCCACGACTCTACTTACGGATTATCCATACGTCTGCTGATTTTGTCTCTTGCTGCCCGCACGGACGCGAATCGAATATTGTACTTGGATTGCCCATCTCATGTATTTCCGAATTCCCGCACGGCCACGACTCTGATTGTTTGCACGGACTGCACAGCTCCTACTGGAAGACAGCATCAGATCACGCGTTGGTGCATTTACGAGAGTTTCTCTGCCAAACCCACACAAACTGCGCACGGACTAGAGACTGCCCCCGTGGTGCACATTGTCGCTAGGCGTCCTTGTTCCGTCGGGACAGGTGGTTACCAGGAACTAGAGACTATTAACCACTGCTCGTATTAGGCGTCCTCATGCCGTCGTGTTTTAGTCTTGCCTTGGTGGAGTACACTTGTTGCATCCGGCATAGGACACTAAACAGCACTTCCAGTTCCTTGCACAGACACATGGTAAGTATTCTGTCATAGTGCTTGATATAAATCTCTGCTCTTGTATTCTATATTTCAATATCATACCCTGTCTTGTAGGTTGCTACGATGAGGGGGTTAGCAGAAGGAGAGTTCTTACCATTCTAGGACAGAAAACCAACTCATACCGGTTAGCAGTATATTTCTCTTTCTTGATCCGCATTGCCATGTTTTGTAACACAAACAAGTGACCGTGTCCTTGTTCCTTTGCGGTTTTTCTGTGTTTTGTGCTGTGTTCCATCTTCCAATGAATAGATTCCTCTGCATGTTTAACCCATTCAGAGGGATTCATTGGTAGGAAGAACTCTTCGGCTACGCTACGAGTTCAACTACTTTGGATTCCGACAATGGGCCACTGTGGCATGTTTTCTAGAGAGAAAGCACTGAGCTCTCTTGTACTGCTTGCTGGAGGAGGACACCTGCTGTTGAGACTCATTATGTCCTCGACCATGCCTGGATCCCAAAGATCAATTCTGCAAGTCGAGTGCATTTCCCCCTGCTGGCTGATCCTGGTACAGCTTCTAATTTGCTCCCGGGTTGCAAATATACAACACCTCACTACCCGGATCAAGTAAATTTGTTTAAGAGAGCGTCCCTAGGTTCGTGATGACTTGGGGCCAATTTGGGGACCCTGTGCAAATATATTGAACCCCCACCCAAGATGCTATTGGCTTTCTAGTTTTGGCATTGGTGGCAAAAGGGACATAACCCAACCTACTTATAGGCTCGCCAGATCTAGTATTCGCCCATGGTGCCCTTTCCACCTTTGAACCGGGATTTTGCATCTGTGGGGAGGGGGCAAAAGATTGGGTGCACAACTGGGGTCACAGCCATTTGTTTCTATTTTAGGCAGTGCCCCGTCATAAACTAAAACAGTTGTAGGGTTGGTTCTTGCTTTGATCTTGTTGGGAAGTCCTCTCCTACCCTGGGTGACACTTATGTAGGCAAGGTCCTTGGGGTGGGCCGGAGCCCTCTCCACTTCACGACGACTGCAGCCTGAACTAACAAGGCCTCTCAGCAAGCGCTGCTGGAGCAGCTGGTCTCCCCCGTGCATCCAGTGTGTATATCTTTGAGCAGGTGAGCACGATCTGCGTGCATTTAGCGCCTACTCTGTTCCCGGGCCCCTGCAGATCATCACTACATGCATTTTGCACCCATTCTATTCATGGGCCCTTGCAGATCTTCACTACGATCTATCAGCCATTTCTGGGCCCACTTGACCACGCCATAGCATTTTTGGCATCAGCTGCCCCTAAAATGGCCATCTCCAGATTTGTTTATGCGTTGCCTAGCAACACGCACAATCTTATCGTAGCACATCCGCCCGTGTTAAGGCCGTGAGTTTAAAGGCCCTGTTTTGCTCCTGTTTGCGCACTGGTGCGCGGTTTGGCCGTAACCCTTGTGTGTTCACTATTAGGTAAACGGGACTCTGTGACATTCATTCTACTCTACGCCTACCCCCCCACCTTGTCCATCTAGTAAACTGTATGCCTAGTACAAAGTACGCTCTGCCCATTACATTATTGATTTACCTTCCTCGTGGACTGCTACTCTTATGCTGCTACTTTAATCGCCATCCTCACCTCAGTAGCGGTCTGCGGCACACCGGCACTCTTGAATGCTCCCCATACTGAACTGTAACATTGTCTAACTGTGATATATATTATTCTAACGTTGTTACGATTTCAATGCATATCTATTTACTACTCGTGCAGCCTATGCTTGTCCGCCCATTACCTGTGGCTGTTAGTGCTACTAGCTAAGCGTAGACACAGACATTGCTGGGAACTCATTGCAATCCATCTAATATTGCCAACTTTGTTGGAATACATACTGCGGCTATTATTGCTGAGTGGACTGTTGCCACCTTGCCTTATCTATACATATTATCGCTCACTTGACTTCTATCTAATTGTTTCCTTAAAGATCTCAAACTAGATATTCCTGTATCTCTTACAATTGAACTCATGACATTGCATTGGTACCAACAGACCAAGATTATACCTCATTATGCACGAGTATTATAAATTATGCTGCACACTTCTGCTACTCCACGCAATATTGCTGCTACTCCATGCAATAGTGCCACTAGCTAGATCCCCCACCTATTCTAGCACAATACCGCTACAGCCCACTGTTACTGTGAAACTACCGCTCACTATGTTATGCTCACTACGCACCACTAGCCTTTACCCAACATCGCTAGCAAGCACCTTCACCTCCTCCCTCCTGCCCTCATGCCCAATCAGTACCAAGCCCTTGGACATTACGTCACCCCCCAATCCATACCTGAACTCCCCTGCCTTATGGCTGGAACATTTTGCAGCTAAACCCACCCCTCTCCAACCATGTGCTCTACAGCTGAGGAACCTTAAACTAGGCTCTAGATTCCCACGCACAGCTCTTCGTCCACACCCCTCTACTACTACCATAGCACTCTCCAGCCACGACAACCCCACAACTAGCCCTGAGAGCTGTGGCATCAACAACTCCCCTCCTAAAGTCTCCCTGAAGCTCAATAACAGTAACTCCACTATTGCCAAAGAAGGCACCCTGATTAAAGGAGCCCTTGTCAATGCCAGGTTCCCCCTTGCTCACGCGCTTGATATTGCAGACTTCATCGTAACACAAGATCTTGATTTCCTAGCCATCACAGAGACTTGGTTACATGCAGCAGCCGGACCTATACTCTCCTTGGCCATCCCCAATGGATACTCCATCATAAGATGCAATCGTAACTCGAACTATTCCAAAGGTGGAGGCGTTGCCTTCATCTTTAGAAGCTTCCTCGGTCTTAGACTCACCCCGGATCAGCAGATTCTCACAGCCGAGTTACTATCTGTCACATTGCCTATATCACCCAACCATACAGCCACTCTGCACCTTATCTATAGGCCCCCAGGAATGGTTTCCACTTTTACGGATGACATCTCATCCCTCCTAGCAGCAAATACCAAGTCCAATTCACAAATTATCCTACTAGACGATCTCAATCTCTGCTTCCAAGATTCTAACGACGCGTAAAGCTTGGGTCCTTGCCGGCACACTAACAGATCTGGGATTTTCCCACCGCCTCCAGGGACCCACGCATATCAAAGGTAGAACCCTTGATTGGTTGGTCGATCTGAACTGTAGCATCAACATTGTGTCCAACACACCATGCGCTTGGTCAGATCACCACAAGATAAAATTCAACATCAAAGCAAATAACCAATGCTCTAAACAGAACATTGCACCCTTTATCAGCACTAGAAATAAAAGGGACATAACAAGGGAGAAACTGCTCCCTTTAACCCTTTAAGTGCCATGGGGTTTTCCCCTCAGAGCCAAGGTGATTTCGGTATGTCGCCATTCAATGGCTTGTAACTTTTTTGTTACATGCAATATCTCGGCCAAATTTGGCCCCTTTTTTTCCCACATGTAGGCGGTCGTAACCCTGGAGGTCCTCTTTTCAGAAATCATGGGGTTCCCTGTTTTCCTTGGTGGCTTGGACACCCGAGGCCCAAATTGTATGGTGTGCCCTTCTGAAAAAATTGTGAAATTCAGCTGTCTGAAAACACTTGGGGTTGGGGGTGTTTTCGGCTTTCCCCTTGGTGCCCAGGTAGGTGCACCCGCACATGTGAGGCACCGTTTTCATCGGGACACCTGTGGGAACGCAGGACAGTAGGCCATGTATTGTTGGCAGTGTCCCTGGCCTTGAACATCCATGTACCATGTGGGTGTACCGTCCCACAAGCACAGGGGCAGCTCCAGGGAGCGCCAGGAGGATCCACATTCCTCCCCGGAGGTGACATCTGTAACGTAGCAGAGCCAGAGGTGGAGCCTGGGCTTGCAGATGGACAACCCACACGAGAGGGTTCCACTCCCAGGGAAACACCAATGTTCTGCTGGCATGGGGGGAAGTGTGTGGCCTCCCCCTGCAATTGTGTCGTAACCCACCAAAATATCTGCCCAGATGGCCCATTCCCACCCACACCACCTACAATCCAGCCCCAGTCTCACCCACTCCACTGACAGAGGGCCCTAACCATAGAATAATAAAAAACAGTACTCACATAACGTTGCAGCTGCTTGCGTAGAAAAAGCTGTAAACAAAACACAAAAAACATGTGTGACCTATGGTCACACCAGCAAAAACAAATCAATAATTTTCAAGCATGCCTCCCCTTGCAAGCCATCCCCCGTGGTCTACTGAACCTCACCTCCCCAGTGAAAACCCATTTGCCCCTTCCTACGGGCAAATATCTGCCCCAAGGCAGGGCTGCATGAGGTGCCCCCCACACTGTATTTGGGGTGGATGCCCACCCCAAAATGTCGGACAGTCCCACCAATGGATGGGGAACTAGGGTTTAGACACCCTGGGGGCAGATTGGCACACCAATGTGCCCATCTGTGCCAAGGGAAGTTTGGTAAACAAAGAAACAAATTGAAAATGGCAGGCTGCACTTTAGGGGGGGCTGAGGGGCACCCTAAACTGCCGGAAAATGTTGTAATGTAATGGGGGTGCACCTCTCCACCCCCACCCCAATTGGAGGGGCGGCGCATCTCATGTAGCCCTCCATGGGGGAAGATATGGGGGGGCTGTCCTGCACTCCTCCCTGGGCTCAGGTGTCCCTTCCTAGGAGCAGATATCTGCCCCCAGGGAGGACTGCACGACATGGCCCCCACTCCATTGTGGGTGGGAGGGAGAGGGTCACCACCCCTTCCCATTAGAAAATTCCCCGTCAGTTTGGGTCTACCATTTTCCTTTGGTAACCCAACTCCCCTTGGCGCAGATGGCCCCAATAGTGTGCCTAACCTGCAGGACCCATCCTTTGGGTGGCCTGTTCACTTATTCCTGGTGGCCCTCCCCCCCTTCCAACTATAGGCCCATCACCACCGTTGCCTTTTTACTTAAAATCCTGGACCGAGCTGCCTATATACAAATCCAGGAATATCTAGACGCAAATAAACCCCTCGGCCTTAGACAGTCTGGCTTCCGATCTAGACACGGAACAGAAACCGCCCTCATAGATCTAAAAACTCAAATTGATGACCTGAAAGATAATGGCAAACTGGCCCTCTTACTGTTGCTTGACCTATCAGCAGCAACCATCAAATTCTCTGCCAACACTTCAAATCTGCAGCCCATTTCTCTGAGGAAGCTACCACATGGATCAGATCCTTTCTGGCAAACAGATCCATGAGGGTCTTCTCCCCATCAGCCTCCGCTGAACCATCTCCGGTCTTGTGCGAGATCCCTCAGTGCTCCCGTGTTTCTCCGAACTTTATAATGTGTTCACGAAGCCACTCTTTGATATTCTTGACTATTTGGGTGTCACCTACACTAATTACGCAGATGACACCCAAATACTCATCCCTATCACTGGTGACCAATCTATTGTCTTCAAAGCCTTAAACAATGTCTATCTGGTCATCCAGACCTGGATGACGCAACACGGGCTCTGTCTTAATGCTGAGAAGACAGAGCTACTCATCCTAGGCTCCCAGTATAGGCTCAATAGACTGGGTCCAGCATTTAAATCCGTCGTCATTGATGGCAATACCATCAAGGTAACTAATAACACAAAAACTCTAAGCATTTATCTTGATTCTACCTTAGCTCTCACTAGACAAACTAATGCTGTTATTTTGGCCACAGCCTACACATGCAAACTTATTACATCTTTTCAACCATTCCTTACTACCCCCAACTGCACTATACTTGCGAGAACCCTCATCATTTCAAAACCTGACTATTGTGATGCCCTATACCAGTCAAAGGAACCTCAGCAAGCTATAGGTAACCCAAAACAATGCCATCAGGTCAGCACTAAATATCCCTTGGAACCAACTTATCTCCGACACTAGACAGAGTCTACACTGGCTCTCGGTCCACCAAAGAATCTCCCTCAAATCTCTTGCACTTGCACATAAATGTCTGGCTAACAAGGCACCAGAATACCTGACGAACCGCTTCACACTCCACACTTCCATCCGCCCCCTGAGATCAGCCCAAGCTAACAGTCTCTCACTTCCAAGATTCAAGCTTCAGAAAGCTGGGGGGTCCAGTTTTCGGGTTCTCGCTTCAATATTGTGGAATTCATTTCCCAACCCACTTAGCCCTGAACTTTCTTACCACTCATTCAAGAGCAAAGCCAAAATGTGGCTCCTTACGCAGGATTATCAAAGTCCCCCCCCCCTTGCACAATGATTGTAATATCTGACACTGCCGGCTGCCTGACCGGCTGGATCGGCTTTTGCTGACATGATCTTCTTTCTATTATTATTGTGTAAATATCTTGCAATTTAAACTGCAATATGAACCGTCTAGGTCACTACTTTCACCTTGTAATGATTATGTTTTCACCTTGGATATTATTGTAATTTGTAATTATTTGTATATCTTGTATAGTTTGCTGTAACCTGTTCAGTGTTTATATGCATACCATGTAACCTGTAACCGCTAAGAAATGCGCACAGATGCCTTTAGGCCAGGCGTGCTATATAAATAAAGAAAATACAAAATACAAATACAAATACAAGGCTGGTTTCAGGCAAGGATAATCCAAATTCCACCGGTTTGTCTAAGTCCCTTTTCCTCCCTCTTGGCTATACAATGACTCCCCCTTTCCTCACTCCCTTTTCCACCACTTTGACCAGAGATATAAAACTAACCTTTTTAATATCAAACTTTTGGCTAGCACAGTGCTACAATAGCACTCTTTATTCGCTATGCCCCCCTCTTTGGACTCATTTGGGATGGGCTTTGCCCCTTGCTCAGAGGGGGGTGATGGGCTAGGTGTTCCGCTGTCTGGCAAAACATTACTAAATTCCCCTGTTGGTTTGGCCTGCATAAACTCTACCACATTTCCCCTATTTTCGGTCTGGGAATTTGCTCCACCCAGCGATGACCTTTTATGGGGCCCCTGTGGGAAAAAGTAAACTTAATGGGCCATAAGGGCTCATTGGAAATGACCATCTTGACTTGCGTTGTGGTGGGGAACTCTGTTATGTAGGTTGTTCCTCCCCCCACCCCCAGGGGTCCAATCTAACTGCAGCACCAAATGATCCCAGTAACTGGTGGATTTCACTAATAAGGGAATGGGCTTCCAACAAGGGCCTTGAGGATTCACTGGTCTGGTCTCTGTGGCACTTAATGAGGACGATGAATCTGCTGTTAGGATTTCCCTTTTCACAATCAGTATTTTCTGCTGAAGTATGAGTGCAGGCACAGATGCAGATATAGCTGGCATGTCAGAGGTGTCAGGGTTGATAAATGGGCTAGCTTAGAATTAACGGGGTGATTAACATAGTTTAGCCAAGAGTTTTTTTTTAGACTTTAATGAGTGCTTATAGCCTGCTGCGCAGGTCCATCTCCTCTTGGTCCCACACAATGGTTCATCCCCCTCACTAACGTGAGAGGGGGTTTAGATTTTATTAAAGACAGGAGGGGCGTATTATGCATACAATCTTTACTTCTGAAACCACAGCAGCAAAGAAAAAAAAATTAACTTTTACAAACAAAAAAGTTTAAGTAACAATTCACAGTCAATGTAAGGGGAGCTCCCCAATCCAACATGGAGGACAGGTCATGCCCTGCAGATGACCAATGAGCAGGGACCCTTCTCTATAAATGTCTTTTAATCTCAACTCCTCTTTCTGCAGCTGTCTTGCACCAGACGCCCACTGCTACGATCCAACTGCGTAGCGTGGAGAAAAGGATCCAGCAAAACTGGAGGGATCTCAACCTCTCCGCAAGCTGAAACTACGACAAAACTCTTCTGGATAGGACCTCTGACCTGAAAGCTGAAACAATATGAAACAGAACAGGGTGGGTGGGTGTAATAAGAAACAGAAAAAAGGGTGGGTGGGTGGCTGGGATAATACTCATCTCCTGTCTTTAATAGAATCTAAACACCCTCTCACACTACTGAGGGGGATTAACCATTCTATAGCAGGAGGCTTCATATTATGCAAGTTCAAAGCCCTTGCATCATATTAACTGTAACATGATCAAGACAATTCAACAATATAATGAAATGAGAAAATGTGTTTCAAATGTTTTGATGTCTTGACCAATTAGCTGATTTCAAGATTACTCTGTGTGCTATCCCCCTAGGAAACTGTCCTAGATGCCATAACTGAAAAGAACATAAAGGAAAACAAGGAAGAGTCAGCAGCTACCCCTGTTCAAACATGCAAAAACAGGTATGCCTGAAGGGCAGTAAGCTAGGTATAACAAATGCTAGCTATTGGTGGTCACAGAAAGGGCTAAAGAATTTGAGGGAAAACACTTCAATTTATTCATAGGTTTAGACACACATCTAAAATCTGTAGGTCCATAAACATAAAATGTAACCTTAAAAAACACATGAATGCCCTAGCGGGCAAAAAAGAGGAATTCAAATGTTTACACTCCACATTAAAGTGAGGGTTAGTAGCAAAGATATTTTGTGCAAATTCATATACTACTTTCAAAATAGTAGTATGCTATTGTTGTTGACACATAATCATGTTCGTGTTTCTGGTTCGGGATAATGTCAGCCTTCACCGAGATCTAATTGTTAGCAGATGAAGGGTCCGAACTGTCATAAGGACGTGGTTAAATGTTGAACAAACAATGTGAATGCCTAGGGAAACAGATGACAAATTGCAGAGGGTGTGTCAGAAAAGGGTGACGGAACAGTAATTAGCTGTGAGAGGGAGCTGCCTACAAAAGGCCTACCTTTGTAATATTGACGATGAACTTGAGGTTATTAGGTTCAGCCTGTTCATAGTACTGGCAGGGGATCCGTAGGGGTATCTAGAGGAGGGGGTACCGAAAAGGTTACCTAAAGATCTTATGTTGATTCATAATATGTGATGGTTATTCTTTTGGCAAAACGTACCTCTGGCTATAATTTGACCAGGTCCAGTGATGGTGGCTGGAGTATTCATGGTAGGTATAGACTTAAATATTTCTTCAGAGAGAAGCCTGAAAAAGACCCTCCAAAATCTACAGGATTAAGACCTCTGTCGACCTTTACCCCCTTATCACACATGGCATGTCCAGAAATCCTATTAAGCCTATGAAAACCACATCATTCTAGGATTCAATCAACTCTTTGACAAAAACATCAAATACCCAGACAATTTGAACAAAATGTTCTCATGAAACCAGCCGATAAAGGCGGAGGTATTGTCCTTTGGGCTAAGACTCTCTACGATACAGAAGTCCAGAAACACCTCACCAACATGAAGTTCTGCCGACAAATCCCTACCTATCCTACATCTAGGCTTCTCACTGAAATAGAAAGCTTGATGTGCCACGCATGGCAAGAAGGGTGGATCAATGATGACGAGAAACTCTTTTTGATCAGCCGCAGTCCGATCCTACCAGCCTTCTATCTTTTACCAAAGATTCACAAAGATACAAAAGTCCCACCCGGTCGACCCATAGTGGCCGGAATAGGATCAGTCCTGGAACCTTTGTCAATTTATATTGACCCTTTTCTATGACCATTCATTGGCTAGATGCGCTCATACGTCCGAGACACCACGTCCACAATCAAGAAACTAGATACCATATTTATAGACCAACAAGATCTGTTAGTCACTCTTGACGTTGAATCGCTCTACACCAGCATCCCCCAACGTGAATGCATCGACGTTCTGGCAACATACCTCGACAAAAGAACCAACCTGGAACCACTGACCGATTTTTTACTTCAATGCATCCGGATTACTCTTACCGAAAACGACTTTCTTTTCGAGAAAACATTCTACCAACAGTGCCATGGGACCAGCATGGGGGCTACCTTTGCGACAGATATAGAAAATCTTTTCATGGACTCGTTTGAAGCTAAATCCATTTTCAACATTAATAACCCTTTCAAGCCACAGATAGGAGTTTGGATTCGTTATATTGACGATGTTCTGATGACATGGAAAGGAAATGACATAAAACTGCAAGAATTCTTCACCTGGTTAAACACCCGGGACTCTTGCATCAAGTTTACCATACAGTCTGATAAACCATCCATCCCTTTTTTGGACTTAACCATTTATAAAACAACCTCAAACACCTTGGCAACCACTCTTTACCGTAAGCTCACCGCAAATAACACACTTCTAGAATTCCACAGCTTCCATCCAACGGCCTTGAAAGAAAATGCACCCTTTGGCCAATTTCTTCGCCTCAGACGAAACTGTACAACACGAGAAGACTACGACATAACCAGTCGAGACCTGTCGACCAGACTTAAAGAAAGAGGGTACCCTACACACATTATCAGCAGAGCTAAAAAGAGAGCCAAAAACCCAAGTAGAGAAACCTGCCTTTCTCCCCCTCCACGCGAAATATGTAAAGATAAGATCACCGGCGTCACTACCTTCACCACTCTAAGCAATCTGATCAAGAAAAGCATCCTACGACATTGGAACATCCTTCACACTGAATCTTTCAAACCTACAAAACCTGAGTTTGCCTTCAAACGCAGTAGGAATTTAAAAGATCACCTTGTCAACACCTACAGAGAACCCGCTGCACCACCTGACCGACAGCTGACTTTGTGGAACCTACCACCAGTCAAAGGCCATTATAAATGCAGATCGTGCTCGGTATGCTGCTTGACCAAAGACATGAAATCCATCGATCTGAATGGTAAAACTTGGAATTTTAATACCTTTACAAATTGTAAAAGCAAATGGACGGTATATTCTATCCAGTGTCCGTGCAAGATACTATACATAGGAAAAAGCAAAAGAGAAATCAGCAACACATATGCGAGCACCGATCGTGCATCAGAAATGGCATACCAGAAAAGCCAATGGTGGCACATTTTCAAGAGAAACATCATAGCCACAACGATATGTTCTGGTTCATCCCCCAAACAGCTAAGAATCCATTCAGAGGTGGCGATAGAGACCTATCACTCTGGAAATTGGAACAACAATGGATTTTTTGTCTCAATTCAGTGAAACAAGGTTTAAACATAGCGATTGAATGGAATCTTTTCTTCAGATAAAACTCTTAAAAAACCACAAATCACTTAAAGTTTGGCCTACTTTGGCCTAGATCCAATTTGGTTTTAGTTTTATTACATTGTCATGACAACGTTTAAACTACATTTATAGGTTAACCTTGCATTTTTCCAGCCAACTACTATATGTTAAAACACCCTTTAGGTCCCCCTTCTTTGGTGTTTTTTCATATGCCACATCAACAATGTGCGTTTTGCATCATGCACAACAGTGCTATGGTGTGCCCCTTATTTGATGCATCCTGAATAGAAGAATGTTCCTCCTAATGAGCACCTTTGCCACCAGCTATGCTACTTTATGACACATTGCCAGTGCATATTCTGACATCATGTTACCCTAATGTGTATGTTACTCTATCATGTACGTTAAACCAAATCTTCATATTAACCAATGTGCGTTTATTAGCCAAAACACCATTTGGCAGACTTTGTTAAGCTTTCAAATACAAACATCAATTGTAACTTTTGACAACATTTTCTGTATACTAACAAATGTGAGCCATCCCTCTCTTTTGTGTACAATAGTGTTTCTGTGTATAATAATAATTTTTCAGTGTACATTTCTTGGTACAAGATTTTCTCACTTTTGATGATTTTTGTCTCTTTCCGGGACACAATGTGATACATGTGTCATCCTGACAACCCTGAGCGCACTGATCCATTTTTAGAAAGACACGCCCTCTACCACTAACGTGGGCTTACAACTCCAAGGCAGTATTGCGATCACCGCATATGCGCACTGTTTAGCTGGCGTCAGCACACATATACTGTCCGCCAGCACATACTGCGCACGCGCGAAGATCATTTGGTTAGTGTCTCAGCCACCGGCCTTCACTGTGCATGCGCAAGGATCCCCCACTGCCATTTAGCTTGACTCACCGTAATACCTCAAGTCCTCACACGCACAACTACTGACTCACCGTGAAATCAGAGTAATTTTCACCCAAGACTTGGATTACTATAACTATGCACCATCCAAGCAGTCATTTCAAAAGTGCTTTAACAGCACACTGCGCCCTCGCGCTTCACTCCTGTGGTTTAATGCTTTAACTGTGCACTGCACCCACATTTAGTCACTCTCGTGGACTATTAACTACCAGTGCTTTAATTTGAACACTGCACTCACCTACTTGACTCTCTGATAGCCCACATAAATTACTAGGCACAATGTACGGGCCATCACGATGCAGTAGTACTTTAGAGTCACTTACCACACGGTGCCCAATCCTCTAAGTCTTCCTCTCTTTCTCTCTACATATCCACATATCCAGAGACTACGGTATCTACCTTACCTACCGTGAATACTCCAACCACCATCACTGGACCTGGTCAAATTATAGCCAGAGGTACGTTTTGCCAAAAGAATAACCTTCACACATTATGAATCAACATAAGATCTTTAGGTAACCTTTTCGGTACCCCCTCCTGTAGATACCCCTACGCATCCCCTGCCAGTACTATGAACAGGCTGAACCTAATAACCTCAAGTTCACCATCGATATTACAAAGCTTGGCCTTTTGTACGCAGCTCCCCCTCACAGCTAATTACTGTGCCGTCACCCTTTTCTGACACACCCTCTGCAATTTGTCATCTGTTTCCCTAGGCATTCACATTGTTTGGACAACATTCAACCACGTCCTGATGACAGTTCGGACCCTTCATCTGCTAACAATTAGATCTCGGTGAAGGCTGACATTATCCCGAACCAGAAACACGAACATGATTATGTGTCGACAACAATAGCATACTACTTTTATTTAGAAAGTAGTATATGAATTTGCACAAAATATCTTTGCTACTAACCCTCACTTGAATGTGGAGTGTAAACATTTGAATTTCTCTTTTTTGCCCGCTAGGGCATTCATGTGTTTTTTAAGGTTCAATTTTATGTTTATGGACCTACAGATTTTAGATGTGTTTCTAAACCTATGAATAAATTGAAGTGTTTTTCCTCAAATTTTGTAGCCCTTTCTGTGACCACCAATAGCTAGCATTTGTTATACCTAGCTTACTGCCCTTCAGGCCTACCTGTTTTTGCATGTATGAACAGGGGTAGCTGCTGACTCTTCCTTGTTTTCCTTTATGTAATTTGCCCTTCTGAGTCAAGCTCCCCTAAAACACAAAAGAAGGCTCTCTCTTTTTGCCCTATCTTTACCTTATATAACTGAAAAGAAGCCAGGAGGAAGAGTCAACTCCCACTACCAGCATCGCCCACTGAAAACCCCTTACTAAAAGGGGGGGGTGGCAAGAGACACCGGTCAAAGGGCTCCCTATAGGATTAGCAGCTGGGAGGCATAAGGAGGACAAAAGGCTTCTGTCTTCAACTCAAAACATTTCAAAAACTTAATGACATATAGTGCTTTTAGAAAAAACTAGAAAATAACAGCAAGAAGGTAAAACACTTAGTTCTCCTGGAAATGGGGAAAATTTGTTGGTGACATCCAAATCTTTAACAGAAAAGGATATATTGGACAAACAAGGCATAACTACATGGTTATCCCGGTAAATAGCTGTTGGGAAGACAAATCTTCATTAGAAGGCCCAGAGCGGGAGAAACGGGACACCTTATTAACATCCCATAGAACAACAACCTAGCTTTAAGCGGGTCCTTAAAGCAAATGAACATGAGGGCCCTGTACACCCAGAAGAGCCTACCCCGTGGCTCACCCTTAACCACAAACACACCCCTAGTCATATCAAACCCCTAGCAATGAAATGCTAAATAGTATTCTAACATAGAAGAGTCCTCCCAGGAGATCCTAATAACTCAGAGATATCCCTGTGAAACCCCTAGAAACACCAGGAAGAACTCAATCTTCCAAGCCATAAAAGACAGAATCCCTTAATGACAAGCTCGAGAGGAACATGACAAGTCAGAGAAAAAAAGCTCTGGAGGAGAAAGGGAAAACAAACCAAATCGACAAAGTCGAGAACCATACCTGGGAAGGGTGAACAAGGGGAGTGGGGCAACCAACGCTAGCATTGACACCTTCCTGTGCCCTTGAACAAGGACTCTGCTATCATGACAAAAGGGAAAAATATTTACCTAAACCTCACGTCGGAGAGTCAAGAACTTGGCAAGAGACCTGTTTTACATCCAGTCTCCCATCGTGGAGATGTCTGTCCTTCCAATCCTCAACAGTGTTGTTGAGTCCAAAAGACACTCTGCATAACAAAATGTCTCGAGCCCGACCAATACTAAATATCCCTACCAAATGTAATAGGGACATGGACCTTATTCTCCCCAGATAATTGATGCATCACGTAGAAAAAACATAGTCCAACCTAAGGGGGCACAAAGAATACCATGCTCCTTGAAAGGACTCACCTACAAAAACCGCTAGTAGCACTAAACAGTTAATACAAAATTGCTTATCCAAAGAGGACTAACTTCCTCCTGTGGAAAAACTGAACTACCCTGGCACCCCCAGTACACTCTTCTGGTATGTGAAACCAGAAGACCTCCTGGAAAGGGAACCAAATGTTTACCCTGCTAACCAGGCAGCTAATCGTCTGCACCACTAAAGAAGTCTCCACCTCCCCTCGGGGAACAGAAAAAACATCCCCTTGCAAGGAATATTGATGTTGAGGCGTTGTAACACCCTGCGATATTGAGGGACGGAAGACAACTAGGATGGAATAGAAGGATGCAGAGCCTGGGGTCCATACTGAAGCCCAGAATTTGGACACCCTACGCCAGCTTCAATAGTAACTCTTTTGCATTTATAACCAAACCCCATGACAGTAGAAAGGGCACCGCTAACCACATAGGAGTCTGGAGAAAACCGAGAAGTCTTGAGCCAAACAAGTATATTATCCAAGATTTTATAGACCTGAGGTGAGCCATCAGCGGCTTTGCTAACCTGGTGAAGTACCAGGAAGTTGGAAAAAAACAGACGGGAGGCCAAAAATGCCCAGTGCGGGCCTTTCACTGGTATCGAAGAAACACTCCTGATGAGGGAAAAAACAGAAAAAAACCATCAGGTGTGCAAAAAACCTGCCTGGTTTGCCAGCTACCAGAGAAAGGGTCAAGGGAAAAAACTGACAGGAATAATAGACAAACAAAACAAACCCCCCCAGCCCCCGGTGGTACGAGGTAGCTTGCTGGCCCATCCCCCAATGGAAAACAACAACCCTCCTGAGGGTAAAAAAACTGTCTTGAACTCCTCGAGCAGAGGAGACATTTTTCAAACCGCTTGACGTATTAACTGGGACAGGCAGAGCCTTGGGAGGAACGGCTATAGGGGCGGGCTCTAAAATGACAATTTGGTAAAATTCCTCCCCCCAATACCAGCAAGCGGTTTCCAAGCACTATATCACGATCCGACCTGGATGCACTACGTTGTCTCGCTTCCAATTAGAAAGCGTTGCCTCATTCCTCTCGCAAAGATCTTTAATATTGGTATTGTCTAACGCCATACTAGGATCAAAACACATGAGGTGTATTTACGCCATTCTCTAAGGATGGAGGCGTTGCCGTTGCCGAGCAGGCAAACAGATCCCAAATCCAGCCCCGCAGGACTTGCACATTCATAAAGCAAAATAGAAGTTACCTCTCTCTTAGGCCATTTGAGCAAGCTGGGCTATCTGACCGAATCACACAGTCAACACAATCCATACTTCTACTGTCCCCTTCGTAGTGTCTTTCCCTTTTACCCTAGGGCAAGGAAGGATAGCCAGGACAGTCCAATCAATGTTCTGAGGGTCATTTTACCAGGCTAGAGGATGACACTGCATCCAAGGACTGCCCCCTTTTGATGAGGGGAAGAAGACGTGGTCTAAAATTTTTAGCGCCTCAGAATTATCTGCAGAAAACAAGGAGTGTGGGAGCAGTAGCAGAAAAAATAATAATAAACTGGCTATGAAGAACAGACTGGAACTGAGGGGACTCCCCCTAACCTGTGCCTCCGACCCCTTCTAGTGGAGGAGAAAAGTCTAAGGGAAGTGGACGCACTAAGTTTGTCCTGACATGCCTAATGGGAAAAAGGTGATAGATTAAGGCTGGCGTAGGATTGAGGTCTGAGCGAAGGCTGTATAGGAAGGCAAAGCCCCTATAGGTCTATTAACAACATCCTCCTTCAACTCCTCTCTTTTCTTTGAAGGACAACAAATAAGTAAGTAAATAAATAAATAAATACAATGTAATTCTGCCAACAAGAAAGCGTTAATGTGATTCACACACAGCTTAAACTATTGCTGTAACAGAGGAATACGCAGAGCAAGCGCACCTCAAGCTGCTCACCCTAGCAGGGTGTGGTAACCAGCAGCACAAAAGGGGATAACCTCGCATTAGAACTCAGGCGAAGCCTGAAGCTGAGTAGGCAGCGGCACTTAGATAACCTGTTCCGAAAAAACAGGGACAATATAACTACATTGCAATAAATAGTGAAATAGACACTTGAAATTCTTTAAAATGTATTCCTTAACTTGTGTGGGAGCTGGATGATACATTGCACTCCTAGCTATTTTTAATATAAGATGGAGAAAACAACCCTCCGATCTGCGCAGCACCTAAAGGCCAGGCTGCGCATGGGGTCTGGAGTGGGCGGGACACTGGAGAAAAACAAAAACAAGGCTCCCGCGTGTCCAGTCTGAAGCCAAAGCTTCACAAAGACCTGCGCGCCTTGGTACGCACATATTACCTTTTTTACACATTTATTATTATTAATGGCTATTTACCACGCACTCAATACCCAGAGGTTTCTAAGCGCAGACATTAAAATAAAATAAAACCACCTACGCGCGCCGGGTCTGAAGCGAAAGCTTCCGACAGGCCTGCACGCGTAGGGCCTAAATAACGATACACTGTGAGAAAATAAATGTTAACAGCATGACAAATGAAAAAACCCTGCTTAATAAAAGCAGCGGACACACACAGTCTCAATACTTCCTTTAGAAATAAAACAACATACATTTTTATACAATAAATTGCAACACCAATACATTCTACAGAATGCACACAGGCCAAAATAATAAGGCCAACTACTAAGTAGCATGCAAGGCGCACAAAAAGGAGTGACTTAGCTGTGGCGTCAGTAGCAAAGAAAGAGGAGTTGAGATTAGAGTAAAGGACATTTATAGAGGAGGGTCCCTGCTCATTGGTCATCTGCAGGGCATGACCTGTCCTCCATGTTGGATTAGGGAGCTGCCCTTACATTGACTGTGTACTGTTTTTAGTTCTGTTATTTCAACTTTTTTGTTTGTAAAAGTTTTTTTTTTCTTTGCTGCTGTGGTTTCAGAAGTAAAGATTGTATGCATAATATGAAGCCTCCTGTCGTGTTATAGAATCCCCAAGCATGTTAGCCCTCGCAGCAGTCTCTGTTTATCTCTGCTGACGGCCAGCCTCCCCTGCCCACAGCTTGGCTCTTACCTGAGCTGCCGCTTTACTTAGCTATGCATGATCAAAGGGTCCCGACCTTTTGTCTTTCTTTTGCCGGCCTCTGGGCTTTCACATCCTGATCGGCAGCCTCCTTTGAAGCTGTCATCAAGTTTCTATAGTATGGCTTGAGAGGGAGTTGCTTCCTGTCAGAGGGCTGAAAAGTCTAGAGGTGACGCATCTGCCCGCAGGACGCGAATACCCAGCAAACGCAAAACCCCTGTGTTTACCCTCCATGGGCTTCGCCCTTGCGGGGGATTCCAGCAGTTTTTAGTGTTCCGGAGGGGCCGCCGGGACTCCACAGTGCTGGGGGAATCCGTGGTTAGAACAGCGGCACAGCTCCTCCAGCAGACACAAACAACCACGCCCTTATCCCGCAGAGGCTTCGCCCGTGCGGGGTATTCCAGCAGTTTTGCATGTTCGGAGGGCCGGGGCTCTACAGTGCAGCAGCAATCAGCAGTCAAAACAGGGGCATAGCTTCCCCAGCAGGTGCAAACACCTGGGCCCTTAGCTTCCCTCCCCTGCAGACTTAGCCCTTCGTGGGGGATTCCAGTTTTTATTGTTTGGGACGGGGAGAGGCTCCACAGTGCAGCTGCAATCAGTGGACAGAACAGGAGCCCAGCTCCCCCAGCAAGCACAAAAAACCCACGCACTTACCCCCAGCATCCCATTTCACCGGAAGAAGGCTGGCATTAATCTGGACTGTATTTCATAGAAACAGATCTTCTATATGGGGCTGAAAACAATCTCAGTGCGACTGGTTAACTCCTTTTTCAATTGCTATTTCCATGCTAGTTCCGGAATGCTGTCCTTGATCTCACACACTCCCACCTATCAGCAAGAGTCTCTGTAAAACAGCAAGGCATTACCAAAACCAAGATCACGCCTTGTGTGTTTTTTTTCTTCTGTGCAGGTGTTTAGCAGTGTATCTACAAATACTGTAAAATGTGCACCAACTGCCAGAATACCTCTTGCGATTAAGTTGGCAGGGTACCCCTAAAGCCATTACTATTAATTGCTATTGCATTTTCACTATTGGGGATGAACATACTGGGACCCGTCAGTGCTTCAAAAGCTGGGAACAAATACATGTTAGTTATTGTTGGCTTTGTCACTCACTTATATTGGCAGAATCCCCTTTCTCTTATGGGCAGCAAGCCACCAGAGACTGGGCAGATCCAGCCACTACACTGTGCATCTCAGAGGGTGGTTAAGGGGGAATCCCACTGACTCGCTATCCCACGGAGATATGGTAACATCCCCTTGAGAATCACATTGAGGGATCACGACTATAAGAACTACATCACTCAGGAGCCCTTTTTGAAGATCCACTTTACCCAGGAACTGAAGCCATTAACAATCAACAGGAATAATGAGGGCCACCATTTCCAGAACTCCTTGCAAAGGACACCCACTACTCGGGAACCAGAAAAAACATAACAAGTAATGACAAATACCTTAAGCACACAACAATCACGAACCAGGGAGTTTGGGAACCTGACATAGAACAAGGAACAGGAGGGTCACATACATGGCACTGAGATATGCACAGGAACATAGAGTCCCTGGCAGCACAGGACGAGATCAGGGCAGCACAGAATTGCACTGTAGGAAACATGAACTTCCAAGAAGGCACATGCCGTGAATACTATGAAAACTTGCAGACACTCATTGTAATTACTCAATATAATTTAGTGATTAACCAATGCCGGAGCTACACTGAAGAACAGTAACAATAATGAGGACAAATAAAGGTATCTGCTCATGCTCCCCTCATACAAAGGGGGTCCCTGGAAGCCAAATGCAAGAAAGGCGTGATACCTGGACGGAAGTACAGCAAGCATGGAAAGGGAACCAAGAGGCCAGGGTGGGAGTAGTTCAGGCTGGAAACCTTGGAGGGAACAAGTAGCCAGGGTGCTTGAGAAGCACTTGCCTTACCTTGAGGGAATTGGAAGGCCCAAGCTGTGGCCATCCACCTGTGGCCACAAGGGTACTGAAGGCAATACCTGGCCTATGACAGCAGAGCATCAGCAATATAAGCTACCTGAGAAGAACACTGATGACTGAGTGCTAGGGGAGGATACATTCATAGCTCTTCAAAGGTTAGGGTCCAGTAGGGAACTGTTGTGAATCCTGAGAAAGCCTTCATCGAGGAGGGGACTTTGGTTCTCTAGTGGGCTAAGGGATACTAGCATATTACCCCGACACTGGAAGCCTGAGAAAATACAGCTTTTCAACTCCAATGGGACTATTTCAATTTTTTTTTAAATAGTTTTTTTATTGTGCATTTAGTTTAATTACAAAACTTTAAGCACATACAAATTTAAAAACCATCACATATAAAAAGTTTTCATTATACATCATAAAAGAGATAATTGATCAATACCTTCATTTCAATTAAAATCACATTATTATTAATTCAGTTGCCCCACAATTCAATTTTCTTTACCGCTTCATTCAATACTGCAAAGGCAGTTGCAGTTATAACTAAAGATTGCGCTCCACATATTGTTGACCAAAATTGATCAAGAGGAATATTGTCTATAGTACTGACATATTCAGAGTACCCTTTAACACAGCGTTTCACCAAGCCTGAACAGGCTGTTAATATATGTCGACAATATATGTCGACAAGTCTCAACGCCTTTATGACAAATTTCTGAAAAAACAGTCATTTCTCGGTGCAGCCTGCATTTTTCCCAAATATTCTCTGGTGGGGAGGAGGTTGAGTCTTAAATACAATATGAAGCATTTCAGCTCAATTGTGCCCTCTTTAATCAGATAACTGCATGGACTATTGGTGAGAAAGAGTGTTCTCTGCATCTTTTCTTCTTATGTAATTTTTCTATTTTCTGCCCCATATCCCACCACTTTGTTTTTGTTTTGATTATCTTTTCAAAGTTCGGTGAGGTTACAAAAATTTCCAACTCAACAGTTAGCGCTGCTGAGTGTGTTTTAATTGTTAATTTTAAGCCCTCTATAAAAGCATTTTATCCCTCTTTATCCATTCCGTCACCCAACAGTTGCAATAAGGCGTTTGAGTGACTGTTTGAATTACATGTGCAACCCTATGGCATTCATGAAGCACCTGCCACTCTCCAGAGAGCCAAGGACTGCATATTACAAGCAAACCAAGCCTAGGCAGGGGCATCTTTAGATGAAGTAGTTATCTATAGCTGTTGCTGGTCCAAACATATGAGATAGGTTTACCTTGTTACACAAACCTTCAGGAAGGCCAGGTTGAAAACCAATGCAGGGAAGTGTCATCTGGCTTCAGACTCCATTAAATAACTAGGATTCTACTTCATCCAAAAAGAGCTAATCCATAATGGATTCAATAGATCCTGTACTACAAAATAGGAAGGATATTCCTAGGATTTGTTCATATTTTTCTTTTTTTTTTGTATTCACATTTCTATTGTGTACCAATCAAACAATAGAAAACAATACAACCAAGTTCAGAACATACATTAAAACTCAGTCTCCCAACCCCCCTTCACAAGTGCGCTGTACAAATGCGGTCCTTAATAGTTACAACATATACATAACACTGATTCCTTAAAGGCATGGTCTAGTAAAAATGTTTATTGTCCCTACGGGTCGGCCATGTTTTTTTAAGCCTAAGTGGCTCGATTTTAGAAAACTTTAATATGGACCTTACCCGAGTTTTCGTCCATTAAACGCACGCGAAAACAAGCACCAGGGAGCCGCCATTTTCTGATAATCCTATCTTTTCCCCCATCGCCCTGGCTGACCTGCTTTTGCGGCACTAAATCAATTCCCCCGTCCCTGAGCCTGACATTATCAAAACATTCATATTCCCCGCCTTTCTCCGTGACGTTACTGTGCTGCGTAGGCAAACGCGCCCAGTCATCTTCTGCGCGACTCCACACAAAACCCGGAAACCAACATAGATCAACTCACAACACAGCGCGCCACAATTCGGAATATGAAACTGTACTTTAAAATGAAACAGCAACACGGTACATTTGGTAAAGTACATTTATTTGACATTCAATGTTTAGAGAATATTCAGCAATTGCCATATGAACTCCGGAAGCCATTTATTTTCTTTTATCTGTATCCGCAATAACTGTTCCGTTTCATCTTGAGTCACGCGCTGTTCCTTTATGGTACACAGGGTGTTCATTTTCGTAAAAAGAATCACTTTGGAAGCACGGTGAACCGCAAGGCTGTTCCATCAACTAGGCACTAGTCCAGCCTAAAGGTTGATATGTTGCTTCTAGCCACTAGTACAGCGTAAGGGCATGTGGGCCCTTGGCGATCGTCCCATAATATGGTGATCGTGCTCCAGTTGTTGACACAAAGCTGCAGGTGTCTGCTGAAGAATCCATCCGCCGGTGCCTCAAACAGATGGCAGTGGCAGAATGGGATCAAATACCTGTTATGAAAACAAAAAAATGATAATTAGTCTCGCTAGCCGAACTTCATTAATATTACTCATTTTATTTATTACGGCCGATCAGAAACTATTTGCTTGCAAGGATAGTTCAATGGAGTATGTTCGTCTCTAAAATCAATGCGAAAAGTAACGAGATAAATCGAGGCAAACACACAATGATAAACGACAGTTAGTCTACATGCGTGAGGAATGATATGATATATCATATGGCATTTGTAACGCGCCTATACTCAAGTGTTTCTAGGCGTGACGAGGCAGGTGGGGAACAAGGGCAGACAGACAACGATCCTACTAGGCCAGGTGTCTTTCTGATCGCGCATGGGGAAGGGCTGTACATGGTTAGTTGAATACAAATTAAATAATAGGGCCAGCTGGTGGCAAGTGCAAGGTAAATGCCGGGAGAAGGGGCTGAAGGATACAGAGACAGTCCCGTAGTGCAGGTAGGCAGTGCAGGGAAAAGTGGCTGGGACAAGGACCGAGATCGGTGAGACCAGTGGACCTGCATGCCCATGTGCCCACTACGAACACGTTTTACTTGCTTTTCCTAGCTCTTCATTCATTCATTTATTCATGCATCCATTCATTAAATCTTCATTCCGGTATAAAAGCGTGTAAAGATTTACTTACATTATATTTGAAATTTCCATTTTGTCTCTTCGGAATGCAGTCTGTAAAACGGACCGTGCTCTTGACAAAGATTTTTCGTATACTGAACTAAAATGAAACTCGGTCTAGTTTCTGAATGTTCTGCCTTATCGTCTCTTACGTTATTGCGCACTCCCTTCAAATGTAGTTCTTTCGGCATGGTCCCTGTCTCAAGGTCAAAAAACAATAGACCCTTATACTTCCAGTGCGACTTGTGGGCCTCATCTGGGCGCTGTCCTTCGCATTCTTTATTTGCAACATCACGTAGTATAGGCATCTGTGAGAACTTGCAGTTTAGAATCCGTCTATGTAGTGCGCCTCAATGTGCAAATGCGAACTGGCTTCTCTCCCAAATGCCACGGCTCGCTTGGCTGGCGCGTTCTAAGTGCCCCAATTTTGGCCCCGTTGTCTGCGAGCTTTGCAGCCCAAATTGAGACATTTAATTTTTTGCGGAAGGTCAGGGAAAGTATAAAGTACCACAGGAGTTGAGTTACAAGTGAGATTTATTGTTTGTTTGTTTGTTTTATTATTTGCAATACGCAAGCCTCCCCTACGTTAACAGTGCGCAGCATTTACATTTACATGAGAAGAGACATGAGAAAAATATATACATACACATATGTGAGGTGAATAGAGAGAATTCAAAGATGACACCCAGCTTGTTCGCCACCCATGATGGTGAAGGTAGGGGTTAGGTTTACAGGTACACTGTACAATAACATTTATTTACAAAAAGACAATCGTATTGCAATTATTTAAACCGGGATTTGTACTTCACAATCAGCTGTGCTTCGGGTGGGCATGGCACAGTCGCAATGTTCGGTGGCAATGGATCACTGCTCTGCACAGAAACGTCCAAAATTCCATATCTGTGCTTCTCTAACACAGCAACAATAAGGCCTTTCACAAAGTCGAACTGCATTTCATCATAGACTGGTTTGATCACTCATTGCTTACTTCGTTTTGAAAACACCTTAGTGTAGCGAGGCATCCTTACTTTACCCCTAGTCCTAGATTGTTCACTTCCGACATTGCTGTTATGGGCCAAGACCGCTAGTAGAGTGCAATGTTTCATGCCCCAAAAGCTAAAATGCAAGCGCTTTGGCCTGTACTTTAGGCACATATTGTGGAACACCTCCAAATCTCCTGTGTGACAGAATTCTGTCAGTCCTCTCAAATCTCTTGATAGAGTTTTGTCGAAAACAATCTTCTCAACGTCTTTGTGTGTCGGTGAAGATGGAATCAACCACTTCTTCTTCCGTGCCTCCTCTGGGGACAAAGTGCCATGTTCACATTGGTGAAAATGTTCATTTGCTGTCCAGCGGTGAACGTTGGTACAGTGGTGCATCAGTGACTGCCATTTTTCAAGTAGTATTTCCACTGACCCCTCACAAGTTTTTGAGCTCCACCAAAGATGGTTGGTGATAGAATGTGACCACTGCAAAATACTTTCAAAACCTTTTTTTTTCCCTGCAGCCGAGATTTTCTTATTGATTGATTTAGCAAGATGCCGTACGTCAAATTGATGTTTAATATGTGGGAATTGCTCTCTCATTGTCTTGGCAATTGAAACGTGTCTATCCGTGGCTATGAGGTCGATGTGCATTCCCCTTGATTGTAGATATTCCACTGATTTTATAAATCCTAGTTTCTCCATGGCCACTGACGATGTACATTGTGTTACCTGCACGACCACCGAACTCACAATCCTCTTACTATCCATGTCCTGAAAGTGGTAGGTGCAGTACTTGGCAGAAAATCCAGGGCTGTCGCACTGTCCATCGCCGGCTAGCCTGAATCGTTTGCCTTCGAATGTACTTGCTAGAGACAATTGTTCAATTTTCCAAGCATCACTAATGGCCGGAAACAGATAATCACGTTGGTATATGTAGTACAGCGCTTTAGAAATGAAATGGAGTCCCACAAACTTAAAGAAAGCCTCTAACTTTCTAAAACTGGAGCCACTAAAAAGTGATGCAGCTGCACACAGTAGATTGCCTGCTGGCAGTTTCCCCAGCATCGGTTGTGCAGACCATGAGAACCTATGATTTAATCTACAGGCGGCATTTATTTTGACGTTACTGCCTTTTATTTGACGAGTCACATTAATCAATGGCTTCCCACATACTTTCCCTCTAATGGAATGCACACATTTCAGCATACATATAATTTCCATCAAACAACTGTCGAATACAATGTATTTGCTCTCTTTCATTAGACTGTCATCCTGCGTCAAAGTTGTTTCGGCCTGTGACGTTGTGGAGATTTCAACACATTGGAAAGTAATATCGCTGATATCAAGTTCTGATGCGTCTATGGATGCTGCGGCTGGTTCATTCTCTGTCATTTCGACATCTATTACTTCAACATTGATGGGAGAACACAACAATGTCGACAGGTTTTTTGGTGGCAAATGTTTGGCGGGGGTAGATTGTGTAAATTGATCTGCAACTACTTCAGAGCTATCTTCAATACATTCAATAACATCTTCTTGTGGTGGTGCGGTCGCACTGTAGCTATGGTCCAATGCAACTTTGCTGTAGTCTCCAAACACAGTTAATTCATGTTTGTTCTGGCCATTGGACATGAGCATCTTGAGCCTGAACACGCCTCGCCTCAATTAATAGTTCCTCCATAGTGTACACGGTCTGGCAAGCCACATCTCTCATTCGCTTCACTGTCTGTGTGTGTATAGTTCTGACACCCACGGGTAACTGGAGGAGAGATTGGAAAAGGGATGTTCAGTTTAAACACAAGATGGAGTGTAGTAGAATTGACTGGACAATAACATAAAATAGTCCCCAGCACAAACATTTTTTTAAAAGTTATGAACTGTTTGTAACTAACCTTTTTTTGTTTTTTTTTCTTTGCAACTTTTTTGACTCGACCTTCAACATCTGCACGCTGTAGCTCCGATTCGTTTCCGCATGTCCTCCCTTCCTCTTGCGCTGCAACGACTATATTTTCTGTATCCGCATACACAGCACGGAATGAGGCTCTATCGTCTCCCTGAAACATAGTACTTTCATTACTATGTATCAAAATATTGTTAGCATAAAACACACGTGAGGAAGACCACACAGGTACAACTCAATAGCCAAACACGATTTAAACATTATGTGCAACAATCAAATGACAAGTATTCGACCAGTGATGATCTATTTCGATGGAACTGTCAGTATCCATACCTCTGGCTCTGCATGGACTGCCATGAATGGTTGTATTGGAGAGGAGGCATCCGCATCTCCCTGAAACACAGTACTTGCATTAGTATGCTTTTCAATATTGGAAACACAACACACACTTGGGGTCGACGGCACAGGTACATATAAAGAGATAACCACAAATGATGCATTGTCCAAAAAAATTAAGGAAAATCCAAATATGATCACATTTCATCGACTTATTTCAACGATTCCTTTTACATCTGCATCATCTAAATGAGATGTTGTGATTGTGGTGGAAGCTTCGTCGTCTCCCTGAAACACAGCACTAGGGAAGAAAGTATAGCAAATGGAATCACGTTATATGATCACGCATGATGGAGCTGTCATTATCCATACCTCGTGCTGCTGAAGAATATCTATGGATGTTGCAAATGTAATGCGCACTTCCGAAAGCTGTTGCGCCGATTTGTATACGCATGGTCCCGCTTCCACTTCCCCTGGAATTACTTGAATGTCAGGCTCTGCATCAAGTGCAGGGTTTGATGCTCCATCAACTGCCTGAAACATAGTACTTGCATTAGTGAGGATTACAATAGTGAAAACATAACACACACCTGGAGTCGACAGCACAGGTACATATCAACGGCTAACCACGAATGAAACATTGTGTAGAAGAATCAAATGACAAGAATTCCAGCTCTGATGATGACGCTCGATGGAGCTGTCAGTATCCATACCTCCTGCTGTTGAAGAACATCTAGAAATGTTGTAGATGTGGCGGACGCTTCAGCATCTCCCTGAAAGACAGTACTTGCATTAGTATGGATAACACTAATTATAACCGAAAACAAACACCAGTGGACGATAACTAAGGTGTATATCAATTGGAAAGCACTAACCAAACATTCGGTAAAATGATTACACGATAAAATAAAATATTACTTGACATGCATAAAACAGGTCTGTAGCGGATTAGCCTAGTAAGATTACCTGATACGCGCTAGAAGTGGTTGATAACTGCGACCACGTCAAGGAAGTAGAATGTTCTTGCTTCAGATTCAAGGGATAGTCAAGAAGTTGTAAAGGTAAATTAATGATTGATAATGAAATGCCAATATTAAAAATAGCCATGTAAGGCGACAGAATACTTCTAAAATGCTCAATACAGCACAGTTCCCTGTTCCCATATATATACATTGCGTTTGTGGGTTATGAAATCGAAAAAGAATATATTGGTAAATGTCATTATTCAAAAAACTAAACAATCATATCAATATCGAAATTATTAAAAGGGATAGAACACCTACAATATCAATAAATCCGTTTGGATACCTACACACTACCGCAAGGCCTAAAGCTAAATCCGGACACTTGACTCACCGGTGGTGGAATGTGGACGAATAGAGTGGGAATAGCGTTTTCGAGCAATTTCCGTGACGTTCGCCGTTTATTCTTCTTTGTTACCCAAGATATTGTGTACATGTCCAAGGAAAAGTGCCGGCTGCAGATGCGGTATCGATCACCCCTATTGTCCTGTAAGACTTGTTGGACTCTACTTTCCAGCTCATCCAGTGGATATCCGCAATGTCTGACCCATTCTCTTATTCGATCAACAGTTTTCGGGAAAACATGCATTGTAGTGCCTTCAGATTTCGCATGGGTCTTCGAAGGGCAACCGCTAATCGAACAGGCAGGCATTGTTGATAAATCTGAAAAGTAAATATGGACATTATTATACAATCTTCAAGAATAAAGATTTGATACAAAAGTAAATGAATCATACAATGATCAATGCAAGGTTTGTTTTGGTCGCAGGAACTACACCAGTTCATTATGTGCGGCTTAGTATTTGCATAAGTTGCAGAAATGTATAAATGATGTGACTAAAAACTGAACATGTGACTCATCCCTTGGATGTTCTGTATTGCACGAGAATGAAACATGCTTACATCATAGACTGGACCCCCGAAGAATGCAATTCGATGACAATTGACACAGATGGAAATAAATAGATCTATTGTTAGCATAGCAATGGAAATTCAAGTCAATAGCAATGAGACCAATGAACATAGCACCATTGGGTACTCTACTCGCAAATAGATAGAAATTTAAAAATCTGCGAAATATGACCAGGATACATGGCCTTATCTTGACCAACAAACAGTTGGATTCAGCAAGCAGAGCAGTATGTTGCGGGAGAAATGGTGGATGGCCACAGGTAGCGCACTGATGGGTATGCTCGAAGCGGTCACAGAAGTTCACGGATAGCACGACGACGAGCAGATTAGCATAGATCTCAGTGGTTCCCAGGTAGCACGTTCAGGAGTTGACTTGCAAAGCACAAAGATGTTCTCATGAGACATATCGAGTGGTTTTTAAAGTATTAGAAACTGTGGTGTGTTTGTGAATGAATGACGTATGTATGTCGTGGTATTAGGGGGGCAGCCTGCTTCAAGGGGAGGCCTGGCTGGAGACACGGGGTCTGAGGAGGCCATGTGACCGATGGCCCCTTGGCGTGGGACACCTTTTGAAGTGTACATGCTGTTTGGCACCTTGGCCGTTTGCGCCCGTGACAGCCCCCATGCCAGCGCTCATCCCCGGGTGCGAACCGCCTTTGATAGAGGGGGTGGGATGGATGGGCCTGGGGCGTGCAGATAAGGCACAGGAAGACTGCTGAATGGAGACACACTTATGTGGATTGCAGGGGGGCGGCCTGCTTCAAGGGGAGGCCTGGCTGGGGACACGGGGTCTGAGGAGGCCATGTGACTGATGGCCCCTTGGCGTGGGACACCTTTTGAAGTGTACATGTAGTTTGGCACCTTGGCCTTTCGCGCCCCTGACAGCCCCCATGCCAGCGCGCATCCACCAGCGCAAACCGCCTTTGATACAGGGGGGTGGGATGGATGGGCCTGGGGCGTGCAGATAAGGCACAGGAAGACTGCTGAATGGAGACACACTTATGTGGATTGCAGGGGGGCGCCCTGCCTCAGGAGAGGCCTGCCTGGAGACACGGGGTCTGAGGAGACCATGTGAACAATGGCCCCTTGGCATGGGACACCTTTTGAAGTGTACATGTAGTTTGGCACCTTGGCCTTTCGCGCCCCTGACAGCCCCCCATGCCAGCGCGCATCCACCGGCGTGAACCGCCTTTATATCAATATATAGTATATCGCCTTTATATCAATGATAGTATATCGTTGCTTATCAATAACAAATGCCACATACCGGAGATTCTTGTGAGCACAGACCCACACTTCAACCGGTGTATTATAGTGGTCAAGACCCTAAGGCATGTATAATCCAATGGTAATTGTTAGTATAGATATATGTGTGACTTTTATAGAGACATAAGCTACTGAAAGACTTTGAACAAGTGTTATTTAGTGCATGCATTATCGAGAATATGTTATGTTAGCTTAGATAGAGTGAGCACCCTGCTTCACAGCGACCAGACCTTCACCCATTCAGAGCACAGATGTCTGACGTCCATCCTTGAATGGAGACACACTTGATTCATTTAAAAAATCGAAACAAACGTTGTTAAAATATATGTGGTGTTTTATTTTGTATCTTATTTTCATGACACAAAAATACAAGACTTTAAAGATTATACAGGTCAGGTTGCAGCACAGCGAGAGAAAATCCCCTGTACTGACCGCTGTCACTCGGGAACGTTTCTCTAATGGCACGAACGGCACAGGCGGGTATCACTCTTCAAACGCGGTGTCCAAGCCTCCCGTGGAGCCACCATGTAAAGGAACGATAGGCCACCAGCCTGTAACACCTGTGAAAAGGAATGATAAGTTTAATAAACGTTTGTTGTGTTGTCAATGACAATTCTTGTAACTAATGGCATTCTGCACGAACAAATGCTATCTAGACAATACACACTATTGAACGACTTACATGCGTTACAATGATATGTAGATGTAATTTTGGATACAGTAGAAGATCATGAAATAGGAGTGGCATGACAAGCAGAGTATACTTACTCGTTACTCGGATTACGAGGACGAACAGTTGCGCGAAGTTCGTGCATAAGCATCATCATTATTCTCAACACGGCCCGTGTGAGGCAGGCTGCCCTGAAGTCTGGCAGCTCAGTGATGCATTGCGGTCGTGGCTCGCCTTCGGAGTTGTAGGCCAGGCATCCCGAGTTTTCTCGGCAGCAGCAATTCTCGTCCTCAGTTGGCATTAGCTCGCACTGATTGCATGTGCACCAGGTGGAGACGCCGTCCATTCGACTAGGCCCAGGCTCTTCATCTGTTGATTCGTCCTGCCAACTGCCGTCCGAATCCCCATCGTTTTCGCGTGCTTCCCTTTCCAGTAGTTCCTCCTCGGTATACTCGGGCTTGTACATGTAGGGCATTATTGTAGCCATTGTGTGGTAAACAGAGTAAAATAATTTACCGAGATGGTACAGGTGTTCACACGGGCTACAAGCAGCGAAGGTAGCTGACCAGAGCACTGAAACGAGTCACAGAATACTCAAAGTAACACAGAGAGAGGAATGGAATCGGAAATCTGCTGCTGTGTCTTGTGAAACGGTCTGTTTATACTTATTGAGCAAAGAGGCATCCTGCCATTTCCATGGCGACACGTCATTAGCTGAAGCGCAGCGAATGTTGACACGAGACGTGCTTTGGTGTTGGGAAATGGGCGGTACGAGTCTGCTGATGACAGGCTCAGGGGTGGGGGAATTGATTTAGTGCCGCAAAAGCAGGTCAGCCAGGGCGATGGGGGAAAAGATAGGATTATCAGAAAATGGCGGCTCCCTGGTGCTTGTTTTCGCGTGCGTTTAATGGACGAAAACTCGGGTAAGGTCCATAGGAAAGTTTTCTAAAATCGAGCCACTTAGGCTTAAAAAAACATGGCCGACCCGTAGGGACAATAACATTTTTTACTAGACCATGCCTTTAACAAAGCAGATTGCTTATGAATCCATAAATCTTTCCCAAATTCCCACATAAAGGTTGCCTTTCTTTTCTCTGTGCATTAACATAGGATTTCTCTGGGTCCTCTGCTCCCCTCAGTTTCCTGTTATACAGGCTGAGGGAGACAGTGTTCCCAGGGAGATTTCTTAATCACAGCTGCCTAATCAGATCCAGGTTAGTGGTTGTTACCTTGAACAAGCAATTCTCTGACCTACTGTTTACCCATATGACAACCTGTCAAATTCAGCAAGAAGCTGCCACCAGCCCATACCCTGCTCTGTGGACCATACACATGTGCCCAAAAAACATAAACTAGGGGTAGAGGGTTGTACTCCCACCCATGGGTGCTATAAGGGTATCCCAAGGGTCTCTGTTCACCACAACCAAAAAGAGGAAGAGCTATACTGCCAGGAGTCCCACATGGACCCCTGTGCAGAAAACAACACAGAACACACATGATAAGGGAGTACAGGACAAGGACATGTAGGCCCAGTCCCTCCAATGCATTTCTAGCATCACAGTGCCTCTTCCAAGTTCGAAACTTTCTGAATTAAAAATATTGGTATTCGCACTCGCCGTAGGTTTCTGGTATAGTAGCTGTATCCAATTAATTCGATTCTTACCAATCCCAAAACCTTCTAATGTAGCCAAGAGGTAATTCCACTCAATGCGAGCAAATGCTTTCTCTGTGTCCAGAGACAGTAGTGCCACATCTGTTGATAACTTGCGACTCTCATAAAGCGTAAGGATTAATCTGTGCATATTTCTCCAGCATGGGGTCTGGCATGGATTCACATGCTCATGAATATATTCCCCGTCGTCAGGCTGGGAATCCTTGGTAAAGAAAAAATCAGTATCAGTTTCGTTTCTGATTTGTCTTTCTTAGTAGTAACCAATCAATGGTCTCTGGGTCATACTGCCCCCAGCCAATGACTGCCCTCTCCCTAAGCCCCTCCCTTGGCAGCCATCCTCAGATTTTTACCGCACGTTCAAGTGTTGGGAGTCCTCGTACTACAGCTCTCGAGCTGTTACTGTCTACCTTGTGGACATGGCCCAGGAAAAAGGATGCTCAACACCCGGATCCAGGCTGTTTAGGAACTGACCTGGATGTGGATTACAGAATGTGTTCAAGGAGGACGAGCATTCGAGATGCCTCTACTGCCTTCACGAAGACAAAACGCACGTGGAGAAGGACTGTGCGTTTTGCATGAACATGACGGATCGGACTATGAGGGATTGTCTGACCCGCCTCGCCAACTGGCTGGAAGGAAAGAGCCCAGCAGGTGAGAAGAAGAAGAAGTCCGGGCAGTCTTCTAAATCCTGTGAGGGTGCTCCGGCGACGGGGGCCCAACAAAAGGCAAAGCACCGCAAGTCCGCGGGCACCGGGAGTGCTGAACGGTTAGGCTCCTCGGCTGCCAGGCAGGGCGCACCTTCACCGGCGCCATCAACCTCAAGCCAACGCTCTGGCTCGGGGAAGATAAAGTCTGAGAACCCGGCTAAGATTCTGGAGAAGCCCCGGTCGATCTCGAAGGAACCAGCCGAGGGGGAGCAAGGCGGTGACCTTCCCCCCAAGGTGAAGGCTTCAAGCACACACAAGGTGGTGCAGGCCTTGATTCACCCGGCTAAGACATCTATCGAGGTAGTCGCGGCGGCCCTGGCGAAGCCTGTGGAGGCTACCCCAGTGGAGGCGACCTCAGGGCCCAGAGTTTCCCTGCCACTGCGGAGGGAATCCTCTTTTCAGCCCATCGATAAGACCCCCATGAAGACCCTGGTGGAAAAAGAGGGGGGGGCGGTGGTCGTTACAGACATGGATTCAGCCTCCGAGGAGGAGCTGGTTGAAGTCGTGAAGGGCCTCAACAAGAAGTTTGAGGAGGTCCTGTCCCACGGGAGGAATCCCGGTGAGGAGGACGAAGAGAGCGACGGTGGCGCCGACAAGGTTCCCGTGGAGGAGGAGCAGCCAGCGCACCTGTCGCAATCCGAGCCACAGGACAACTTGTTGGCCATTTTGATGGCAATCCAAACCTTATGCACGGAGATAAGGACGAGATTGCCTCTACCCCCAACGGACAATCCAGCAGAACCAGGCCCGTCGGGAAGCCCTCCAAACAAGAGGAGGAGAGTTCATCCACCCCCGCCTTTTCAGCTCTCGCGGCCCGCTCAGCCTTCATCTCCTTCCCCTGATCCTAGGGATGACACAGGAATGGATACGGCCACAACGGGGATGGATGACGACGGTGGTGGCAACGGGATGGGCCTTCCATCACCACCCCCTCGGTCCTCCCCGCCCGCCGAAATTGGCTCCTTCCACGCCATGATTGCAAGGGCATCCAAGCTTTTCCATCCCTGCCCCGAAGAACAGAAGAAGGAAGGCTTCCTCTACCAACGGCGTGAGGCCAAGAGGAAGACAGTCCATGCAGTGCCGCTGCTGGATGACATCTCGGACGAGGGACTTGCTCTTTTGAAGAACCCGTCCACGACGCCTGCCAAGAGGGACCGGTACGAGAAGAAGTACTGGGTCCCCGACGCCGCCCCTTGTGCCTTACGGCACAGCCGACCCTGGATTCGGTCGTCTCGGCGGTGGCCAAGAAGAAAGCGGCGGGGGCATCGGCTTCAACTTCAACTTCCCCACCGGACGGTGAGGGAAAGAAACTGGACGCCATGGGACGGCGAGTCATCTCGTCTGCGGCGACGACAATTAAGGAGGCCAACGCCCTAGCGATTGTGGCCCGCTACGACAGGGAGTTGTGGTACAAGATCGCCCCCTTGTTGGACTTCCTACTGGACGACAAGAGGGCAGAGGCCCTGGAGATCCTACAGAAAGGTGAGGTGGCATCGGACCATGCCATAACGGTAGCCACGGACATTGCCGACACTGGATTCCACCAGTTGGGCAACAGCGCTTTCCTTTGACGGCTGCGGTGGCTGAAGGCGACAGATTTCCGCCAAGACGTGCAGACCAAAGTTTTGGACATGCCCTTCGACGGGAACAATCTGTTTGGAAAGACAGTGTATGAGTCTCTTCAGGCCATCAAGACCGACACAGAGATGGCTCGGGCCTTGGGAGTTCTGCAGCAACGACGGCCGCCCTTTTGGAACTCCAGAGGCAAGCAAGGGGCCTCCAAAGGATTTGGCGGTGGCTCCTCGATGTACCGACAGGCGGCTCGCTCCTCGTCGCAAGAGGCCTACAGAGGACGAGGCAAGTCAGGTGGATCTCGCCGTCGTCGCCAGGGAGGCCAAGGCGGCAAGGCTGCTGCCAAAAGGACTTAACCGGCCGTAGCGTCGGGCCCCCACCAGAGTACCCAGGTGGGAGGCTCGCTGGCGAAGTTCGTCAGCGTGTGGGAGTCCATCTCCACCGACCGTTGGGTGCTGGATGGCCTGGCCCATGGGCACACTCTCGAATTTCTAAGAAAGTGCCCCTGCATTCCTCCCGTGGCCAGGAAGAAAAACCACATCCCTCAACTGCTGTTGGAAGTAAGGGCGATGCTCAAGAAAGGAGCCATCGAGCACGTCCCAAAGAGGCTCCAGGGCTCCGGAGTGTACTCAAGGTACTTCCTCGTCAGAAAAAAGACAGGAGGATGGCGTCCCATCCTGGACCTGCGTCGATTAAATAAATACATCAAGGCACAGAAGTTCCAGATGGTCACCCTCCAGCACGTGCTGGGCCACCTGGAGGAAGGCGACTTCCTATCGTCGTTGGATTTGGAGGATGCATACTTTCACATCCCCATTCTAAAAGAACACCGAATGAAAGTTTCTCAGGTTCGTGGTCCAAGGACTACCAGTTCAAGGCCCTTCCATTTGGGTTGAAGTCAGCGCCCAGGATGTTCACCAAGTGCCTGGCACCAGTGGCGGCGCGGCTGCGCCTGCAGGGGATCCACGTCTACCGTACCTGGACGATTGGCTCTTCCGGGCAAGAACAAGGGAACTCACCGTCGAGCACACAGCGAGGACCGTCCGGCTGCTCACGGACCTGGGATTCTCCATCAACTTCCCCAAATCCCACCTGGTTCCGTTGCAGGTCTCACTGTTTCTGGGAGCCAAGCTCGATACAGTAGCACGATTGGCCTCGCCGTCGGAGGAAAGAACGAAGGCCCTTCTGGGCAAGGTGCAGCGTTTGCTGGCCACGGACGCGGCCAGGGCGAGGTCCATCAAGTCCCTTCTGGGGATGATGTCCTCATGCATCTACCTGGTGCGCCTATGCAGGCTACGGATGCATCCTCTACAGGAGTTCCTCGACGCCCGTTGGATGCAAGCGACGGGCAGTTTCGAGGACAAGATCCCGCTCAATGAGGTTTTTCTGCCAAGCAATTCGGTGGTGGGGCACCCGTGCTCATCTAGTGGCGGACACAGACTTTCAGACCCCGGCACACCAGGTGACGGTGACGACGGATGTCTCGTTGGAGGGATGGGGAGCGCCCACTGGAGATCTTCATGTTAGAGGCCTTTGGCTTCCGGAGGAGAGGCCACTCCACATCAACATTCTGGAGCTACGGGCAGTGTTCTGGACCCTCAGGTCGTTTCTCCCGTCCCTCAAGGGTAAGGTGGTGAGGATCTTCACCGACAACACAACCACAATGTTCTACATCTGGAAGCAGGGAGGAAGCAGATCCCCAGCCCTATGCAAGGAAACCCAGGATCTGTGGCATTGGGCCGTTGCCCAGGGGATGTTTCTGGTACCCTTTCATCTAGCAGGGATAAAGAACACCATTGCCGACTCACTCAGCAGGGAGCTGCGCTCGTGCCACGAGTGGGAACTGCGCCAGGATCAGGTGGATCGACTCTTCCAATGATGGGGCAAACCCCAGATTGACCTGTTCGCGATGGCGACAAACTCCAAGTGCCAGAGGTTCACCAGCGGGTTTCCCCAGCCAAGGAGCATGGGCGATGCTTTCTCGTTCCCCTGGGACAGCCTGTTCTTGTATGCGTTCCCTCCGTTGTCGTTGCTACTGCGACTCGTCAACCAATTCAAGAGGTCCCGGTGCAGGATAATACTCGGCACACTGGCGTGGCCGAGACAGATCTGGTTCCCGGACCTTCTGGACTTGTCAGCGTCCCATCCAGTCAAACTGTCGACGGACGCAGATCTTCTCTCCAGAGAAGGAGGTGCCATCCTTCATCACGACCCGGAGTCGCTGAACTTGCAGGCCTGGCTCCTGCAGCACTAGAGTTTGGAGGGTACGATATCCCGGCGGACTGCAGAGAGGTTCTTGCAAAGGCCAGGGCGTCCTCAACTCTCAAGTGCTACGGACACAAGTGGAAGAGGTTCTCTGTCTGGTGCCGTGCACAGAAGATTAACCCCCTATGGATTATGGCCCCTCAAGTGCTACCATACCTACTGTCGCTGGCCAAGGCTGGACTAGCGCATGCTTCCATCAAGATACATCTGGCAGCGATTTCCCGATACACCAGAACTACAGGACGGTCATCCCTGTGGTCTCATCGCCTGGTAAAGGAATTTATGACTGTTCCGATCGTTCCCGCCGGTGAAGGCTCCAGCCCCGGCGTGGGAGCTCAACGTGGTGCTGATCAGGCTCATGGAGCCACCATTCGAGCCTCTGCATTCGGCACAGTTGAAGTTCCTGTCGTGGAAAACAGCGTTCCTTGTGGCCATCACCTCCGCACGATGGGTGGGAGAGATCCAGGCCCTATCCTGCAAGCCTCCATACTTGACTTTCCACGAGACGAGGGTGGTGCTGAGGACGCACCCCTCCTTCATGCCCAAGGTACCGTCGGACTTCTATCTCAACGAGCCCTTGGTGTTGCCAGTTTTCTTCCCGTCGCCTTCGTCGCCGGCCGAGAGGACTTTGCACTCGCTGGATGTAGCTAGAGCGCTGAAGTTCTACGTGGACCGCACAAAGAGTTTTCGGAAGACATCACAGCTTTTTGTGAATTTTGGACCTTTGAACCAAGGGAAGGCCCTCTCGAAGGCTTCCATTTCCAGATGGCTCTCCGGCTGCATCATGCACTGTCTCTGGTTGGCAAACCGACCATTGCCCGGTCGTCTGAGAGCCCATTTGACCGGAGCAATGGCTGCTACCACTGCGTTCTTGTCTGGTGTGCCCCTGCTGGACATCTGCAGGGCTGCTACGTGGATGTCTAAGCACACCTTCGCGAGATTCTACTGCGTCGACCGGGATTCCAGGGAGGAGTCCAGGGTCGGCCAAGCAGTGCTGCGCAACCTGTTCGCCTGAAGGTGGGCCTGGTGAGGAGGTAAGAGTTGCTTAATGTTGAGTTTATGTAATGCTTAATGTTGAGCCTTGCCACCTCCCGTGGTTGTGCATCTGTGTACTGCTATGTATTCTTATATTCATGAGCATGTGAATCCATGCCAGACCTCATGCTGGAGAAGGAACAAGTTACTTACCTGTAACTGTTGTTCTCCAGCATGGGTCTGGCATGGATTCACATGCGAACCCACCCTCCTTCCCCTCTGCGGCTCTTCACTTGGTCATACTGCCACTTTACGTGCTACCAAATCTGAGGATGGCTGCCAGGGGAGGGGCTTAGGGAGAGGGCAGTCATTGGCTGGGGGCAGTATGACCCAGAGACCAGTGATTGGTTACTACTAAGAAAGACAGATCAGAAACAAAACTGATACTGATTTTTTCTTTACTGAGGATTCCCCGCCTGATGACAGGGAATATATTCATGAGCATGTGAATCCATGCCATACCCATGCTGGAGAACAACAGTTACAGGTAAGTAACTTGTTCCTTTCTGACACATGTCTCCCCTTTACAAATCCTACTTGATCTGGATCAATGATTTCAGATATGATAAAATTCAAGCCTCATTGCTAATGCCTTTGCAAATATTTTGTTGTCCGTGTTAATAAGATGTATTGGTCTGTAGCTACTCAAATGCAACTGTGGTTTGTCCTTCTTCAGAATCAATGAGGGAATATAGCATACTCTGTCTTCTTGGTTTCAATACAGTTCATCATAGTGTCTATTTTTATCAGACCACATGACTGTAGACCATGGTTTTGAGTCTTACTGCATTTAAAAAACTAATATTTGATGAACCTCTGACGTCTTCAATGTTCTCGCCTCTCACTAGAGACAGGAGTTCTGTTCTTTCACACGTTCTGTAATTGTTTGTATGCACATCCAAGCCCAAGGCGGCCTTGACTTTTTGGTGTTGATCCAACCAAGCCTTTCTTTGATCCACCTCCATTGTTGAGTTTTCAATTTCTAACTGTGACATACAGCTGTGCTAAAGCGCATTGTGGAATCATCCATAGTCCTTACATTTCTTATGTATATATGTTGGCGCATCACCGCAATCTATTCACTACATAGCGAGCCATAAAGAATACTTTGTCTACTTGCGTTGCTGCTTCTGTACATTTATAAAATGACTTGATAACTTCTTCATTATTTCTGTAGCATGAACATCCTCATTTTCGAGCGCAAAATGTTGCTCATCTTTAACACCTTGAACTTAGAGTTTATAGAATCTTTATGTTCTCTCGTCTTCTGCATCTCTTCTGGGTATGTCGATTCTGCTCTTCATGATGTCACCAATCTGCATTCTAGCTGGCTTTTCCCACTTCCTCTGGGATTTCATTCAAATGGCTTTGGATGGGGGTACTTGACTCCACCTCTACACTCCCCCTCTGGGCGATTCATCGACCACTCTCTCATCAGTCTTCACATCTAGACATCCTCATCTGTAGAAATGCTTCATTGGGACCCATCCCTTTATTACTCCCTTCAAGCATCCTGCTGATTTCACATGCTCTTCTTTTTTCCAAGACAGCATGCATTACCCACTGGGACTGCAGTAAATCCATTTCTCACATACTTATTGTGGGTCTTCGGGTACAGGAACTTCATCGCCTCAGGTGCACGGATGCTGGCCTTCACGTAGTCTCTGATCTCTTCATCTGTCAGCTCTTTAGTCTTCCATCCCGACTCGACATCAGTCATGATCTTCATTCCCACTGCTTTCTTGGCAGTCTTCTTGCATGGTGAGATTATTATCCTAATTACACAGAATCCAAGCATCAGCATCACAATCAGGGCTCCAAGGAACTTGAACATATCTGCCATCCATTGTGGAACCCACGAGACAAGTGATCCAAAGCAACTGTCATCAGTGATGTCTTCTATCATTTGGACGTGTAACTTCGTCAGCATTTCTATGGCTTCTATCAAGGTGCCATTTTCATCGTCATGAGCAGGTATGAACGTGCAACATGATTCTCCAATTTCCGCACAAACACCTCTATCCATGGCTGTAATCATGTCCAAGACATACCTATTCTGAAGAGTCATCAGTCGCATGGCTCTCAGTTCTTCCTTGATAGCATTGAATCTCTTGATAGTCATGTTGATCGTCTGTAGAAGCTCCCCTCTGGTTATCTGTAACCACATGATATTTGCTGCAGTCTGGATCCTGGGCATAAAAATTATTGTGAATATCGATGAAGTCTGACTGAACAGTCTGTGCTCATATGGAATCTCATATAGAATAGAATCAAAAGCTTCCATTGACTTGGCTGGAAAATAGTTCTCTCTTTTCATTCGATTCAGGAGCTCAGCAGATCTCTTCCTCAAGTGAGCATCTGCTTTTGGAAACTCGCCAATGTTAAGGTCACTCTTGGGAATCACCAATGCTGGAACAGGAAAATTCACTATAGAGCACAGTCCTTCCCAATCCTTGAGCAGCTTATATGAGCTCTGGATCCACAAGCCACGTAGTGATCCATTATCACTACTGTTCCAGCGCTTATTCCTGGTACGTCAAAGATTCAACCACAGTTCTGGTTTTCTCCAAGTTTTCTTGTGCCATTATTTCTGAAGCACAACTTTGCACTATCCAAAGGTCCGATCTGCAGGGGCCCTCCTTTATCTTCGACCCATGTCTGTAGTTTAGCAAGTCTTGGCCATAGAGGTTTGCATCCATTCTCTACAATGTCAATGGTGGGTTTGTAGCGTCTCATCACTACCCACGCTCTGCAGATGACTACTCCTTCTTCCCATCTTATCACATGATTCTTCGTGTGGGCTCTTGCACTTGTCTTTGTGTTTTGCACATAGTCATCTTCATCCGGATCTGTCCATTCAGTTGCCCATGCTAAATAACCTGTTCGGCCCATGAATTGGCCTCTTGTTCGGCAGAGTGCAATGTGAGATAGACAGTGTGCTTGTCAGGTGAGGACAAAGGCAGTGAATATGGCAAGGGAAAGGTGCACAAAATCACACAGTGAATAGCTTTGAGTCAAACAACATGCACACAGGAACCAAGACTCATGTATACTAAAACTCAGGAGTGCAAATAGAGTGTGACAACAATACAAATATATGAAAAGGGATGTGGGGTAAGCAAGGAAAGTCGGTAAGCTCCTTACCCACAATTGCTGTTACAGGTACTGGCAGCGCTAAGCCCACGAAGAGAGCAAGCAACAACAGGATCTGTGAGCTAACACTGTTGATGATATTGAATAAGGGAACTTAAAAACAGTACTCACGAGGACGAGAAATACCACTTGAATGTCAGCAAGCCCACGAACCCTGTTGATCAAACAGGGACCCAGAAAGGCTATAACAGCAATGGGAGGATAACTAAATACATAAGACTCAAGACAAAGGGCAAGTAGGAATAGTGATTACAGAATAGTGAGGAACACATAAGCATTCACACAGGAGCTAGCTACAACAGTACACCACACCTAATCATCAATGCAAAATAAATGCAGAAGTGCAAGGGAAAACATAAAATGGATTCCAAGAGAAAGTAAAGGAACATGAGCAGGGAAAACGAAATTACAAAGGCAAACTTCCCCCACCCATCCAAGGAAAAAGGCAGGAAGCTAAATCTATAATGAGGAAAGGCAAAGCATCAAGATTTACAGCAGCAAAGGACAAAGTCAAAGAAATATAGAACACATGCAAACTGGGCTGCACCAAAAGGGAAAGCACTGAGAAATGCTGCCTGCAAACAGAGGAAGACAGAAAGGGAATCTAGGAAGCAGAAATCAATTAAGCACATAAATACGAAATCCAGAGATAAGGAACAAGAAATAGAAACTCGGAACTAGGCACAAAGCTAAGAACCAGGAACAAGGGACCAGTCACAAACAGGAACACTGCATCAATGACCAGCGCTGGACTGAAGCAAACTGAGGCTTTTAAAGCTGCTTAACTAGCACACGCCTCAGGTGTGCTGTTTGCTGCACCTGCCGCCACAAGTGTTGCCTATCCTCCACCCAGCCTTGTCCTGCAAGGGTGGAGATGAAGCTGTGGACCAGGCATTGTGGGAAGCATAGTCATTTCATTAAAGCACCACGCTGGCTGCCAAAAACCTGGAATGGATCCAGAAGGGAAGTAGCTTGGAAAATAAGGATTTAGCGCTCCCAGTTCATCACAGCACTGTAGCATAAGGTTTGTAAAGAAAGTCCAGTAGGGAATAAACCCCAAATCATGCCCCCAAGTGGTGGGAACAGGAGCGAAGGGAGCGAATTGTGACAGAGCTGTCTGAACATCTATTTCGATGGCTATGAATATCACAGACTTCCCCATACTATAAGGCAGGAGTGCACATACATAGCATTCCTCCTTTGAGGTTCTTTTGCCTGCATCTTTCATGTGCTGATACCACATGTTGTTTCCCAAATGTGCTATGCTGTCTAGATAATCATTCAAGTCATGATCATCTTCCCTTGTACTTCTCGTAGTTCTCCCTCTTGCCTCATGAGCTCTCATAATCATATTGTGAAGTATGTCTACATAGTTCCTTCTTACTGGGGGAATCATAGAAACATTTGTCAGTAGACCTGGTGTCATTACATGTGCTACTGGTGTAGGATCATTCACAAAATGTGTCTTTCTTTGCTTTTCTCCAAATTCCTGTACCTGCTGCTCAGTAAAGATATCTATAAGAGACATCCCTGCATTTGGATTTCTGGGGATAATTGCCACAGAATTGGGTGCCTCCACATAAGCTACTAGAGTAGGAACAATGACATAAGGTCTCAGTTGTCTTACACTTGCCACTTGTGCACCCTCCTGCTGCACAGGAATATACACAGGAACTACTGCCTT
Organism: Ambystoma mexicanum; assembly: GCF_040938575.1. Taxonomy (NCBI): domain Eukaryota; kingdom Metazoa; phylum Chordata; class Amphibia; order Caudata; family Ambystomatidae; genus Ambystoma; species Ambystoma mexicanum. The sequence goes on along the minus strand of NC_090931.1, from coordinate 441,498,863 downwards.
ATTTGGATATGCATAATAGACAGTACGTACTGTGAAAGTAAAATGATAATGAACATAATGCATGTATATATAATGTACCAATAGGTCCACCAGATGCAACAATAGCCTCTTGCACGTCGTGGTGGTCTCTCGTTGTTTGCCACATTATTGTTACTATCAATGTTACCCATTTTCTATTTTTACTTTTAAGGAAGGAAAAACCAAACTTTAATTGGGCAATCTCATAAAATATTCTGGCAATTGCTGGATCTGCTCCATGAGCTCCACGAGCAACTGGCTGATGGCAGGACGTTTGATAGGGTTCCTGATGAATACAAAAGAGTTATCTTTTCTCCAAACCAAATGAGGATGTGCTTCCAGTAGATAATAAAAGACTAGTGCAAGTAAGTTTTGAATGTCTTCATTCGTCAACACCATTAGGATGCTCGCTGTGTTGTTTCAGAGAATAGACGGATGTGTTCATTTATATGGTGTAGTAATTGATTGAATGCCAATTGATTCTTAGGATCTCTCAGAAATGTACGAGTGTCGGTTTGTCGTCCCACAAGATGCAGGCATTCTTCAATCAAGAAATAAAAGACCATTCTAACTAGTCTATTAGCGTCTTCATCAGACAGATGCATTTATGTTTTCCATACAGTACTCAGGCAGTTGGTGGATTTGCTCTATTATAGCTGTAAGCAATCGCCTCACGACTGGAGCATTTTTAGGATCTTGCAAGAATACATGAACTTCAGTAGTTCTCTCAACCAATGATGGATACGCATGAAGAATGAAGAGAAAAACAGCAAGAATGATCCGCTGAACGTTGCCATTAGGAACGACCATGCACACTTCCAAAGAGAAATTCAGCGAGAAAGGAATCAGGGAACTGCTCCCTTTTCCAATTGTCAAAGATTAACTCTAGGTCGGCCATTTCTTTTCAAGACTTCAATATGTCTCGATCCAATGTCAGCAAATTCCTGTGGCTCAAGAACGATAGATTGTTCCTTTCACTCCTTGTTTGGCAGCTACAAAGAGTGTCTCAAATGAACTACAGTCCAATTAACTCTTTATCTGTCTACTGGACAGTCTCTGCATCCTTCTTCCTCGTCATCGATCTCGTCTGCCAATGCTGAACTACTTCTCCTTTACTTGCTTCCGAATGGGGTGGGCATGTGGCGGTCTCTCCGCTGTAGATCTTCACGTCTCCCAAGAATATCCAAGTGTGTCTTCCTTGCACCTTCACTGCTGATGGGGTAACATCCTCCACAATGAAAGGGCTATTAAACCTTGGTTATTGCCATTTGCGGACGAAATTACAGATCATTACCTGATCTCCGGGGAAAAGTCTTGGCAATAAAAGTTATTTTGATCCGGTTGCTGTATGGACTTCATCTGTGTTCTGAGACCTACATCACGTCCCCTTGATTTGTTCTGAAATGACAGAGATACTTCGAGTCATACATGTTAAGTAGGCACGTAGCTCATCTCCTAACAATTCTGCTGTTGTCTGGGCATTACTTCAAGTCCTCGATGGAGGAGTGATAGGCATTCTCATTTGCCTCCCTGTTACTAGTTCATGGGGCATAAGATGATGGTCAGAGCGTGGATGATTCCTCAACGCATATAATGCAAGAGGCAGGCAATGCACCCATCCTTTTTTCAACGTTAACTTAAGCTTGGCTATTCTTTCTTTAAGCAAGCTGTTGAGCCTCTCACAGATCCCGTTGGCTTGTAGGTGATAGGCTGAAGAAAATGTATGCTCTTTACTGAGCAATAAGCTGATCTGCTCCAACACTTCATTCACAAAATGGTGGCCATTATCTGATCTTAATACCTCAAACATTCCCAATCTAGGAAATACTTCTGGAAATAGGAACTTCGCAGCGCAAGTGGTATCTGGATGTGTGCATGGACCAGCTTCGACCCACCTTGAGAAAGGGCACAATACCACTATCATATATCTGTAACCATGACAGGCCTACAGCACATCAACATAGTCAATATGTGAATGCTGAAAAGGACCATTTGGTCGAGGAATAACATCTCTGACTGTTCGCAGCATTTGCCCAGCAGTAAACCTTTGACATACGATGCAATTTACTACATAAAATGCAACGTGTCTGAACAAATTTGGTACAAACCATTCCTCCGCAATAGTTGCTGCAAGGCTTTCCATAGTGACATGCGCAGGGTAGTATAGCTGTTCCAACGCTACCCTTAATAAGACTGCAGGCCTCACCAGTTTACCAGTGCTTTTCCTGTCTCCACAATGCTCGGAAGGGGAAACAGAACACCCTCTCCGCATCCACAGATCTTTCTCATCCTGTGGTGCTTCACCTTGAAGTTCCATCAGCTATGTCTTCGACAAGGTATTAAAACTTTCATTTATAATCATCATCACCACCATTCTCTCATTCACATCAGGCGTATCAAAGCTCATGATCTCCTCTAAATATGCAACTCATTTTGCTTTTTCGTCTGCGGCTTGGTTTCAGCGTGAAATAAAGTCTGCTCTCTTAGTATGCGCTGCGCACTTAATGATCGCTATGGCTACTGGGAGCTGTAGTGCTTTGATAAGTCTGTCCAATAAGGCGGCATGTTGCACTGAGGTGCCATCCGCTGGGAGGTAGCCCTTCCTTTTCCAACATGCTAACCCTGCGTGCACTCTTAACGTAACATAGGTGGTAACTTCCTGGTCTGCGTGGTTCTCAATCAGCGCCACTAATTCTGCAGCCTGTGCTGAAAAGTGAGACGGTAGTCATGCACTTCTCAATACTTCAAATTACCCATTAGCCATGTACCTTATCACAGTGGCACCTGTATATCTTTGCCCATCAGTTTGATCGATTTTCGAAGAACCATCAATAAAGAGAATCTTCCCAGCTGCTAGAACATTTTCTTTCATCTTCGGAATTGCGTCATAGAACTCCTCATAGTTGGAGCAATTATGTACCTGCTCATCATCTGCCAGTGGTTCAGCTACAAATGTGGCAGGATTCACTGTTTTACATCTGTCTATTTTAATCGCCAGATTCGATATGACCACCTCATAAGCAGAAGCTCTTTGAGAAGTCAACGTACTCTTAGGTTTTTCCAAAACAGCAAATAATGCATGTTCAGCAAACATCGTCATGGAACACCCCATTACTATGCTGGCAGCCTTCTCAATTGCGAACGCGGCGGCTGACAAAGATTGTTCGCACGGTAAGTGACCTCTCATTACTGGATCCAAAATCCCACTGTAATATGCTAAAGGCTTATACCCCAACATGGTTTTCTGCATGAGTACTGCCGTCATAACTGTTCCATTCGTGTGGGAAAACAAAAGAAATTCCTCAGGATAATTAGGAATCCGTAGCACTGGAGCAGTGCAAATTGCCTTTTTCAACTCATGAAACCCTTCCTCCATTTCTTTAGTCCATACAATCTTTTCCTGACTCGCTTGAGCCTTTTTCAGGGCCTGTAACAATGGCTTTGTGTATGAACTATAATCAAATACCCATGCCCTCACATAATTGCACAGTCCCAAAAATTGCAGCATGTGCTTTATCGTGTGCGTTTTCGCTGTTTTCAAAATGGCCTCGGCCCTTTCAGGTGTAACTTAATTTCCTTCATGCGAAATTAACTGTCCTATGTATAACACCTCTTCTTGACAATACTGTAGTTTCTCTTTGTCCACCTTATTTCCCTTCTCGGCTAAAACAATTATCAGCTGAACTGAGTCACATCTACAATCTTCTTCTGACATGCTGCGCACCAATAAATCATCTACGTATTGCAGCACAACACTTGACAAATCAATATTGCTTAAGTCCATCTGCAGGGCTCTATTGAAAATCGATGGAGGCTCACAGTACCCCTCCGGTAATCTTGTGCTTTTTAACTTAGTCTGTCTGAATGTGAATGACATCAGTTCTTGAGAATCTTTATGCAATGGGATTGAGAAAAATGCATTTTTCAAGTCAATCACTGTGAAATATCACGCCTCAAAAGGGATACTGCATAGGATTGTCGCTGGATTAGGAACTAGAGGAATCTCGGCCTCTGCAATCTGATTAATTGGGCGCATGTTCTGAATTAAACGCCACAACCCCTCCTTAGATTTCTTGATAGGGTACACTTACATGGTGACTCTGACGTCACTAAAATGCCATGATCCATCATGGCGTATAGCATCTTAAAAATACCCTTGACTGCCTCTCGAGACATGGGATACTGTCGTGCTCGAGGTAAAATTGCTCCTGGTTTCAGTTTAATCTTAACTTTTCCAACCCCCTTTAATAGGCCTACGTCATAAGGGCCTGTAGTCCATAAAGAAACAGGAACTTTCGCCATTTCTTCATCAAAAAATGCAGGATGGTGTCTCACTATTATCATCCTTTGTAGAATCACGTGTTTTTCTGATCTAACCCAATATGTAATGCTCATCTCAAACACTACTTTGTCATCAGATGGGCCATCCTTAAACATGTCCTCATCAGTGACGTCAGTTAATCTGTAACCTTCTCTGATAGCAATTACTGTGCTCCATGTTCTGCCATTATTATCAAATCCTATGAGCATAGCCAAGACCCCTCGTACTACAGCCGCTTGCAGCTCTAAGGGAAAAATCTGCCCCCCCCTCTTCGTCCATGGGAATCTCTGGTCTAAAGAGAAACTCATCAGATATCCTCATAATCTTACCTACTTAACCAGGAAGCCATGTTAACAAAAGGTGTACCCCATAATGAAACACCTCTGGTTCCAACGGTACTCCTCGCATGATTTTCTGCCCTGTAAATGGCATAATGAATTCACTAACATTTAAATAATGTATTCCTGGTGTTGAACACACTATACCTTCATCAGTAAAAGAAATGGTCATATTCATCTTCGTCATAAAATCTCGACCCAGTATATTAACTGGTGTCTGTCTTGAATACAACAAAGGCACAGACATAACACATTCTCCGATAGAGGCTGGTCATTCTTCAGTAAAAGGAACTTAACTTGTGGCTCCTGTGAATCCTTCAGCATTCATGGCATTACCCGAGAGTAAACATTTTCCCTCCTGTATACAAGAGCGTGTCGCACCAGTGTCTACTAGAAAAGAAAAAGGATTTGCCTCCTATTGTGATGTCAACCCTTGGTTCCTCTTGAGGATTTGGTGTTACGAATAGTACTGAACACATAGAGTCACCCAGTGAGCTGTCCTATTGTGGGTACATGCTTATTCCTGGGCACGTGAAAGGATTCCCTCCCTTGATGGTGACACCCCCTATCCGAGGAGTCAGTAACTGTCCCCTGTTTGCACTCTGCTTTATCTGCCTGGGTGCAGGCTGTGACTGCCCTTGTGGCGGACTCAGTGGTGCTTGCTGTGGTTGCAAAGCCTGTTGTATTCTCGGCGCTTGTGCTTGATAAACTGTTTGATCTTGAGCAAACTAATCCCTATTTTGTGTGCCATATGCAGGTGAAAAAGTAGTCCCCACTCTTGAGAACTGCCCATTCTGTACATACCCTTGGCTCCCACATGTTTGCGCTATATGCCCTGCTGTTGGTTATTAACCTGTGGCATACCTGTTACTTGCTGCAATCCTGGCCCCTCTCCACTAGTTAACATTGCCCCTTTATAGCATACTTTGATAGCTTTTTCTGCACCAACTTAGCCTCCTCAAGCTTCCTGCCTTCTTCTTTCTTTTGGCTTTTCTTTTGTAACAAACAGCAATGATGCGCTATTGTCAACTGTATTTCTGGCCACGGTTTTGCCTCCATACTTACCAGCTTCTTGAGCTGTCTCTGTACCTTGTCTGTCAATCCCTGCCATAATATATGATAGAATACAGGTATCGATTTTCCCCATGGCTCGCGTGTTTCCAAGCTCCATTGCTCTTGGAAATTCACAATATAAATCAACTGATCCTCTCCTTCTTGCATCTTTCCTGCCATTATAGCGCCCATATCTGACGTATCCGGATATTGTACTCGAAGTGCCTTCCAAACTGCTGCTCTACAATGATTAATTGGTGCTCCGTCATGAGCAGTATTCTGAGCAGTGACGCTTGCGTATCCTGCTCTTGACCAAATGTCATCAGCTCTCTCTCCAAGTATAGATGCTAGAAGACCCTTGATGTCCCCCTATAGCCAACGTGTTTCCTCCTGGCATTTTCTCTAATTCATAGATCAGTTTTCCACCACCCGACGTCTAATTCGGGAGTTTACACCTTAAATGATCCTTATCTATCTTGGGCCACGGTATATACTGTGGTCTGACCCCTCCTTTCTCTAACAATGGGAATTGCTAAAACCCGAAATCGCATTCATCCCCCATCATCTGTCTGTCCATAGCAGGGACAATGGTTCCACACGTCTTCTTCCCGGTAATGACCTTAATCTACTCACGTAAGGTGGCAAGTCCCCCCTCTCACTATGGGATCACCCTTTACGTCGATCTAGCCGCGTCAGTGGCTCTGGCGTCTTTCATTTAGGTAGGTCTAGATCTGACCATGTTACTTCTCTGTCCATAGGAGAACACTCTTCAGGACCATATGCTCTAGCCCCTTCCTCCCCACGGAAGGTTTTCTCTGTCTTCGTCTGACATATCCTGTCCCCAACTTGTGTGACTTTACTCTTTCTCGTCTCTATTCAGAGTCAGCTTGTCCAAAGACAAAGCTCTTTGCCTTGCGACTGCATACTTTTAAATCAATAATTTTGCCTTTTGATTCTTTCTTGGTCCTCATGCCATGATACACCTTATCAATTTCATCCCCAATGCTTCTGATATCAAAATCATCTTCAAGATTTGCTCTTGATGGACCTGGCATTGGCTCATGTTTTGGGAAGAATTCTTCTATGTCTTTCTATTCTACTACTGGATTAGGTTCCATTAATTCTTTCTCTATGCGATCAATGTCGCGTGCCCTCTGTCTTCTCTTCCGTTCCATTTATTCATCAACTTCCCTTTGTTTCTTAGATTCTTCTCTATCCCTTTCCTCTTCCTGTCTTTTCACCTCTCTTCTCTCGTTAGCTCTATACATTTCTTCATCTCTTCGTCTTTGTATCTTCCTACCTCTTAATTTCTGTTCTTCCTCTTCCTCTCTTTTCTTTTCTAGCTTATCTCGTTCTTCGATTGCTCTTTGTCTATTATCATACTTTCTTTGTTCTTCTGCTCTTTCTTGTTTTTTCAACTGTTCATCTTAATACAGCTGTTCCCTTCTTTGTCTATCCTTATTTTTAGCCTCGTCCTCTTTCAATCGTTTCTCTCGTTCCTGTCTTTTTTATCCTGATCTTCTTCTTGCCTTACTTCCTCAATGCTCTTTCCATCAAGTTTGAGCAATATCTGACCACCCATCCATTTGTTCTGTATGAGCGGTACCTCATCAGCTTTGTCTTTCTCTCGTTTCCATCTTTTTATTTCTCTCTCTATATCTAGAGACATGCCTGGTTGGTCACTTCTTTCCTTATCCCGTGGGACTTTAGGAATCACATCTCTTTCTAGAGTCTTTTCAGGACTCTCATCACTGCTGTATGCAGGTGACTTATACGTCGGGTTACTATATCCTGTCACTCCCTTAAACTCTCTTAAAGGATATAATCCTTCATCTTTTGTACTCTCGCCATTTACTTCAGGCACAGAAGGGGGAGCAGAAGGCTCTTCACCACCCTCTTTACACTGGTTAAGCATCCAGTCCTCAGGAGGCGGGTCTTCCCGTTCCTCCTGGTACATCTTCTAGAGCTCTAAGCTCGCTAACCTTTTTTTTCACTTCTTTCCCGTATATGCTGCATGCAAGTATGTCGTCATATGTTGCAGGACTGTTTTAGACAATGATCTCCCTTATGGCCATGGCATGAACATTTTATCTGCCATACCATTAACCCATTCTGCACTATATTGCTTAAGCTTAGGCACATGTTTTGGCAGCTCTCTGCACAAATGTATGAGCGGAGTAATATCCTCCATCATGACTTAGTCACAATTGACTATCACCACTTTCCGTTATTTCACCCAAATAAATGCTTTCCAGAAAAATAATACTATATGAGCGTGCACCAATCATCACAGCTCCAAGCCTCTGATTCACGTTTTACTTCAGTCTACCTATTCACTGAATATTATCAGTTTAACTAATAAATAAATAATCTGATTTCTTCAAATCTCATCATTTCCACCACAGTCTATTTTTTCCTTAGTTCTCCATATTTCATTTTCTTACCACATATATCTCATGCAACATATAAACAGACAGACAGGCCGGCCCACATGTACTTTACTCCACGCTCCTCGTGACTACGTTTGTAGCCTATATATCCACTTGGATTTTAGGACGAGTCCCTTCTAAACGTCCTTGACGTAGGTTAACAGGCTTCCTATATAGATCACTCTTTGTCTATATACCTCAAACTGTGACGCTCATCGTCTCACATTTATGACGCTCATCGTCTTAAATAAATAATAAAATACCCCAACCAACCGTCCGTTACTCTATCCCCGTTATCACTCTTCCCCTCTCGATACTCATTCAGTTTGCAACCTCACTCAGCCTTCTCACCATTTGCGTTTTCGACTTTGGGCCCTCGGGATCGTCTCGTCCTTTAACCAGCTGCTTCACCCTTCAGTCCGCTCAGCTTCCTGTAGATGTCAGGAAGGGATTCCGCCTGAAAACGAGGGACCCGTCCCACCTGTACTTGCAAGATTTTTAAACTAACCGCCGCTATCTACAGGGTGCCTCACGTTCTTCCAGTTAAATGGTGGAGGACGTCCGATATTACTGGGGACCTCAAAGCTTACTAGATTGATGTGTTTTTAACCATCAGCTCTGCTACCACATGAACTGGGGCATCCGACCCACCCCTTTAAGACGAGGTAACAATACTTAGAGACAGATGGAGATGTAGAATATTACTCAAACATCAATGATCAAAACTGACTCAGGAAGTTGGCAAAGTCCGACTGTTTTAATGTCCATTATCTAAAACAGGGAGTTACAACGAACATCAACGCATTCGCTCGATCTTCACACTCAATTCAACACATTAAAAAAGCAGGTTATGGACTACAAACTCGTCACTATTGACTTCAATCTACGTTGCAAACTACAAAAAACCTATTTGGAATGGTGATAGGCTTACAAGGAACATCTAGGTTTACGTTCCATACTTGTCAGGGAGGTGATTTGGTCTCTAACATCAGATGGGGCAACTAAGCCCTCCTCTAGTGCAGGTCACTATAAACGTCATCAAATACACGACGTCCCATTGGTTACACAAACTATAGGGCTTTCTATTACGTGTCCCTCTATAATTGGTTGGCACCCTTGTACCCCTTTGTAATATTCCACATGCGTAAGCAGCATGCAGGCTGGCATCCAGGTGCTAGTGGGCTTGTCTCCACCATAGCTTCCCACCAATTAGCCCTGGCATCCATCATCACACTTGCAGTCTACTAGTCAATTAAGGCTTTGAATTCGGCCTTGGAAATGTTCTCTGTGCTGGAGAATATGAGGGAGTATAGCATACTCTGTCTTCTTGGTTTCGATACAGTTCATCATAGTGTCTATTTTCATCTGACCACGTGAGTGTAGACCATGGTTTCGAGTCTTACTGCATTTAAAATACTATTTGATGAACCTCTGATGTATTCAATGTTCTTGCCTCTCACTAGAGACAGGAGGTCTGTTCTTTCACACGTTCAATAAATGTTTGTATGTACATCCAGACCCAAAGCGGCCTTGACTTCTTGTTGTTGATCCAACCAAGCCTTTCTTTGATCCACCAACATGGTTGAGTTTTTGATTTCTAACTGCGACACACTGAAAACGTCTTCTCGTTTCGGAATCCAGCTCTGTTAAAGCGCATTGTGGAATTATCTGTAGTCCTTACATTTCTTATGTACATACATTGGCGCATTGCCTCAATCGATTCCCTACATAGCCAACCATAAAGAATACTTTGTATACTTGCGTTGCTGCTTCTGTACATTTATAAAATGACTCAATAACTTCTTCATTATTTCTGTAGCATGAAAATCTTCATTTTCGAGCTCAAAATGTTGCTCATCTTTAACACCTTGAACTTAGAGTTTATAGAATCTTTATGTTCTCTTGTCTTCTGCATCTCTTCTAGGTGCATCAATTCTGCTCTTCATGATGTTGCCAATCTGCTTTCTCGCTTGCTTTTCCCACTTCCTCCGGGATTTCATTCAAATGACCATCGTATTGTTATGTATGCATGTACGGCTTTCTCAATGGGAACCTTACTTCCAAAACTCTCTTTGGTACAGGTATTCTTACTGGCAATGCACGTGTTTCACATTCTGGCTCCCAACATATAGGCAACATGGGGGAGGAGCTTTGGGTTGGGGTACTTGACTCCACCTCTACAATCACACTCGATGATGCCCCCCCACCCGCCCTCAAGGTGGATGTTAATAATCTGCATGCCCCATAATGGAATTCCCATACATGATGTGTGCTGGTTCAATTCCACACATATCATTTCCCCTTCCTGCAGATAAGGTAGGTGGGCAGAAACCTTGCTAGCACATATGTCAACATTCTATGTGCTACAATTGCCCTGAGTCACATTTTGCAATAGGAAGAGTTTACTAATGTCAGGGTAAACGTGTTTGTAAGGGAGATGGCCTCAGCCGCGGGCAACGATCTGTGTCAGGCTCATCCAGACCATCACTTCAAAAATATTAAGCGCTAATTGGGTTTGAGTAGCCCAATTGTGCGGGGGGATTCCCAATCTGGCTCAGGAGGTATTGTAACCTGCACTTAAGCTTGAAATCAAGTTAAACAGAATAGAACATGGTTTACCTTCTACAATGCTGTTTTCCCTGCATAAAATCATTTTTAAAAAGCATTAACTTTCATTGTACCCATGACGGCATGAATATCAATATCCCTAATTAGAAATCCAACACAGATACATGTAGAAAAGGCGGCATGCAACCAGTCTGTATTCCGCAGACAGGGGAAGGGATGAAAGCCATCGAGCCAGATACTGCACCGCACTGCGGTCGAGCCCCGACAGGCCTCCTCGTATCTCTCATTGCCCCCAATGCGAGCGCAATAGAAACATTCTCATAATTCGACAAGTGCCGGGCCCTCTGCCAGACCCGCGTCATACTGCCTAATGTGTAGCGTGTATTGTTTGTCTACTCACCTTACGGCGGTCTGCAGCAACGCCACATTCAATTCCTCCCGCACTGACCTCCACACTGGCCCATTAAATGTGTGTCAGCCCATTAGTCCTCCACATCTGCTCACTACTCATTCAACCATCTTCCACATCTCTCCATGTCATTCCTATTAAAAGAAAGGGCCTATACACCCCACGTGATCCCCCACGTTCACAGGTCAATCTCACCCTGTGCCTATTACGAAATTCCCTGAAGCCGTTAATAATAGTAAATAACAAATAGAAAGTATAACTCCTTAAAACTCAATTATAGCTAAAGAAAAAGGAGCATATCATGCCTTCCTATTAATTCTACACTTCCACATACTACATGTTATACTGTTTGGTACACACAAGAAAGGTAATCATTAAACAAACAGCAAAAAAACAAGTTAGTCTTGATCAATCCTCGATTTTCCTGCATTTTTCAACCAAAGTTCAGCCTCAGGAGGGTCATCTGAGGATCTCGCACCTCCATCCATAAAAATGTTCAGGACTGCTGGTTTCACCAAAATCGCTTTAATATTCTTCTCCAATGCCAAAGCCTTTGCTTCTTTGAAAGCCTTCCTTTTCTCCACAATTTCCTTTGGGTAGTCTGGGAAAATGGACAGTGGGTGCCCACCATACATTAGTTTCTTTTCATCCCTTGCAGCCTTGAGTATCCTTTCCTTCGCACTTACTTTAGTGAGCGTCAGGATAATCTGTCTTGGTTTCTCAGTCATAACTTTACCTGCTCTGTAGCAGTAATCCAGATCATCAGGACTCACCATCATCTTTTTCAGTACATCTGCTAGAACCACCAATACTTGGGAAATCAGATCTTTATCTAATTCAGCATCTTCTTGTAGTCCCAACAGGCAAAGGTTAATATTTCTGCTTTCCAACTCAAGGCTCATGTTCCTCTTCTTAAGGTTTGAAACTTCAGACATCAAATCTTTGTATGCCCTGCCACTTCTGTGACAAATGCTGTATTATCAGACTCCACCTTAACAACTTGAGACTCCGGGTGTGTTAGGGATCAACCTACCACTTAATGTCTTGTAGCAGAAACCAGGCTTTCACCAGGACCCCCGAAGGGAGCAACGTTGCTTGCAGAGACTGGAGAACTCGTAGACTATGAGTTCTTCCCACCAATGTACCCCTTGGTTGTTCAAATGTGACAATCTAAGGTGTCTATTGATTAAAAGACAGGGAACCGACCTCGCTCCCACCGGCTGCAAAGGAAAAAACACACAATTAAACTGTGGTGAAGGCTCCCAAACCTAAACACTGACTGAAGAGACTATAGGCTGACATTAGTAAATGCCGGATGTTTAGAATAATGGGAACTAGCGAAGGTCAACGGGATGCTGGAGAACGGATGTGGGGTGTACCTAGAAGCACACAACAGGCAATCAGAACAAGTCATCTGGCCAGAAATAGTAACACACAGAAGGAATACGCCTTACCAGAACTAGGTCCAAATGGCAGTTCAAACTGAGGTTCAAATGAAGTCCAAAGGGATTCCAGGTGGAGAAGGAACAAAGAATGGGTGAAGAAGCAATCCACCTACCCCGTCAACACGAGGACGCCTATTAAATGCATCAAAAAGTCTCTAGTCCACGTAGGAGTGTTTGTAGTTCATCAATCCGGGTAAAAGACAGAGTACAGCAGGTGCCTTAGCAAACGCATAGGCAGTGGACAGCGGTGGCGCATGGAAGCGCTTCACATCAGGAGAGTGTCAGCGTTGCCTTTCACACTAGTGGTATGGCTGATAATCGAACGTTGTGTGCCAACACATGGTTTGAGTACCTGTGATTCTGGCATAGAGGGAACCCGTTTCCAGACAGGGTGGTTGACCTTTGAAGACAGCTCAGTCAGGGAAAGCTTCACCTCACTCACATCCTGTGAAACCTTCAGTAAGAGAGTGTAAATATCACTGATGCCAGGCATATCTTCCAAGTCACCATCCTGTTTCTTTTTTTTCGGGCAGGGTTCTCTGGCACCTCTATCCTCTTTTTATTCACAGAACTCATTTTCACGGCCTAGTGGCTTGAATATCCACAGACAAGAGAAGGAGCAGGAGCTGTTGACTCAAGCTGCTGCCAGGTCAGCCAACATTCCAGAATTTCTTGTCCATATTTTTGTATACTGGTCAGACTACCCACGGATGAACTGAAAGGAGCCAAGAATCATGGAATCCAGTGGACCAACACTATGGAGGAGGATTTTAGGCATTGAAGAGTTTGCTATGCCATCCACCACTCTTAATCATGCTAGATGTTAGGGTTCTATGTAATTTTCCTGTTTTCTGGAGGTCTCATAACAGAAAGACTGATTTTTTTTCAGTCAATCTCATGTGACCCCATCTGAAAACAGGAAAGGGACATCACTACTATTCATTTATTTTTTAATTCAATGGGGTACCACCCCTCCAAACCCCCTTTGCTCCCTGCTGCCCCCCAGCCCCTCCGCATAAACACACATTTTGCCACACTTACGTGCACACAAACAGACACACACACACTCACAAGCACACTTACCTCTAACTCCTGCAGCTCGTCCTCTCCGTCTCGTCGTGCCTGTCAGCCCCTGCGCACACTCATGTGCAGCGCAGGGACTGACAGTTCGATTTAGAAAGATCGCTCTGTGCGGTCACAGAGCAGTCTTTCTGAATCAGTCTTTTTTCCTTGCGGAAAAAAGAAAAAGGTTATTTGACCCAATACTGGTATTAGACATGAAAAAATAATGGTTGGGTTGTCAGTTTGTGTTCCTGCGCCACCTGCATATAGTTACTCTTGTATATACTAGACGGAGTTTATATTATTTTGGGGCTGCTACACAAGAAATTCCCTATGCTGTTTCAAAGTGTAAGAAATAATGGCCTTATGGCAAGCACCCACAAAGTATTCTTGTGAATCAAATCATGTAAAAAAAAAAAAAACACTACGTTTAATTAGAGAACATTGGTTCAGTGTTAATTTCACAGTGCAATCAGCCAATGTAGACATTTCAAAATATTTATCATCCTTAATACACAAAATATCACGTCAGCCAAAATATGTGTTATTTGTTAGTTTGTAATGTATCTTTGACCAATGTATACAGCCAGTTGTTACTAAATTGGATTCATATGTACGTGACTCCACACATATCTTACAGAAACTGTAACAATGTAACTTGCAAGATCAATGGGCCTCATTACACAGTAGGCGGTACGGGTTTACCGGTACCGGTATTTTACCGGTACCGGTAAATCCTTACCGCCTTACTACGAGGTCCCTTCGCGGGTTGGGGAATTTAACGCCTGCTTTTTGCAGGCGTTAAAAACCAACCTGCAAAGGGACCAGTGGAGCTAATTACGGTACCGCAATTTGCGGTACCGTAATTAGCGCCTTCCCCATTCCCATAGAGCCCTATGGGGCAAAAATGGGAATGGGGAAGGGCAATGGTGGAAGGGGGAATTACCGCACCGCCAACCTTGGGATAGGGCGGTAATTCCCCTTTCCACCAAGGCGGTGCCGGTATTTTACCGGCATGAACCATGGCGCTAATAGCGCCATGGTTTACTGCCTACCGTGTAATGAGGCCCAATATCTTTTAGCTAGCCTTGACGTAAAAGTACTCTATACATCAATCAACCATGAACTTGCTATCAAAGTGCTTGACTACCACTTTGAGATGCTGAAAAAAACTACTAATATTTACCATTAGTTAAAACGTTTTTATTTTCAATAATGAATTTTATCAACAAATAAAGGGTATTGCAATGAAAGTTTTTTATGTGCCATCATTAGCAAATCTTTTTATGGCACATTATGAGCCAACCCATGCACTAACACCAAATCATTTAACAAAACATGGTTTAAACTGGTATCAAGAAAATAAATAAGGTGGCTCCACCTTATTAGTACTGGCGCTCTCAGTTGGCCCCCGAAGGAGCTGCAAAGAGTTAAAACGTTCGTTATTCAGATTATTCTGCTAACTGTAAGTTCATTTCTTTGAAAGTTTTGCCCATTAAGTTCCTTCTGAAGCTTATGAAAAAAATGAAAGAAATGAAAATGAATCTTATAAGTTTACCAGGAACTGTTTAATGCACAGTCCTGTGTAAACCTTTAGTCTTGTTTCGAATAGTGAGGCAAAACAATAATAGCAAAAGGCCATTAAGTGTACATGTGCCAATGCATTTCGGTAAAAACCATCTTCAGGGCAGTACACTTGTGTTTAGTATCATGCTGTTATTTCAAGCCTATGGCATTTGACAGAGCAGATTGACAATAGAACCAAACATATAGCGCAATAACCGTGGTGCTAAAGGATTGTAAAATTCAAAAATGACATACCAACGTGTGACAAATATGTTTATTGATTGGTGTCATCCGGAATCACAAGATAGAAGAAAGAAAAAAAAAATGCATGTCAACTACATTTGTTTTTCAGTTGTTGCCTTAATAGTGCTTTTACAATCTAGAATGGAAGTCTTAATCGTACCTCGTTCTATGCTTACAAAGTGTCTTCTAATGTGATCAGTGTACACACTGAAAGTGACACGGCATCTGTAGATAAATAACATCAATCACCCTATGAACTTTCTGTGTGTATCTTGTGTGGGCTCCAGTTTGACCGGCACTCACCTCTCGCCAGTATTCTGTGTAGAATAGAGCCGAACGAAGCCCCGTTGTTGCGGTTGCTGGAGCACGTACGCCTCGCGCCCCACCCCCGGTGGGGTCAGGGATGGGCAGGGATGTTGCCATGGTAACGTCCAAAGCCTTTGCGCAATGCCAGGTCCTGGTAAACGTATAAGATTCATTTTCATTTCGTTCATTTTTTTCATAAGCTTCAGAAGGAACTTAGTGGGCAAACCTTTCAAAGAAATGAATTTACAGTTAGCAGAATAATCTGAATAACGAACGTTTTAACTCTTTGCAGCTCCTTCGGGGGCCAACTGAGAGAGCCGGTACTAATAAGGTGGAGCCACCTTATTTATTTTCTTGTGCATTGTTGTGGTCCCTGTGTCATAGGACCATTTTTCACTGGCAGTTCCAGGCTAAAGCAACCACAAAGAATCAAATTTTGAATTTTTGAAACTCATTGATCCGGAAAGACTGACAAATAACAGTGGTGCCCACCCCTACCCTGTATTTTGGATTTTCTCACGACACATTCGAGGTGGAGGCACACACTAGATAAATTAGAATAGAAACAAATAGTTCTGTGTTTTCTGTGAAAACAAGAAGGAGACATGTCATTTGCAGACATAAAAGCATTGACGTCAAATAAGGCTGAAATACTAGGTTTTTCAACCGAAGAGGCAGACAAAATACTGGGCCTAATAAAAGACACTGGATTCGGTAAAAATAGCACGCAGAATCAAACAATTAGAATATTGGATTCAAAAAGAGATCAATCGCAAGTCGCATGCAATCACACTTAGAAGATATCACAGGAGCCAGAGAATACCCAGAGGATTACGTATTCAACTGCGTCCTACTTTATGCAAAAAAAGTAAGGTTTTTGTGAAAAAGTGGGAAGCGATACTCAATAAATGTTCATTGGATTTAATCCTCCTTACGATTCAAGAATTAGCCAACAACCTCAAAGATTTAGGAAATGAAATTCAAGAGATAAAGAATTAGTGACAACCTTGAACACAGAGGAGGTAGACACAATCTTAGAAGACATCAACAACAAATTGGCTGGATACAGAACAGAACTGGAGACAAAGAAAATCTGTAGATTCAGAAGAGACACATACGACTATTCAAAAGATGAAGTGTACAGTTGGATGGACAAATATGGACCCCCTTTAAGAAAAACTAAACCATACAACACTAGTGAGACCTCTACTTGAGGCACAGATACAGAGAGAGAAACCACAAACCAGGAAGAAAACACTCCAAG
This sequence comes from Ambystoma mexicanum, assembly GCF_040938575.1. Lineage (NCBI taxonomy): Eukaryota > Metazoa > Chordata > Amphibia > Caudata > Ambystomatidae > Ambystoma > Ambystoma mexicanum. The sequence continues at coordinate 441,481,841 of NC_090931.1, read as the reverse complement.
CACCTCTAGAACAGCAGGATCAACAGATACACCAAACATCGGAAGAGCTGCTTTTTTAGAAAGAGGAAGAAGAGAACTAGAAGGGGCAAGAGAAAAACAAAGGGAAAAACCAAACACGAGGCTACAGCAGAAGAAAACATAGTAATCAACTTATCAGCTAGAATCTTAACAGCGAAAGAGATACAAACATTACAAAAAGGACTCAGTTTTGTCCCCACATACGACAGTTTTTTATTCGATAGAAAGATAGAATTGTACAAACTGATACGCAAGATGAAACTTAAAGTATTTTTCAGCGAACTTGAACATGGCCAAGCACAAGGCACAGACGTTTCAGGCTTTAAAGAATTTAGGAGCAAGAGCAACTTTATTCCACTGATTACGATGCCCTCAGTGGACATCTTCCAGAAACAAGTTACAAGAGATCTTGAAAAAATAAAATTCAACCATGCAAGCAATCGGAACATGAAACCACATGAACTACAGCTGATCAAGAATCTATATAGTAATTAATCTATTACTATAAGATCAGCTGACAAGAGAGGGGGTTTAGTGCTTTTGAACACCACAGACTATGAAGAAGAGTGTGAAAGACAACTCAGTGACACCAACACCTATGCTAGACTTGATGCAGATCCGACAGGAGAGATCAAATGCAACCTAGAAGAACCTTTAAATAAGGCGGAAGAACTAAAGTGGATCAATCATAACGCAAAAACATTCTTAACCAATGCTCACCCCCGAATACCACACTTCTATATACTCCCGAAAGTGCATAAAGATCTAGAGAAACCACAGGGAAGACCTATAGTAGCGGGAATAAACTGTATTTTGGAACCATTAGGGAAGTACATAGACTTTTTCCTGCAACCTTTGATCCAAAAAACCAGCACCTATATAAGACTCAACACACTTCCTACAATATCTCAACGAAATACCATTTGATTCTAATAATATTTGTTTCACGATAGACATCAAAAGCCTATACACATCCATCCCTCACGATTTAGGAAGAGAAGCAGTCGAATGGATACTGTTACAGGAAGAAGAAATAACAGCACAAAAAGAATTCATCATGACTCTATTGGAATTCTTATGAAACAACTCATATTTCTGCTACAAAGACAAATACTTTCTACAAGTTACAGGCACTGCAATGGGGGCTACTATGGCCCCATTTTATGCTAATGCATTCATGCTAAATTCGAGACAGAACATGTACTTCTTTATCATCTGTGGTGACAAGACCTAGCCATTTGGATTAGGTACATTGACGATATTTTTGGAGTGTGGATGAACACAGAATCTAAACTACTTGAATTCTTCAATCACCTCAACAGTATAGACCCAAGTATCCAATTCACACATGAGTATTCTCGAAACACCATACATTTCTTGGATGTCAAAATTAACATCACCCATGACAAATATAAAACAACTATATTCCGCAAAAGCACAAATCGCAACAACTTACTCCGAAGACTCCGTTTCCACCAACCCAGCCTCATCAAAAATGTGCCATACAGTCAGATGTTACGGGTAAAAAGGATAGTAAGTGATCCAACAGACTACCAGAATGAAGTTGCAGAAATGGGCAAGAAATTCCTGGACCGGGGATATTCAAGAGAAGAAGTCGAGGCAGCAGAATTACGTGCAGCGACACGGAACAGAGAAGACCTGTTGTTGAAGTCTAAAGCAAAGACAGACACTATAACTCCATTGGTTTTTGTGTCAAAATATTCGAGACAAAGTAATCGCATCAAAATAATAATCAGGAAGAATTGGAACACAGTGACATGTGACCAAAGAGTTGAACATTTATTTAGAGATATTCCTACCTTCGCCTACCAACGCAGTCAAAATCTCAAAGACAGACTTGTGAACACAAGACCTCCACAGAAAAAGAAAAGCACTGATCGCATAGGTACCTTTCCTTGCCTGAATTGCACCAACTGTGGACACATCATTAAAGGGGAATCAATCAATCACTCCTACACAGGAGAAAAAATCAGATTGAAGAGATTTGCAACCTGTGACACACACAGCATCATATATGCTATAAAATGCCTATGTGGCCTCTATTATGTAGGTCAATCTCAAAGGGCGGCCAAAACAAGATGGAATGAGCATAAGTCATGCATACGTAATCAGAACGTCACCTCGGCGGTAGCCAGACATTGGCAAGAAAAAAAGCACAACCTGGCTCAAATTAGATTTGTAATCCTTGAGGTAGTGCAAAGAAGAGATCAACATGAGAACCTACAAAAGAGACTCGATCAACGACAAACATTTTGGATCGACAGAATCAGCTCATCGACACCAAAAGGTTTAAATGAGGAGAAATACTATATGTGCTATCCATAACCACATGGATATTGATATGTTTGTACTCTTTCCACATACTCTTGGCACCAAGTCTTGCACACTTTTTGCATATATACCTTTAACCTCATGGTTGCACTGATTGTTACCCACATTTAGGTGGCTTTACATTATTATGAGATTGCTCAGATTGAATCATGTAGACTGGGAATTTCCTCCATACCTGACTTTAACTGTTTGAAAAACTGTTTGAAATTTTGTTTTTTGTTTTTTCTATGCGTGCTTTATTTTTCAAAATTGGGACACCAAGCAAACTTGTTTCGCTATTTATGCATATATTTCAATCAGACACACACGCACCATGGATAGAGCTATGCCGAGTGTTTGTAAATATAGAATCTCACTCGGACTTATGGGGCTGCGCTTTGGTTAAAGTTACAATTTGTACACGAACCTCGTTTTGAAACTTTTCCAAACATTATCATACAAAAAACTTTTTAAAATCAACATAAAACACTTAGTACATACACATTAATCATCAACAAAATAATTCTCTTTTCATTTGTTGCTCCCAATTCATGATGTAGTTATTTAGATAAGTAATTTGTAATGTCCATATGTTGAGAGAAATTAGTACCATAAATTAGAACTTGCTCCCTTCAGTTTCCTCAGTACTTGTTTGTTTCTTATCTAGTTTGATCACCAAAAACTCAAGAAATGTACATAATACCAAGATTGCTTTGTATGAGTGACCCCACATAAAGTTCTTCCAGCACCATTCCCTGGCTTCATAGGTCATGTCTAATACCTTGGGACCATGCAAGAAATATCGTATAACTTCAAAGGAGGTACAATATAAAGTTAGGTGTTTTAAGGTTTCTGTATGCGTACTACCAGAGCAAAATCTACACAACGTATCTCTAGCAACAGAGGAATTCTTATCCCAATTCACAATTTTTTCGAGTGTGTGTAACTGATTTAGCTTAAATCTTAGATATAGATCACAATAATTATATGCGGGAAATTTTAGCAGATATGCTCTTCGAGGAGTTCTCATTGTTACAAAGTTAGATGCTTCAGTGTATAGTTTTTTAGTTTGCATTTCATTGAACATAGTTAGTCAATCATGTTCATAAAGGCGTTTTTCTACATAAGCCGAATGATATTCTAAATCTATTGGTTTTAGGCCAAATTCATCGAGTTTCCTAATCATTGATTTTGAAAAGGCTACCACCGAATGTGGATTCCCTCTATTAATCATGATCGTGAATTCCTCGTAAAGCGAGTTATGGGGAGGATATAGCATCTTTCCGTAGTTTGATAACTGACGCCAATTAAATCTGGCCGATAGAGCAGAAATACCCAACTCTTGTCGGAGTACACAATTAGGTAATGAATTTGACATTCTTAATGTAGATTTCCAAAGTTGCCCTTGAATTTGATCAAGAATTGTATCAATATTTGTCAAGCATAAGTCCAACCCATACAGTAGAATGGCTTCCACTTTTAACATATAAAATTGCAACAGTGGAGAGAGAGAAATTTACAGTATTTTGCAAACACTATTTTCATTTGAGTACCCAAAACACACCTTTTTCCATCTAGGTTTAGTCTCCATATTTTTTTTTAACAACAATCTGTCACATCATGACCCAGGTATCTCATACTTAAGTTAACAGGAATAGAAATCGAGAGTATAGACCAGTTCATCATATTGAACTAATTTGGGCCAACAAATGGGGCAATTGTAACGTATATTTATTATATACTTAAATAATATAACGGATGTCTATTTATTCTATAAGTATATTTGTATACATAAATAAGGGACATGAACTGCACATCTCCACTCCTCCTCTGCCTCTTCTAACTGCCTTTCCTCCACGTTCCATCCCGGAATCCTCTCTCCTCACTTCTTCTCCTCGTGCTGTTCTCTCGTGTACTTCTCACGTGCTAAATAGCTAACTCGTATTATGTAACATGTAGTGAGGACACTACACATCCCCTTCCCTTATAAATAATTTTAACTTATTCACTAAACATAGTCTGACAGTTGTCTTGGTCGCCTGCGGTGTCTTCTAAGTTCGGATGATAAGTTATTCACAAACATAGTGTGACAGATGTCTTGGTCGCCTGCCGTGTCTTCCATTTTCGGACTTCCTCCTGGTTTCTTCCAGATGATGATCTGAGTAAATTGCCAAGGAAGATACTCCGCCATGTTCTCTGTTTCTCTCTCTACTCATCTCAATTGCATCATCAGAATCATTTCCAATATACTCATCTTTCAGGACCATAACCCTCTCATTTTTCCACACCCTGCCATCTTGTGTTTTTACTGCATGTGAGAACACTTCTAACACTCTAACTGGTTTGGACCATTGACACCTATCTTGTCTCAGAGTTATTGGAAGTTTTATTCTCACTAAACAACCTAAATGAGGTTCTAGTCTCTTCCTGAAAGATTTCCTATCGTGTAGTCTCTTATTATTTAACTGTTTTTCCACAACATTCTCTCTCACACCAACCAGATCAACCTTATTTCCTGTTACAGCACCCATCCATCCTGGGAAAAGTCTTGTATTAGCTTTTCTGGCTCTACTCAACTCAAAAGGAGATACTGAATTCCACTCCCCACACAAAACTTTTGAATTTCTCTGTGGCCCATTTAATTGCTAGTGCTTCCTTTTCGATGGTAGCATAATTTCTCTCTGCTCCTCTTAAGAGTCTGGACGCAAATACAATAACCTTTTCTTGTCCTTTATGGCATTGTGATAGAGTTGCACCTAACCCTACTTCAATTGCGTCTGTTGTAATTATGGTTTTTCTACCTCTTACAAAACTTTGGAGTGCTGGGGCTTTGGCTAACGCTTCTTTAATGAACTGAAATTATTTTTCACAAATTGCGTTCCACACAAACTTCTTGTTCATTTTTAACTATTTTCTCAGTTCTACTGTATGGTCTGAAAAATGTTCCATAAATTTTGCATAATATTCTGCCATTCCGAGAAATGTTCTGAGCTGTTCCTTGTTGTTAGGTGGAATCATCGATGTAATGGACTTGGTTAGATCTTTCTTTGGTTTGATCCCTTCTTCAGATATTACGTGTCCTAGATATTCAATTTCCTTCCTGTCTAATTTTGATTTATCCTTACTTAATATCATTCCAGCTTGATATAGTTTGCATAGTACCATATTTAATCTCTCATTATGTTCTCTCTGATCGTTTGCATAAACTAGTACATCGTCTTGGAAAAATACAACTCCTTCCATATCTCCCAAAATGTTCTGCATAACTCTCTGAAAAGCGGATGCTGCAGAAACCAATCCAAAAGGCATTCTTCTGAATTGATAGAGTCCTTCTGGCGTGATGAACGCTGTCAATTGTTTGGAGTCGTCATGCAGTCTAATTTGGTGATAGGCAGCTGTTAGATCTAGTGTGGAGAAACATTTTGCAGGTCCCAATGTGGATATCAGCTCTTGTATGTTGGGCAATGGGTGTCTTATCTGGTATCACACACTTATTCAGTTCTCTCAGATCGACACACAAACAAACTTTTCCTGTTGGTTTTCTTACTATAGCCATAGGAGAAACCCACTCTGCAGCTTCAATCTTCTCAATAATGCCTTGTTTTTCCAATTTACATAGTTCTTCTTTGAGTTCAGTCCTAAGAACTAATGGTACATTCCTGAGTTTCTGGGCTATTGGCGTAGAGCCCGATTTGAGTAAAATGCGATGTGAGAATCCTTTAACAAATCCTATCACTTCACTTTTGAAAACTGCATCCTTGATTTTCTGCATATTGTCTATGCTGGTTCCGTCAACTTGATATACTGTATCACTGGCATTTGGGTCTAATCGTACTTTTAACATTTTCTGGTGAGTCCAGCTAAGTAATGCCGTCTCCCCTCTCTTCAAAACATAAATACGGCCATTGGCTTGCCTGTCTTTAAATTCTAATTTAGCTGTAAACCATCCAATCAGGTCTATTTGGCTTCACCATAGGCTTTGGGTTTAACATCTACTTCATGTAAATATTCAAGTCCACATGTCTTCCACATTTCCTCTGGGATCAGCGTATTTTTAGCTCCTAAGTCGACCATCATGACTATGGGAGAGCCATTTATTGTGATCTTTGCCCTAGGACTTTCAACGTATGTGTCTCCGTCAGAGATCATGAACACACATTCCTCTTCTTCATCCTCATCACCTATCCAGTTCGAGGTATGATTTTCATTCTGATTGGTTCTACAACATTTTGCCATATGTCCTTTGCACCACATCTTCTGCATATAATTTTGTTGTTCGCCCAATGATTAGGGCTACCACATCTGTAACATGCTCTCTGCCTGGATCTCCCCCTGTCACTCTGGGAAAACTGTCCTTTGTTCTGGAATTCTCCTCCCGACGTGGACATTTTATTCATCTCCATTTTATCTGATTTCTTGATCCCAGATCTCTTCACCACCGTTTGGTTTCTATATACTTCCGAGTTACTCTGATTCTTGTACCCTAAGTTATTGAGGTTTGCTGCTTTATTGATACGATTGACTGCATACTTCTTTTGCCTTCCACCTCTTATTATTCCAATATCTTCATCTTGATCAGATTGTACTAAACTGACAGATGATTTAATAGACAAATCCTTTGCCCTGCTCTCTAAAGCCATTACACATGTTTCTGTGTGTTCTACTTCTTTAGCCAACCGTAGGACTATATCAAGTGAGGGATCGTCTTCAGACCACAATTTTTCTCTGATTTTACTGCTCCTACATTCGAGCATAAATTGATCTCTAATACGTTCATCTGATTGCTCGTTGAATTTGCAGTTTGGTGCAAGTTTCCTCAAAGTTGTGACATACTGTTCTACAGTCTCCTCCCGTTCCTGGACACGTTTCCCAAATTTATATCTTTCTAGAATTGTACTGTTTTTTTGTCATAATGTTTATCTAGTTTCATTACAGCTACTTCGTATTCGTTCATGTCCCCTATTTCATCATCTGGCAGGTCGGGTAGGTCCTCGTACTTCTCTTGTCCCGCAGGACCCAGACAATGTAGTAGTAGAGACTTCTTTCTCTCAATGCTATATGTTGCTCCACACACCACATGGGCATAATGTTCGAGTGCTTTGAGCCAGCGTTTCCACGAAAGTGTTGGTTTTCCTGTTTCTGGTAGGAATATGTGGGGAGGCTGAACTCCTTGCATAGCCATGACTAATTTTGGTGAGGATGGCTCTGTTGTATCGTCCCTTATTAGGTATTGCTGATGTGTCTTTGTACACTTGTTCTAGGTTTGTAAGTTCAGGTGGTAGAGTTTGCTTTATCTGATAACTTGTATGACACCAAGAAAATTGTGTGAAATTCAAAATAAAATATTCAATAGAACTGCACACTAAAATGGGAATCACTGTGAAGAGGATAAGTATATGCGAGTTGTGAGGATTACCATTGGAAATCACTCGATGGGTATATAAAGTGCTCAATGTTCCATGAACAGAATTCAATATGTTATTGAATCACTGTGAAGAGGATGAATGTATATGCGAGTTGTGAGGATTACCGTTGTAAATCACTCGCTGTGTAACTAGATTGCTCAAAGCTCCATTACTAGAATTCAATCGTGTTATTGAATTACTGTGAAGAGGATGAGTGTATGCGAGTTGTGAGGATTACCGTTGGAAATCACTCGGTACACTATGAATTATTTGTACATTTTGTTTTGCCGCTCTTGTAACCACACGGAAAGAAACTGATTGAAATGCCACTCTGTCCGCTCTCGTGCTGATTCAACTGGTATGCTTTTGACAGTAGCAGGGTTATGTGTTGTTTCTTCTAGCTTCCGGCAATATGATAAATATGCATACAGTAGTTCTCACGTGATGTCGTACAGCCCTCCTTCCTGACGCTAACGTGGAGAAGAAACAGTCTAATAGGAGGTTGGGCCCGCCCCTATATTAATTCTAGTCGTGTGATTGGGCGGCAGGCGCGTCGTATAACTTTCTTTCCTCCTTCCTTCGACCGTAGTACGCGATGTACTTCACGTCCAATGAGGAAAATAAAAGTATCGGATCAGTGAAATATGCAGGAAACTGATCGACGTGAGGTGGGATATAACGGTTCCTACCTCGTTCGTGGCCGGAGATCCTTCTCAACGGCCACAGTGAATTTTTAATCCTCGTCGCCACTGAAGTATTTGGGGCCAACAAATGGGGCAATTGTAACGTATATTTATTATATACTTAAATAATATAACAGATGTCTATTTATTCTATAAGTATATTTCTATACATAAATAAGGGACATGAACTGCACATCTCCTCTCTCCTCTGCCTCTTCTAACTGCCTTTCCTCCACGTTCCATCTCGGAATCCTCTCTCCTCGCTTCTTCTCCTCATGCTGTTCTCTCGTGTTCTTCTCACGTGCTAAATAGCTAACTCGTATTATGTAACATGTAGTGAGGACACTACACATATGAAGCTTCCTTTTCATGTTTTTAAGAATGAAGATACCAGTTCATCATATGAAGCTTCCTTTTCATGTTTTTAAGAATGAAGATACTTGATTTTTTCACATTACAAGTGAGGTTGTGTCTGTAGAGATATTCAGAAAAGATTTCAAGCTTTTTTTGTAGACCATATGGGATACGATCAAAAATGAATACATCATCTGCGAATGCAATCCATTGGATCCTCAGATGCCCCAATATTGCAGGATAAGAAATTTCAGATCTCCAGATCTGTTCTATGTCAGAGAGGTAGTGGTTAAACAGGGTTGCTGCCAGGTTGCAACCCTGCTTGACCCCCACCTCAGTGGGAATGGGTTTAGTTGTAGCACCAGCTCTGTTAATTCGCACTAAGTACGAAGTACCTTGGTGTGGTTTGGCTACAAGAGCAATTAATGGTGAGGTACACCCTTGAGGTCAAGTTTCTCCCAAAGTAAATTGCGTATCACACGTCAAAGGCTGCGGATAAACCAACCGATGCCATATATAAGGCACCCGTGTTATGTATTTTGGTTTTGCAAGCAAATGGGCTAATACAGTCGCATTCAATGCAGTCCCCATTCGAGCACGAAATCCAATCTGGAAAGGTGAAAGAGTTGCATGTTGGTTAATATAGGCCTTTAACTGCTGCAATATGAGGATTGCAAACATCTTGACACCCGCATCAATCAATGCAATCGGTCGAAAATTGTCTCGGTTGGATTTTTCGCCTTGCTTATAGATCGGAACTATAACTGATTGCACCCATGATAGAGGTATACTGGAGGATCTAATAATCTCATCAAATTGTGTCTTAAGCAAAGGAGCCCAAAACTCAGGGTTTTCTTTTAAGACACATGGTGGTATAGAATCGGGTCCCAGAGCTTTCGAGTTATTCAATTTTCCAAGGGCCCATATGATATCCTCCAAAGTCCAACCCTTAAATCCCTCCTGCAAACACTGTGTAAATCTGGAAGATTGCTTATCAAATCTTTCAGGAAGTAAAAATTAATTTTTTATAGTATCGCATCCATACTTCCTCAGTTATGTTGGAGGTTTGTTCGCAATTTAATCTCAAGTCACTACCCCTTAGAATAGCCCAAGTAGCTCGTCAATCATTACGACATAGGGAGCCATTCAATGATTGGTTAATTGAGTGGTGAAGGTACATTTTATAATGTTTAATTCTATTGTGGTAGTTATTGAACACTTTTCTTTTTTTGCACAGGAATTCGTTACAAGTCACTCCATTTTGGGTAACTGTGCAATCTCATAATTTTTTTCTTTTTTTAGTATTTTGATTTTGACAATAAGTAAATCAGCAGTTTGAGGGTTTTTTTATGTTGTGCTGTACTTTTCACCAAAACTGCAAGTGCTGTTTTAACTGTAGATGTAATTTGTGCTACTGTTAAATCAGTTATGTCATTTATACCGCTGCCCCTCAAAAATAATTGTAAGTTTATTTTAATGAGCAATACCTTCAAATTCCATTTTATGGAGGCTCCTGGTCGATCACTCAAAAGGAAGGTATAGAGAGGCTCACATTCCAAAACTTGAATACTCAAAATTATAGTGAGATATAAAATACAATGGTCGCTCCAGTCGGAGTCAATAATTTCAACTTCTTTGCAATTTGGGCACAAATCCTCAGATATCGCAATATAGTGAATACAAGATTTCTTATTATTTCGTGTTCAAGTGTAAGTATTCTCCTTGGCCTGAAAAGGATCCAACACAACATTCCACCGACACAGAAAAGCCTGCCAAAGCGCCCCTCTTTTCTTTGATGGTGACATTTCATTTTGCATCAAGGATTGCAATTCATTGGGTGGACTTTTCAAGCAATCAGAGTTAAAATCGCCCCCCAGAATTACTCTGCAATTTAACCATTTAAAGAATACCTCATCAAACAAATCATCAAAGACTTCAAAAAGTTTGTCCATAGCAATGTGAAGTGGATTGTAATACAATGAAATTATTAGATAGTAGTCTCTTGTAAACCAACCTAACTCAATTACAATGGCCACAAAAGATTGTGTTATACGCACCAATAGCAGTGAAAACACCAGATCAGTGTTCACATAAATTGCAACTCGACCAGATGGTCTACCTTTAGGTAGGCAAATCGCTGGCCTATGGTAAGAAACAAACCCATTAATTTCTATTGGTTTGATAGACATTGTTTCTTGGCACAACAAAATGTCAACGAGTTCATGGGGAGCATACCTAGTTGCCCATATTAATACATTTTATTTTGCTCCACACGAATTCCATATCATTACACTGAGAACGTTTTGCTACTACGAGGGCCCGGTTTTTTCTTCATCTTTCCGTGCACCCAGAATCGGTGATAACCATGGCCAATCTTTAGAGACAGCAGAGATGGCCACTAACTGTTCGAGTACAACCACTTCCGGAGGATGGGAAGTTGCAAGTCCTCCTGGTTGCATATTAGTAATTTTTGGGATTGGTGGGAGCGTCTCATTGAAGGCTTTTGCTTTTTCAATCGGTTGTAGTTGAGTCATAGTTAAACCCAGCCTTTTCAATTCTCTTCTATGGTCCCAAATTAGTTCAGCAATTATATTTGATTGTACTTCAAAAACCATCCTGTGTTTTTTTACTGACGGAAGTGTAATCCATATGATGTCGTTGGATACTAAAGTTCTAAGAGCAGGAATTTTTTTGAATGTCTGGAGCATGAATGAACGATTAAGATCCTTATCTCTGTTTATTTCCGAAGACCTAATCCATCCCAATATGCTTGAGATCGTCGTACTTCGCATAATATCATCTTTTGTGGCCATTATGTGATCGCAATCCTCTAAGTTGCTTTGCATTTGTTTGGGATTTGTAATAGGCCCCTCACTTTGAATTGTATTACCTGCAGAATTGGGAAAAGGAAAATTGCCCTTATTATCCATTAAACTCTCCTGTATGTATTTATTAGTCCTTTGTGGCTTTTGTACTGACATAGGTTTGTAGACATCATTCTGCAAAGCCATCGCTTTGATCCCACTCTCTAAAGCTTTTTTCTCTACATGCTCTTGCTCGTGTACCGACAAAATCATATAGTATTTTCATCAACAAAATCAGATGTTGTGAATATGCATATTGGATCATGCAGCCAGTGCTTTACGCCCTGGCATTGCGCAAAGGCTTTGGACGTTACCATGGCGACATCCCCGCCGATTCGTGACCCCACAGGGGTGGGGCACGAGGCGTACGTGTTCCAGCAAACACACGGGAGCACAACGCCTCGTACCATCGCCATGGTGACATATAAATAGTAACAGAGCCGGCGCGCACCCGCGACAACGCGGCTTTGTTCGGCTCCATTCTACATAGAATACTGACGAGAGGTGAGTGCCGTTCAGACTGGAGCCCACACAAGATACGCACAGAAAGTTCATAGGTTGATTGATGTTATTTCTCTACAGATGCCGCTTCACTTTCAGTGTGTACACTTGATCGCGTTAGAAGACACTTTGTAAGCATAGAACGAGATACGATCAAGACTTCCATTCTAGATTGTAAAAGTACTATTAAAGCAAAAACTGAAAAACAAATGTAGTTGACATGCATTTTTTTTCTTTCTTCTATTTTGTGATTTGGGATGACACCAATCAATGAACATATTTGGCACACGTTGGTATGTCATTTTTGAATTTTACAATCCTTTAACGCCATGGTTATTGCGTGATATGTTTGGTTCTATTGTGAATCTGCTCTGTCAAATGCCATAGGCTTGAAATAACAGCATGATACTAAACACAAGTGTACTGCCCTGAAGATGGTTTTTATCGAAATGCATTGGCACATGTACACTTAATGGCCTTTTGCTATTATTGTTTTGCCTCACTATTCGAAACAAGGCTAAAGGTTTACACAGGACTGTGCATTAAACAGTTCCTGGTAAACTTATAAGATTCATTTTCATTTCTTTCATTTTTTTCATAAGCTTCAGAAGGAACTTAATGGGCAAAACTTTCAAAGAAATGAACTTACAGTTAGCAGAATAATCTGAATAACGAACATTTTAACTCTTTGAAGCTCCTTCGGGGGCCAACTGAGAGTACCAGTACTAATAAGGTGGATCCACCTTATTTATTTTCTTGTGCATTGTTGTGGTCCCTGTGTCATAGGACCATTTTTCACTGGCAGCTCCAGGCTAAAGCAACCACAAAGAATCAAATTTAGAATTTTTGAAACTCATTGATCTGGAAAGACTGATAAATAACAGTGGTGCCCACCTCTACCCTGTATTTTAAACTGGTATCAATACATTGATGATATCCTTTTGATATGGGACGGTACAGTTGCAGAACTCAATCAATATACTAGATACCACACCAAAATCACTTAGGTTCTAGAACTAGTGGGACATATCAATACATCAGGAATATCCTTTTTAAACCTCACAATTTATATCAAGGACAACAGAATTGAAATGCTGGCTTTTTGAAAACCTACAGAGGTTAACGCAATACTATTGGCAACACGTTGCCACCGTAAATGTACTATTAAAAATATCTCTATGTGAGAAATCATGATGGCATGCCGGGACTGTAGTGAAAGAGATGTAGCAGAGACAGAAATTATCCTGGTAAAGAAAAGATTCAGGGAAAGAGGTTACACACCAAAAAAACATTAATGAGGCAAGTTATAAAGCCAAGATTAAAACAAGAGAAGAACTAATCACAATAAAAACGCATATCAAGAGTGCAAGTGAATCTACACAACAAATAATCAAATGTATCACTAGTTATAGCAGTGAAAGCCACCTGTTGTACAAAATACTAAACACATACTAACAATATATGATACACTCAACACATAAATTGTGGATAGACCCAATATCATTTATCCTAGTGCCCTGACACTACGCAACAAACGATGCCCTAGATATATGCAATCACCAGAACATACTAGGGATTAGTTACAAGTGTCAGAACAAATCAAAGGTTTTTTTAAATGTGGCTACTGTAGAATGTGTCCATTTTCACTTGACAGGACTCCGAATCTACCAGTTATGAACCTTTGTGCAATTGATATTTAAAAAAATTGAATTGTTACAGCAAAGTTGTAGTGTTATTATCTGTTCTGCAAAAAATTGTATATAGGCAGTAGTATTCGTGAACTTTGCCTCCGTATTCGAGAATATTGAATGCGATCGGAAGTCAGGATCCAAGACTACCTCTCTCACTCATTGGAATGAAACACTTCAAATGGACAACAAGGAGGATATTTAAATCCTGGCAATAGACCATGTTAAGCAGTCCAGAAGAGGGTGCAACAGAGAACTTATCTTAAGCAGACCCTCCAGGATATTGCGGTATGGAATATTTAGTAGCATGATGGAAACTTTATTTACAAAGAGTGTACTCAGTTGTTTACCTGTTAATTAATGAACAGCGTGATGAGGACTGGATTGTAATCTATACATCTGTATTTAAAGCACTATAGCTATGATTCAAATCATTAAATGCATGATTAATTCCCACATTTTTTGGCCACTTTCTAATTTAATGAAGGCCAATCACAAACAAGTTCCAGTGAATAAGCATACGTTTATGACAAAATACATCGCTTTGTTGATATGACATCACATGTTCTATGTGATTACATCATTCACTATATATAAACAACATTTTCAAAATGGTGCCGCGGTACGCACGCAGTATTCTATAGTTTGCCGATTATGGCAATATGATCTATCATCTGCTAAAACTTTTTTTAATCTAAACATAGTTAACATCATTAAGAAGCACTCTTAACTAAAACCTCCATGTATACAGGAATATGGAAATATAAAGTCCTATTACTGAGGTGCAAAGCACTGAACGTGGCAGGATAAACTCAAGATCCTAACAATATTGTAAGTATAGACAAGACCTCTTCCTATACAGGCAAACATGTACGTTACACTAAAACAGTTCAAAAGAAAATGTGCTGAGATAGAGCTGGAGCGTTCGGTGATCAAGTGGACTGTTAATAAATATATATTAATTTCTTTAAAAAAATGTGTACTCTGGACTTATTCTTTGAAGATTAAGACTTGGCTCATAGAGATTCTCACACATATTAGCTCACAATACAGAATTGTCAGTCAAATTAGGATATCTGCATAAAGGTGAGCAATCACCCTTTCAATATGATTGACACTTGTCAGTGATTTGAACCATCACTATAAGTACACATCAATAACTACTCTTTCTATTTTTCTCCTTTTTTTCTACTCCTCTGCCCTACCCTTTCAGTCAAGAAATGAATAGGTACTGTTATATCTGAGTCCTGTCCCTGTATGCATGTCTTGGTGAGTGGTGATGTCAGTATGGAATGTTAGCGTGAATCCCTGTGTGCCTCCGTAAAATGTAGTGAGGTTGGTGTTCTGACCTAGGGACTTGATAAAGGTGTAGCCTGGGTGATGGTAGCCAGTGGGCTCTCCACAAGTATCTCTCTTGATGATTATTTGATGTTATCTGATTTCCATGATGTAGTCCAGAAGCAATAAACCTGTGAACTACACCACTGAGCAAGCGTTTTATTATGAAGACCACATCACAACAGGTACAATGAAGGAATTCACTTCTTTGCAATTGTATAAAACAGGGATTTGATGTATCAGCCTTGGTAAAGCCCAGAGGGCAAAACTCATGGCCATGTTGTCGGCTAACCAAAAATACATTGCATACTAACAAATGAAACAATTTAGGTTGAACAGATATATTGTGTATTAAGGATGATAAATATTTTGTAATGTTTGCATTTGCTGCATTTGCTGGATACAATGTGAAATTAACATTGACTAATGTATTGTTTTTTTACAAAATTGGATTCACAAGAATACCTTGTGGGTGCCTACCTTAAGGCCATAATTGCTTTCTTAGATTTTAGAGATCCCTTTTTATATAACGATTCTCTCCCAGGTTAAAAACAGCCCCAATCAACTGATACTCTTCATTCTATCTATCTATCTATCTATCTATCTATCTATCTATCTATCTATCTATCTATCTATCTATCTATCTATCTATCTATGGCCCTCATTAGGACCCAGGCGTTAAGGGGTTTACGGCGCCGTAAACAGCGCCGACCCTTAACGCCTGATTCCAAGGTCCCTTAACGGGATGGTGATTTTAACGCCTGCTTTTTGCAGGCGTTAAAACCCATGCCGCAAAGGGACCTTGGTGCTAATTACGCCACCGTAATTTACGGTGGCGTAATTAGCGCCTTTCCCCATTCCCATTATGCCCTATGGGGCAAAAATGGGAATGGGGAAGGGTAAAATGGGAAATGGGGATTTACCGCCCCACTCACCTTGGAATGGGGCGGTAAATCCGCCATGGTGTAAACGTAGGTAAGTTACCGCCTGGGTCGTAAAGAGGCCCTATCTATCTATCATAGTTTTATATTGCGCCCTATTGCCCATGGGCCTCAAGGCGCTCACAAGGAACAGACAACTTAAAACAAATATCTGACGCAGGATAGAAGCAGCCAGTGCTATTAAGTTTCTCCTTCGTCAATCAGATGCGTCTTGAGTAGCTTTTTAAATGTGTTGAGAGAGACACTGTTTTTAATCAAAGAGGGAATAGAATTCCAAATCGTAGGAGCCCAGTGAATAAAATTAGTGCCACCTACTCTTGCCAAGATTTTACGTGGTTGTTGTAAGTTATGTTTTCCATTAGATCGAAGATTTCTTCGAACAGGAACCTTGGTTAATCTCTTTGCAAGATAGCTTGGGCCGAGCCAGCCAGGCACTTATAGGTTATAACCGAGCATTTTAATTTTATTCGCTGTTGGACAGGTAGCCAGTGAAGTTTTTTCTGGCTGCACAGATTGTTTCCTGTCGATTCAATCCAAAAACAGCCCTAACTGCACCATTCAGTATGGTCTGCAATTTTGTGATGTTACCTTTGGACGTGCCCATTAAAAGACTGTTGCAATAATCCAACTTTGAGTTAATTATGGCTCCTGCAATCAACACTAGGTTTTGCTCTGATAAGTATGGTCGGAATTGCCAAATAAGATTAGTGTAAAACACGCATGTTCATTTTAGGTGAAAAACATGTCTTTTGTACGAAATTTGTGAGTCCATGAAGATACCCAAGGTCTTAACATGCTCCGAAACTTCAATGAAGCTGTTGTTAATCTTACATTTTTTGTATTCTTGGTTTAACTTTCCTATTTTCTGAGGTGTGCCAAGAATAAGAGTTCAGTTTTTGCCTCATTGAATAAGAGTTATTTGCCATCCATTTCTGTATAGCATTGAACACTTCATTAACTCTTTGCACATCCTTTTCATAAGAGCCTGACAGTTCAAAAACCAACTGGGTGTCATCAGCATAATTTGTAAACTGGACACCCATATTTTTTAGCATGTCACTTAAGAGTTTTGAAAAAATATTAGAGTAACGGTGATGAGCACGATCCCTGCGGGACGCCACAAATCAACAACGTTTTCAGAGAGCTGAAGTTACCCTTCACAACAGCGGCCATTCTTGGGCCAAAGAATGATTTAAACCAATTTATGGCTAACAGGGAGGATTTGCCTGTTGTTCTCACTCTCTCGGCCAGAAGATCGTGATCTGTGAGATCAAACGCCGAGGAGAAATCGAGTAGCATAAGGCAGGGTTTCTTTTTTCAATGATACTAGCGATGTTGGCCTGGAGATCCAGGAGCGCAGTCTCTGTTCCATGTTTGGCCCTAAATCTGGATTGCTCATTTGCCAGTAGTTCATTTGTATCTATGAACTTTTGGTACTGTAGATAGGCAATCCTATCGATCATTTTAAGCAAAAAAGGCACGTTGGTTATAGGCATAAAACTGCCCAGTATTGGTGGATCTAAATTTTCCTTTTTTATAAGAGGCGTAATCCAGGCTTTCTTAAGGTCTGCAGAAACATAAGCTTCTTCAAAGGATTGGTTAACAAATTGTACTACCCAGGGTGCTAGGATATCTGCATACTCTTTAAATAAATTTGCGGGGAAGATCCCCCTGACAAGAAGATGGCCTTAATTTGTGGATGACCTCCAGAACCTCTACAACAGTGTCTTTTTCATAGGAGTAGAGATCCGAGTGGTGTTCCAATGGGTCACTCTTAATAGTCAATGTTAAGGGGAGGATATGCGTATGCTCAGAAAACAGTTTTTCGGTGCTTCATTAGCTTGTTGATGTTTACAGGTTTTTTCAGAAAAACCTTCATGGATATCTTGACACTACTGATCACTTGAGCCGGGTGCGTAGTTGGAGGATCTTTCAGTTCTTTGAGGATTGAGAACATTTCTTTCGATTGTGATTTGGCTTGTTGAATCCTCGCGTATATAAGCTTTAACAGCTTGCTTGTAGAGTGCTAGTGAAGGCACAGATTGATCTTGTCTCCAGAGATGCTCAGCTTTGCTCTTCGCTCTTCTGGCTTCAATAATGTCACTAGAAAACCATTTATTCAAAGTGGTAGATTTGTTACTTTTTTCTGGTTTGATTGGAGCCAATTCATCAAAGGCTTGATTTGTTGCCTTCCTGAAGGCCTGAGTGAAGGTGTCTAGGGGAGTATGCTGATGTAGCGAGGGCAAAAAGGGACAGACATTGTCCTTTAAGGCCTCACTAGTTACTGCCTTCCTGTTACGCCAAGTTCCTATGGGTTTAATTTTCATGGGATGCTGTATTTGTTTATTGACAGTATGGCATGTAAAGTTAACCATATAATGATCAGACCATGCACATTCTAAAATTGATGTAACTATTATTTTCTGGTTTTTCGCCAGTATCCAGTCAAGGATTTTACCCGTATTCTGGGTAGGATTTCTAACTACCTGTTGAAAATGAATAGCCTCAAGTGTTATTTTAAGTTCCTTTGCCATTATGTCCTGAGGATTGTTATCCCATAAATCCATGTCTCCAAGGACAACAACCGCTGAAGTATCTTTAGAAATGTTACCGATACTAGCCATTAAGTGTTCGTCAAATTTTGGAGTTGCACTGGGGAACGATACAATAATAGGAAGCTTATGGAGGATACGTGATTAACTTTAAGTTTGACGTGAAGAGATTGTTCCAGGTTTGGGGTACTAGACGTATAAATGTCATGGTCTTTTCTAAAAAATGATGGCAACCCCCCCCTCATCTCCCCACGGCTCGATCTACGTGGAGCATAGTGTAATTATCTCTCGTCGCCAAGGATATCGCATGGCATTTGGTTTGGGTCATCCAAGTTTCAGTAAGAAACGGGATGTCCCAGTTTCTCTCTACAATCATATCTCTCTACAATCATATCGGCTATTTCTTTTGCATGTTTCACTATAGAGCAGGTATTTAATAGGCAACAATTAAGGTTATCTTGTAGCTGGGCTGGAGTAGTTCTTCTGTCTAAATCCTCATTATCTAGGGAGACATCATGTAATCTTGGTATTTTACATTGTAGAGGCTTGATGGCTACCATACGATTACTGTGGTCAATAGTGTCATGGCCCATATATGTTGCAGTATTTATACAGCATAGAGGGGCAGTAGTCTGTGGTGTGGAGTCATTAACATCTAACTGCATTGGGTATGATGATTGGAGCTTCTCAATGTTGTTTCTTGCAAAAGAAAGTGGGGTCTACAAGTGGGTGAGCAGAGTGTTGCTGTTCGGGAGTGTTTAAAAGATGTGGTTCAACAATCATTGTTTGTTCAGTAGTCTTACCTGAGTTCTCTATATCGGAAGATACAATGCGAGGATATGTGTCTGCCCGTATACATTCCATCCGTGCCCGTGATTCCTCCTGAGCAAGTCTTAATATTTCTAATATTTCCGCAAGTCCCATGTCAGGTACGGAAGGTTATGGAAGGGCCGACCTTACCCAGATCCTTAATCGGACCGTATCGGACCGTCCCGATGCGCCAGCGCTGACGCGCCTGTCATGGGACAATATACAGCCAGAGAACTACAAGTCTGCTGGGACTTGTAGTTCTACTTAACGAAAGACATGTGGCAACCTTTTATTAACGGTGATGTCAGCAGGGGCTGACAACACTGTTTGATCACACGGCCCAGGGAATTTACAAATAGATTGTCTTGCAATTAAAAGCACAAGTTAAAACAAATAGTAGAATACAGTAAATCAGTATTGCTATGCGGTACAACAATAATTAAAATAAGAAATGGACAGCGCCTCCAGCCGAAACAAGTGGACCTAGCTCATTAACTGTAAGCTACATCTCGGTGGGGAAAGAAAATGTGCTGAGATAGAGCTGGAGCGTTCGGTGATCAAGTGGACTGTTAATAAACTCAAATATTACAGAATATTACAGAATATACAAAAGGAATTCTCTGATAAAGTCATTGGTCACCAGAAAGCCATACTCACGCGGAAGCTTAGTCTCAATGCTACAATTAATGGCCCCCATATTTCTCTGTCAACTCCTGCTAGCTCTACTACTAATCCTTTGAAATCCACATTCAATTTCAGACATTGCTCTGAAATGGAAATATCTAAGATAGTCGCTTACCTGAAACCCACATCCTGTCATTCAGTGAGGGCATAGTGCCATTGTCACTTAAGGAGGCCTGGGTCATGCCTCTGTTCCCACCCTCGATCCCACAATGGCCAAAAACTATTGTCCCATAATTAATGTCCCATTCCTGCCGAAAATCCTGGATAGGGTGGCCAATTTAGAACTTCAATAAAGAACAATAACACCTTGGGCACCCATCAGTCGGGGTTTAGAGCAAGACATGGGACAGAAACGGCCCTCCTGGACCTCAAATTCAACCTTATAGCTACAGTGGAAAAGGGACATACCGCTATGCTAATGTTATTAGACCTTTCAGCAGCATTCGATCTTGAAGTTGTTCTAGAATTCATTTCTTTATGGTTTGAATCTGTTCACCGCGGGAAACCTCTAACTGATATTCACTTGTCTGAAATTCTTTTATTTTGATTATGTGGAGCAGAGGAAAGAAACAGCTATTTATTGGTATATCTTTTGTGGGTTCCCCAGTTTCTATCCACTCAGTCAGTATCCCACTTTGACACCATATGGATGGGTCTTGAGTAAGAGTTGGACACAGAGGCATGGTTTGATTACTATATACTTTCATTCAAGAAAAAGGGGATGGGTGAAAACCTACCTTTCCCTATAGCTATGAGGGGATTCCCTGCTTCAACCACAATAACTAGTGTTCAAGTCAGGATGTCCAAGAGTAAAAGTATTCTGTCCTGTGTCCAAGACCTAATCTGACCATCACATTCTAAACTAATCATAAATTGAAAGGGTGAATGTTCTTTCGGCTGTGTCCTTGCAGCTCTACTTTTCAAGTTCAACTTGGTGCAAAAAGGAACCAAACAACCAATTTTCCACAAGGTTATGCAAGGTGATCCCTTCCCCTAGAATTCCACAGTTATTTTGTAACACACAGGGCCTCATTACGACTTTGGAGGTAAGTACCGGTCATTACCGGCATGGAGCAAATACCGTGTCCATGCTGGCAATAGACCGCTAAAAGCGGCCAATTACGACTTTGCGGGCACGAGCTTTGCGCCATGCCGGTAATGACCTTACTGCCCTGCCGGTAAAGGGCGAAGAATCACCCTTACCGGCATTGCGCGAAGCGTAGATAGCTAATAAGCGGAACCGGAAGTAGCGTCATTGCACAGGAACGGGAAAGAGCACGGCGGCCATCTTCAAAAACACAATCCATTGCCATCCTCTGTAACCAGAACCCAAATCCCGACCACACCTCTACCACACCTGTACCATTACCTGCAGCATATAAGAAAGCCAAAATCACTTTAAAAAAGTGCAGACCACCTGCGCAAGGAGCGCTTCTCGCATGAGGAGCTGAACATGCTCGCCGAGACGCTGCAAGAGCATGCAGATGTTGTTTTTTCAACCAACATGTCCCGAACCGTATTGCTGCGCAAGAAGGCGATATGGGCGGAGGTGGCGCAGAAAGTGAGTGCCGTTGGCACCACCCCGCGCACACCGAAAGACGTCCGGAAGCACTGGGACAACCTGCGCTTACGCGTGCGCATCATCCTCATGGTCAACCGGAACCAGGGGATGGCTACAGGTGGTGGTGTGGACTCCCCCATCAAGTTGCATCCCTGGGAGGAGATCTGCGCAAGCACAATTGGGTTGGAGGCCATAGAAGGAGTGGGGGACATGGAGTGAGGAGCCCCGTCATCGGCTGTTGTAGGTAAGTGTCACATAATAAACACTCTAAAGTACAACACAATGATGTCCCCCTGAACTGACAGTGCAATGATGGAAGGCAGGGTCCACCAGACACATTTTTTCAAGACTGCCTACAGGCAGTGCACAGCACCATCTCATCCACATGCATGATGCACCCCATATATGTTCCTTCCCAGACGCATCCCTTCATTACCCACCCAAAAGCCAAGCAACCCGTATGTCACTACCCCAATGGCAATCACCTGCCATTCCACAGAAAAACAGCAACCCCAATGCATGCCTGATGCACGTTGACCCATCACCAATGCCCTCCCTCTCTTGCTCCCCTACAGGCACGCAATCAGACACCGATGACCAGGACACCAGGGAGGATGCTGCAACGCCCCACAAAAAGGCCAGGGGCATGGAGGGACCAAACTGCTCCTCAACATCAAGGGGAAGAGGGCAACCTGCAGTATTGCGCAACGGCAAGACAACCCCAGTACCTCCAGCACCAATGTCCATTACGGCCAACACCACAGCACCCACACCAACCTCCAACACATAGGAGCCAGTGGCTGAAGGCACTGTTTCGGGTGCCAGCAGTATTGTTGGGGAGACAGCTGCCACAGCAGCCGTGTCCGACGATGAGGCAGAAAGTCTCACACAAGGCACAACTGCCGCTACAGGACCACCGCATTCGCCACAACTCTCACCATCCAGCATTGACAACATCAACAGCCATGAGCTGTCCCCTGGGGAGTCATGGGCCGCCAGTTTCAGCCCCCCGCAAAGCCTGCATGAGGAACCAACGATGGCAGTGGCACCTCATAGCTCCACCAGTGCCCCAAACAGCCAAGTGGGGATGAGGGCAATTCAACTGCGGCAGGAGGAGCTGGCAGGGCTATTAACCCAGCATATCACAGAATGTGGCCATGCAAGGGATGAGATGAGGGAATGCGCTTCTTCCATCAAATCTGCTATTGAGACAAGCTCCAAAGACATTTGTAGCGAATTGGCAGCAATGAGGCAGGTCCTCTCCCAAATGGTGGCAGCAGTGCAGGCCATGGGTCCGACATAGGTGGCCAAACAACCTGCCACATCGTCAAATGCCAGCTCCACGAGGTCCAGCCCCCTGCGTAGGTCTGGGCGGAACCTGCGCAGGTCGGCCAAGTGTCCACCTGATGCCGGAAGAGGAGAAGGGGTGTAGGTTCTGGCAGGCATCCTGAACTCATGTTGACTTACGGTGCATGCGAGTGCACACCATGTGTGGGGAAGTTGAGGGGTGAGGGGGTGTGTGGGTGAGTTGAGGGGAGAGGAGAGGGGGGAGAGGGTGTGTGGGGGAGTTGAGGGGGGGGAGAGGGTGTGTGGGGGGGAGGGCTTGTGCACTTTGTTATATTTCTTTAATACACCTGTTGGGAAATCATAATTCACATGTGCGGGCATTGCTTATTGTGTACGTGTGCTTTATTTGTGAACAGTGTACAGTGTTCATGTCCTTGACTCACCCAGTGCCCTGAGTTCCACCTTCATGTCACACTCCCCATCCATGTGTGCTAGAAACATTGGTTAATCAGAGTCTGACGCATGGCACGTCCCTCCTGTGCATCGCTGCCTCCCTGAAGTGCATCCCCATCTCCACCCTCCTCATCCTCATCGTCAGGTGATTGCAGTTCAGCAGCAGGGGGCAGAGGCACATTTCGTCTGATGCATATATTGTGTAGCATGACACATGCCATGACGATCTTGGCCACCTTCTCATGGCCCGTACAGGAGTGCCCCACCTTCAAGAGGCCAAATGTCTGCTCAATCACCACGATTGTAGTCCTCCTCGTGCCTGTTCTGCGGGTTCCGGACTGGGGTAAGGAGCGACCTCTTCAAGGGATAGCCTGCATCACCTGCATGTGGGCAACAATGTATATGTGTAAGTCATCACATCATATGGGACCTGTATCAATGACACCATAGCATGCATTTATTTCCTGTTTGCAACCACATATCCATGCATGAATAGAGACACACAATGTGACTTCTATGTATGTATTCTTCTTATGGACAGGTGTGCGTGCCATCGTCTAGTGGGCGCAGGGGGGGTCCTATTCCTTGTGAGTGCTCATGCACTGTGTTAGTCCACGCTGGTTGTTCCCATGATCTGGCTGATGTGCAGTCATTTGTATGCTTTCATCCTGTCACCGTTGATGGCAGCCTCATGATGATCTCACTATGCACGACAAATGGTGACATGCAGTTTTGGTGGACCTCTGTGTTAGTGTAGTGGTGTTTTAATGTATTTGGCCCTCATGTGACTCCTTTGTACGCAGTAATGGAGGACTGTCCTTTCTGTTGATGGTATTTGGGGCTGTGCATTAGCCATACTAAATGCTTGTAGCTGCATTGTGTTGCGGGGGATACGGTCTGATTATGTACAGTGCACATGTTGATGGCTATGGAATGGTTGTAACACTGCATCATTTTCATGGTAGGGCAGCTAACGTCTTGCATTTTGGGGTCAGGTGTCAGGTCCAGTCCGGCCTGCTTTGAGGTATGAGCATGGTCCATTCTCTCAGGCACTCTCAGCCAGGTGAAGTATGCATCCCCCCCCATCTCAGCCAGGTGAGGTATGCATCTCTCCCCACCCATCTCAGCCAGGTGAAGTATGCATCTCTCTCCCCCCCCCATCTCAGCCAGGTGAGGTATGCATCTCTCCCCCCAATCACCTACCCACATCACATTTCCATGAGCCTAAAATTCAACTCACCGAGAAGCCAGGATCTCTGCCCTGCATGTCGCTCTATGTAGCTTGGTATCGTGGAGTTCCGCAGGACCATTGAATCATGTGTTGATCCGGGGAATCGGGCACAACAATGTGTGATGATCTTGTTTGAGTCACATACCATTTGCACGTTGCTGGAGTGGTATAACTTACGGTTGCGGTACACTACCTCCATGGCATGTGGGACCACCAATTCCACATGGGTGCAGTCGATGGCATCAATGCAACCAGGGATGCCGGCCAGTGAATGGAAACCAACTTTGGTGTTGGAGATCTCCTGGGCTGTCTGTGGTAGGAAAATGTGGTCGCCTGTGTGCTTCAGGAGGGCATCAAGCACTTGGTTCAGTGTACGTGAGAATAATGGTTGTGATGTGCCATGCATGTGCCCCACTGTGTGCTGGTAGGTGCCTCTGGCCAGGAAGTGGAGCACAGACACTAGCTTCAGTAGGGGTGGGATGGCAGTGCGAATTTCAATCAGGCTGACAATGTCGTCATGTGTCATGTCCACAATGGTTGTGATGGTGTCCCGGTCCAGACGGTACAGGGTGTGGATCTGCTCAGGTGTTAGGTTGAATGGACTGGCTCTGATGCAAGGAATTGGGTGCTGCCTGCGTGGTACCACTTGCTGCACTGGTGGGGCATGCTGGGCCTGCCTACACCTCATTCTCCTCCTGCATCTCCTCTGTGCTGCCTGTTGTTGATGTTGTTGTTGTTGTTGCTGGAGTTCCACTGCAATCATGTCCTCCAGCCCCAGCATTGCTAGCAGTATGGGAATCATTTTGGTGTGTCACTGGGTGTGGGAAGGGGTGGGGTGTGCTCCTTTTGTGCTGGCCCAGTCTATACTGCCTCCACCTGTGCTGATTGTGTGCACCTGTGGCAGTTGGGAACACTGCACATGGCCGTTTACGGGTGGTCCGCGATGCCGGTATTTGCTCCATGCCGGTAAGGTACTTTTCGGGGTTCAGTAGGCCGTTATTTGCATGTCTGCCTGACTTGTGAAGTCCTCCTGTTTATGCCATGCCGGTATTGCCGGCATGAAGTGTTGCGTGCCCGCGCCCATGCCGCTATTAGCGGCACCGCTAATTACGGTATGATATGATATGATATGATATGGTATTTGTAACGCGCCTATACACAGGTGTTTCAAGGCGCGCTAATAGCGGGTTGGCGTGTCATAATTGTGCGGAGCAGTAAGCGATGCCGGTAATCCTTTACCGGCATCGTTTTTCCCTTACCTCCAACCTCGTAATGACCCCCACAGTCTCAAGATATCAACAGATCTTCACTTCCTTCTACTGGTTTTCCAATGTTGCCACAAAATAAAATATATTTTCCTCTTGTTCACAAGGCTTGCAGCATCAAGATATAGCCTCTCCTCTCTTGACAACCGCAAGTTTCAATACATCTGTTTATAGTGTACCAAACCCTACGAGATTATCGCTTCTATCTCAAAGAAAATAACATCTTCTCTTTTGCAGATTTCACAGGGTCAAGAGATTGCTTCTCATCTCTTAACGGAATGACTGAAATATGTACAGCTTTAATGTCTTTCAAAACAGTCTACCTGCTGTACTCTGCTGCCAGGTTTTATTCAAACATCTCAATTCATAGTTCTCCAAACAATGCACCTGGTATACTCTCCTACCAAGTATTACTCAAGTGTACACGTATTATACTTTACAGTCGTATATTCATTTCACATGCCTGCTATACTCTCCTGCCAAGGCTTCTCATATACATATATGAGAAGACCTGCTCTCCAACCTTGATTCCAACACCCCATGTGTCCTCATCTTACTTGATCTCTCTTCTGCCTTTGACACGGTCAACCATGCCATCATGCTTAACCGTTGCTGCGATATCTGGGTATCGCCGGTCAGGCCCTGGTATGGCTGACTTCTTTCCTCTCTGATCGACCCTCCCAGGTTCAACTTGTCTCCTTCCTCTCCTCCATCTCTATCTCTACCTGCGGTGCTCCCAAGGGGTCTAACTTCTCTCCCTGGCTGTTCAACCAATACCTGGCACTTCTTGTCCACCGCATTCCAGTGCTATGCGGATGACAGTCAACTCATTTTCAGGCTACCTTCAGCCAGCTCTTCTCCCACTCTCATCTTTGACTGTCTGTCCGCCATTCCAGGAGTGGCGTGCCGCCAATGATCTCTGCCTTAATGCCAGTAAGACCGAGATTCTCCTCATCGGCACACCTGCTCCCTCCTTTCCTGCCACTCTCTGACCGGCCTCTCTTGGCCCTCTTCCTGCTCCCACCTGTGAGGCTAAGAACCTAAGGGTCATCTTCGACTCCACACTCTCCTTCTCTCCTCACATCGCTGACGTCTCTAAGAAGTCACACTACCAGCTGCACCTCCTCCGAGGTATTCTTCCTTTCCTCTCCTTTCCCCAGAAGCTCACTGTCTCCAGAGATCTGGTTCTCTCTAAGCTCGACTACTGCAACAGCCTCTTTCTAAATCTGCCTGCTTCTACTCTCCGCCCTCTGCAACTCATCCAGAACAGGACTGCAAGACTTGTCCTTGGCCTCAAGCCCAGGGATCGTATCTCTCCAGGACTGAAATCTCTCCATTGACTCCCAGTGGCTGCGAGGGTTAAGTTCAAAACCCTCTGCATTGTCCACAAGGCATTCTGGGGCCTGGGGCCTCAATACCTTCAATTCTCTCTTCCTAAATATCTTTCTTCTCAAGCTCTTCGCTCATCTGCCTCCAACTCCCTCAGGGTCAGTCATTTCTCCAAGCAAGGAGTTGGTGGTAGATCTCTTTCTTCAGTCGGGCCTCCCTCTGGAACAGCTTCCCTGCCTCCCTGAAACCTGAGGAGAATCATCTCCGGTTCGGGAGGCACCTCAAAACCTTTCTTTTTTTTAACAACTTTATTTTCAAAATTCATTGAAAGATCCATCAGCCAGAAAACATTGCAGCTTGAATACTTTCATACAATATTATTCAACAGAACCAATAACCAAATGTTATCACTAGTTCAAGTTTCATTCACACTTCTAACATAAGTGTACTGAGTCAACACAACCCCCCTGCTTGCGCAGAAAGTCTTTGAATGGATCCCATATATACTTCGGTCTACACCTTGAATTGATTAGCGAGAAGTCGGTGTCCTCACATTCATTAGCATGTGTCATTTCCTTTAACCACAAATCCACAGTTGGGGCCGCATTTGATTTCCATTTAAGCAAAATACATTTCTCAGCCATTAGACAGCCAATGTTGAACAATCACCTCTTCTTAACAGAAATCTTGCCTATATCGCTGATTAAGTACTTGGGGAATACTAACACCGGGGGGACTGAAGTACATTCATATAGTATTGTAGCTATTTTGGTCCAAAACTGGGCCACCCGTGGGCAGGACCAATACATATTATATACATCAGCCGGAGTAGCATTACACTTGTTGCAGTTTTCACCTACTGAGGGTGCAAATTTGAAGATCTTCTTAGGAGCGTAGTGCAGCCTGTTAAGCACCTTAAATTGGATCAACCTGTGCCTAGCATTCAGGGAGACCTCCTTGGTGAGGCGGCACCAGCGCGGTGACCCTCCCATCCCGTCCTGGCCGCGCTGTGTTGGATCTGCGCCTCCTGACATTTCTTATATAGAATGGAGATCAGCCCCCGCGTGTACCCTGATGTTACCACCGACTCGAGTGGCTGGCATATGTCCGGTTCCCTAGGGAACGCAGCCCATTTCGCTCTAACCACAGCCCTCATACGATAGTATTGCAGAGTCTTAATCGGGCCAGTCCCAATGCGTTCCACAAAGAGTGGTAGAGGAATAAATGTGCCATCAGGGAAAAGATCCCTCAGTGTCATCTCAAACTCAGGATCCCAACCCCTCCGGATCAATCTATCGTATGTTGTGGGGAGCCCCGGGCAACGCCAGCGTGAGATCGAGCCAACATATGGCTCAGGGACTTGCAATCTCCTGAACACTCTTGCCCACGTATTAACAGTGGTGTGAATCGGGTCATACGTGCACGTGTCCGGGTGATTATTCGTGAGAACAATAGAGCGCAGGTCAGTAGGGGAGGCACTAAATCTTTCAAGAACCGTATGCAATGGGTGGGGATGCGGGGAATACCAATGGCCAGCGAAATGGGCCTGTGCCACCTCGTAAAATACAATTCAAAGTCAGGCACTTGGAGGCCCCCCTGATCGTACGGTCTAGTCATAGCCTCCCATCTCATACGTGTCATGATGCCTACCCCCGGTTACCCAGACCACGTCCAGCAACCCCGGAAGCAGGCATCAAGTTATCCTAAGCAAGCCCAACAATCCCTGGTAGGGGCTATTTGGGTCTAGTCCTGGCGTCTATGGCGCCAGGCCCATATGGAGAGTCAGTCCTGGCGCCATAGGCGCCAGGCTCATAGATTAAAACTTACCTGATGCAGACCATGCTGCAAACTTACCTGATGCAGACCATGCTGCAAGAGCTCCAAGCCAAAAGAGGCTTGGAAGGGAGTACTTTACTTAGGGACTATTTTTTACTCGGGCGGGGGTGGGGAGGAATACTTGGCGGCTATTTAAACCACGCCCGAAGAGCAGCACACGCTTCGCATTATTCTGCATCCAGCAGCGTAACGCTCACCGTGCCTGCAAGTCTGCATCCAGCCTTCTGCCACGCCACGCCCGCCTTGAGTTTGGAGCTCCTAGAAAAAGGGAGAAAGAAGGAGAAAAGGTTAGAACAAGAACAATACTTTTAATCCTTACCTGAATTCCCGATCCATCGCGCCTTTGAGCTGGAAGAAAGAAGTTATTTTATGCGCGTCGCCTCGCCTGCTGCAGCGCCGCGCTGAACTCACCAGCCTTCGCAGCATCTTCACATTCCACCGCATCCTGCATGTTCCCGCCGCACTCCGGCACCTAAGGAGAAGACAAGAACAGCAAGGTGAGCTTAGGGAATACACAGAGGAATATTAGTTACCCCCCCATAGACTTACCTGATTTTACCACCGGGGGTACTATTCCTCTTCACGGGTCGGCGCAGCTTCCACTGTATCTTTGCCGAACCCCGGCCCCTAAGGGGAAACAAAAGGACAGCAAGGTGAAACAAAGGGACTAACAAGGGGAACCCTCCTCACCACAATAGACTTACCTGATTTTACCGCCGTAGGTATTATTCCCCAAGCCTTCATACTTTCTCTCAGCGCCTGAATAAGGGAGAAAGCAACAGGTTACAAATCGACTTTATTTTATCGAACTGTGTTGGTAAATACAAATCCTTACCAGAATACTACCGGTTGCCACGAGGAACTCTTCATTAGGGTCAAGCTGCAACCTGCAAGGAATCGGACAAGAGTGAAAGTCAGGCATTTGAACTCTTACGAACTTTGTACTTACGGCGTCTTGCCGGGAATCTCGGAGTCAATATTGTTCTGGAAATCACCAATTCCTTCGAGCCAGTGAAGCAACGGGTTATCAATGCGCCCCTGCGCTCAATGCAGGATGGAGAGCTCATCTTTTCAAACCATCAGGTGAGACTATAAGAGGGGACATCAAAGGCGATCTGTGGGGAGAACAGCGGGGGTGGGGGGATTTACGCTCAACTCCACGGGTGGTTAATTCCCTTTCTCCATTTGCAGAAGAATATTCCTACGGCCAAGAAAACAAAGCTAGGTGGGTCAGTACAGTCCGTCATCTCAACCCTATGCGTCACATTGGTGGAGACCGCAGCTGTCCAGTTCCGATCGACGCCTCTGTGGGAGCCAGGTGAGCGTAACATACGAGGAGTATCCCTCCCCCAGGAAAAACCAATTGCCATTGAACGGAGCTTTGCAAAAAAACGCCCTCCCCGGCCATACAGGGATATTTACAAAGTAATAGAGCAGCTTAGGGACCACAATCATTTTCAAGAGTGATATCCTCCCATATAGCGAGATTGGTAGTTTGGACCTTGCCCTCAATTTATCAGCTATTGTAAGCATATATTTACCATGATTTTCAAGGAGCAAGGTATTGTGCTGTCAGGTAACCACTATGCCCAAATATTTCAACTTATCAGGCACCCGCCTAAAACCCTAAAGATCTGCCGGGGGGGTTGTGGCCGCATTTAGTGGGAACAGTTCCGACTTTGTCTCATTTATGAGGTATCCCGAGACTATAGTGAATCTACGGATTTCTTCCAGAATTGGGGCGAGGTTCACGTCTGGGTTCCTTTATGTATAGAAGTGAGTCGTCAGCATATAATGATATTATGTGCGTGGGGCCCGTCATACGGAGACCTCAGTGTATATGTAGAAGGGTAAACACGCAGGCAAGGGGCTCGATAGAGAGAGCAAACAGCAGCGGTCACAAAGGACATCCCTGCCGAGTGCCCCACGCTAATAAAAACATCAGGGATATAGTAAATCCTGTCCTAACTCTCGTCTTTGGCGCAGAGTACAGAAGTTGAACACATCAGATATAAAATTCACCCAGGCCTATGTGTCACACGCCGTATCCTTTCCTGGCGTGTGTGGCCGAAGTTTCAACTAAATACAGGGAAGCGCTACACGTATGCTGCAACGCACGTTCGCGCGGTCTAGTCTTTTTGTTTG
This sequence comes from Ambystoma mexicanum, assembly GCF_040938575.1. Taxonomy (NCBI): domain Eukaryota; kingdom Metazoa; phylum Chordata; class Amphibia; order Caudata; family Ambystomatidae; genus Ambystoma; species Ambystoma mexicanum. Next base: position 441,450,565 of record NC_090931.1, on the reverse strand, counting down.
GTTCCGCGGGCCTATTTAGCCCCGCCTCCCAGTCAGCATAGCGCGTTGCAACCTCGCAGTCAGCTGTTCCCCTCGCTGCCTCCCGTTGCGAACGCTAGTTTACGTTCTTTCTCCTCTTGCTGCCCTTTTCCCTGTTTTTGCTCCCGCCTCCCGTGCCTCCTTCTCCGCCGTTCCTCTCCACGGCACCCCGCTCCTATTTCCTTTCCCTTGGTCTAGTACTCTACTTTTCCCTTACTCGTACTACTTTCATTGTGGCTCCTAGCCTCCAGCCCTTCCATCTCCAATCGGAGCCCAGCTTCCACGAGGACTCCGGTGCCATCAGCAGGGGTTTTTTCCGCCGCTTACGGCTTTTTCCCCTAATTTGTCCCTCCCGGGAACGGAGTCCCAGTGGAGTGCTTTGTCTGGCCTCCACTGTGGCTTCCTCTCGTGGGAGACTCAGACGCCAAACAAGAAAGGAAAAGGATTACAGAACCCGAAGGTCCATCAGTCCTGAAGACAGTGTCCACCATCTCTCAGGTGAGGAGGAGGGGGAGGAAGAGTGGAGTCAAGTCAGTGACGCCATAGCCATAAAAGTTGACACTATGCGGCGAAGAACCGAAAACAGAAATTGCCAGGAGACGGAGTCATACGCCTTTTCGGCGTCTAATGCGGCGGTTACCGCCTGCGCATCCGGGTTAATCTGTGCGAGAATACCAAAGAGTTGGTGCAGATTGTATGCCGTGGTCTGCCCTGGGATAAACCCCGACTGGTCAGGGTGAACTAAGTCTGGCATATGGGGGAGGAGTCTAGTAGCCAGCAGCTTAGCAAGGATTTTTGTGTCAGTGTTAATTAAAGACAAGGGCCTGTAGGAGCCCATGTCCTCGGGGGGCCTATCAGGCTTTAAAAGCACTGTAATCAGCGCCTCAGACATGGAAGGTGGAAGAATCCCGGTCCATATAGCTTCCTCCTATGCCCTCAGCAAATTGGGCACCAAGACCGCGCTCAACTCCCTATATAGTGCGCTCCCAAGTCCATCGGGGCCGGGGGCCTTTCCACTGTGAGAGGGAGATTTAGCTCCTGACGGGCCTCCGTGGTCAGCTCCGCCAGGGGTATAGAGTTGAGGTATGCGTCCAGCTCATTGGGAGCATCTGTCAGCATTGGAGTACAGCGCCCTATAAAACCCATAAAATTCAGCATTCACCACCTCAGGGGAGTTTAAGACATTGCCTGAGGCGTCTAGAATCCCTGCGATATGCCGCGACCCCAACTCCGCACCAACCCCCCTAGCCAGATGCCACCTGTGGCGGTCTGCCTCGCCGTACCTTCTCGCCTTGACTGGGTAGTATAATAGGCAGACCTCCCTATCTGCCAGTTCCTGGAACCTCACAAGCCTATCCTTTATATCACCCAAAAATGCCCGATCCCGCCCGCGTGCATATTTATCCTCTAGGTTCTTAATTTCCACCTCAATCTCTGAGAGAAAGCGCCTGGTTTCCCGCAGCGCCCCTGTGGCAGTGGAAATAATCTCTCCCCTAACCCACACCTTATAGGCCTCCCAGAGTGTACCCGCTTGACGAACCGATCCCTGTGAAAAAAGCTCTCCGACTCAGTATGTAGATGCTCAGTAAATTTCGGATCCAACATGCAAGACGGGGGCATGCGCCAGAGAGGGTGCCGAATCGCTGACCCATGCCACTTCAGGGATAATGTGATGGGCGATTGATCAGAAAGAGTATGTGGATGAATTGTTGCATCTGTGACAAGAGGCATAAGTGAGGAGGATATTAACCAAAAATCTATTCTAGAGTGAGCATCATGCACAGTGGAATAAAATGTGTATTCCTGTTTAAGCGGGTTACAGCTACGCCAGGGGTCTGTTAAACCTAAATGACAAATCACACTTGGCACCATCCTCCCAGCAGCAGACAACTCCCTCTGTGAGGCGCTGGAGCGATCCAGCACACAATCTAATATAAGGTTGAAATCTCCCCCTCAGATGATGTGTGAATGGGAGTCACTCAATAGGAGCTCCAGAATCTGCTCATAGAATTGGGGATCATCCACGTTAGGGCCATACGTGTTTACCAGCGACACCCAACCCCAGCTAGTGTGCCCCAGACTACAACATATCTACCCATCGGGTGTATGCAACGCTTGGATTCTTGGAATTTTATGGAACGATGTATCAAAGTGAGTACCCCACATGATTGGGATAAGTAGCTAGTGTAATATCGCTGAGGGCCCCAGGGTTTGGCAAATGCGTCACACGTGGCCCCCAGAGAATGAGTCTCCTGCAGCATAACGACCTTGGGGGCCCATCGGTTTACGTAGGCACCCACTTTACGGGGCTTAATGCGGTGGTTGAGACCACGGACGTTCCAGGACAAGAACGTGATATTAGAGTTCGCCATTTGCTGGACCATGAATGTCTAGTAACACTTGCTGTAGGGGACTGCAGAGCCAAGATACCCTGGAATCCCAAGTGAAGCAGTCCCCATTTGTTTCTAACACATACCCCAGTAGTTTGAACAAATAACCAGTAGAGCCTGAAAAAAACAGGATCGCTGGGGCATACATGGCCCAACCATTTCCATGACCCACACCCCGATTGTGTCCCTCCACACGCATCACCACCCCCACCCTGACGATGCATACACTGCCCCATACCGACACTTCAAACACCAAATCAGGGAAGCAACAGATAATATAAGAGGATACCTCCCCGGCTCTAAAGAGGTGGTTAAGGCCATAAATATTCCAAGACCAACAAGTTAGATTAGCATTCAAAATGTTCATGGTTAGTGCGGAGAAAGTACCATAGCTGCTAGACGTTTAAGAATAACAAGGCACAAACATTGCCATTGGCGCGTCTTTCACTTGTTTTCAACTTTAGATTGTACAAACTTAACATTGGGCCAACACAGCCCATCAATACCACCCCACCCAAACAGCCACCACCCGCCTTCATCATCTTCCCCAACTTGACGATGAAAACCCCTTTAACACAGAGTATACCAGACCCTATGGGGTGCACTGTGATCTCGCCACAGGTCTCAGACGGCAGTCAGTGCGAGTGGAGCAGCCCCAGTATAATACAGAGTCATACCCAAACAAAATAACAATTCTAACAGAATCAAAAGTGCCAGTTCAGCATTTGCCCATCCGCAGCTGGGGGGACCTCTCAGAGCCTCCCCGGTCTCTCCTCGGGAGTGGAATAGAAATATTAGCTTCAATGTATGACGTCGCCTCATCTGGGTCCTCAAAGAAATTAGCTCTGCCTCCATGCTGTATGCGTAGTTTGGCAGGATACAGTAAGACATATTTCACCTGACGAATATGCAGCAGCTTTTTAATGGAGTCAAAGGATTTACGCTTGCAGAGAACAGCCGTTGCAAAATCAGGGTAAATGTGGAGGTCACTTGATTCAAAGCGAAGTGTACCACTCTCTCTCGCCTCATGGAGGATAAGGTCCCTGTCACGGTAGTGGAGCAATCTCACCACCGGAGTGCAAGGTGGGGCGCCACGCCTGGGTACCGGAGCAAGAATGCGATGCGCCCTCTCGACCAAGAAATGCTGTGAAAATTTGGAGGGGTCAAATATGGATTTAAGCAAGTTTTCAATAAACTGTTCCATCGGACCTTTACAAGCCGCCTCCGGGATTCCAACAATGCAAATCTTATTACGCCGTGAGCGCGATTCGAGGTCATCGCATCTGCTGCATACCCTGCCAAATTCCTGTTGAAGATGTGCAATCTCTCGGCCATGTTTCACAATCTGGTCCTCCGTTTCCCTGACCCTAGACGCGACCTTGGTTATACGAGCACCCTCTTTTTTCCAATTTGGATTTTAAAGAACCAATAGTAGATACAATGTCATCCAACTTTATGTTCACCGCAAGAAAGCCATTTTGTACCGCAGCCAGTAAATGATCCTCCCTACGGGGTGTGGACAAGGGGGTCGGCCCCTCCGCCACGGGGTCCACGCCCCCCGAGGGGGACTTGGTCGGGTTACTGGTGAACGTGTCCATGGGGCCCCTCTTCTTGGACGCAGTGCCCCTTGTCTTGACTGCTGAGATGGTATCTACAAACAGAAAGTGGAAGTCAAGAATGAAAGAGCCCACTGCCAGGCACGAAGTAGCTAGTGCCTACATCTCCTCTGACCGCGGCCAATGAGCAATATCAGACAGCAGCCGCAAGTGCACCGCAGCCCGCAGCACCCCACAGGTTAATACGAATCGTCGGGTTCTGCTCAGTAAAGCTGCAGTATCCTGGGAGGAAGTTACATCAAAGTGGGAAACAGAGGAATGTGTGATCCACTGAGTGCAGCCTGGTGTGTAATAATCAGCCCTGTGGTCGCCATGCTACGCGACAGCGCCCAAACTGATATAATCCACCATGCAACAAGAACCGAAGGTCGGTTTGTGACAGGGTGATAATGTGCGGGTAATGGGGCCCAGCAGCGTTGTTGGCATCCCAGGGCCTATAATAGTCCACCCCAGGGGTTAGTAGCGCGATCACAATAGAGGGGCTAACCACAGTTTATCTCCTGGTCCAATCCACCACCCGATCCGCGCCCAACTCGCCGTAGGGCGCAGCCGCCGCAGCACCAAAGGCCACCAAGAGCAGGGGCACAGGCCGTGCAGTTAGATCACCACTGCCACCCCAACTGAGCCACACAGGCCACCTACAGAAATGGGGCCGAGGGAGCCAGCCGGGCAGCACTGCAACAATTCAAATGGGTGGAGGGAGCAGACCACAACCAGCCCCAGCACCTCCAGTCACAAATCTCCCTCCACAGGGTGGGAACCCACCGTCCCAAAGCATCCAAGTTATAAGTAGGAGAGTGGGGAAATCCAAGGATCAGTGCACGATCCGGGCCTCAAGTTTCTCACCTCCACCAGTATATGTCCAAGAGCAGGAGCAGCAAAGCCCCGCACCGAGCCGGCGGCGGCAGCCCAGAGAGTCCGGTTTATCCGCAGAGGGATCGATGGTATGTCCTCACCTTTTGTCTGCACTTACCCTTGCCACCTGCTGGCCGTACTTTTACTTATTGTTATTTATTCTATTATCCCATGTACTTCACTGTCCCCTCTCCCTTACCCCCCGCACTTTCCCACTTCCCCCTTCCCATGCACTTATGCGATCTGAATGACACCTGGCCTAGTAGAATCATTGTCTGTCTTCCCTCTGTTCCCCCTCTCTTGCTTTGTCACGCCTTGAAACACTTGTGTATAGGTGCGTTATAAATGCCTTATCATATCATATCATATATTTGTGAATTAGGGTGCAGGTCCCAGACCCGCTTTCAATGTGCCTGGTATACTCTACTGCCAGGACTTTGCCAAACTTCATAGTTTTTCCTTCTGCCAATATTGGGTTCTAGCCCCGCCCATGTTGCCTTTTGTCAGTGCTTGTTCTTGTTCAGCGCCTCTGCATGGCCAAAGTCTGGCCAAAGTCGGGCCCATCTGCGCCCATCCGCGCAGCAGATGGGCTGTGGGCGGTTGCCAGAAACAATGCTCGCTGCTACTCACAGTCACAGCTAATTAGTCTGGCTCCTCCCAATACTAGGTTTCCCCTTGGGTGGGACATGGCCACCTCTAATGAGGAAATCTGCACTATCTCAGCTCAGGGTATGTTGAAGTGCCTCCATTTTAATGCTGGTCACTTATTGTGCATGCTGCTGACTGTTTTACCTTGCTACAGGATCATTCTCCTGCTCTTGTTTTTATTACTGAGACCTGGCTCAAGGAGTCATCTACTCCCTCCTTGGTTTATGCCCTGCCCTCTGACTACCGGATCCTCAACCTGGACAGCCCCCCCCCCATAGCTGGAGGTGGGATTGCCATGATTCATCATTCCGGAATTCAGTGCCAGGTCCTGCCCTTGGAACATCAGGCCACTATGGAAGCTCTGCTACTTCATGTTGTTATCTTTCCTTCTAGCATACTCCACTTTTTACTAGTTTACCAGCCACCTGGCCTTGACCCGCTCTACTGTAATGCTGTGACCCAGCTGGTGGCAGACCTTAGGCTCTAGTTTGGAGTTCTACTTGTGCTAGGGGACTTTAACTTCTACCCCAATGTCACGACCCATACCCCGAAGCCCCCCTGGCCTACCCATGCGCCAGGGGGAGCCTTGACCCCATTCTCCTCTAAATCCCAACTGAGGCCTTCTTGGGGTCAGGCTCATACTTAAAAATGAGTTTGTGCTTGGGAACTACTTTTTGATACTGTCATTCAATGTGGAAGCATCCACAGAATCAGGCTTCTTGGAACCTGGCTTGCAGAAGGATGGTTTGGGTGTGGCACCTTGGAACTCTTTTACCTGGACTTCTTTCTTGAAGCTATTTAAACGACGCCCTTCTCTGAGACTCTGTGACTCGCTGTCCACTTTCTTTGACAATAAAATGTCCACCAATCGTCATCAAATCCTGGCCTTGGCCAGTGCCAGTCTGGCTCTGGTGAGCCCTAGTTCCCCTGGTGCTCCCGTTCGGGTCTGGTCTTTGTAAAGACCGGTAGGGGGTGTCTGTACTTCCGCTCTCTATATGGTAGAGGAGAGGCACAGAGGACCCCAGCCAAGATTCTCTATTATTGGTACGTGGTCGAGCAATCAAGGCCTAGCTTCTCAGGAGGTGATGCTGGCTGGTTCTTAAGTACAGTGTAGTCCCCGAACCCCCACAAAAGAATGTCCACACACTGTATTACTGAAAACACAGTCTTTATATAATTAATATTCAAAGGTATGTACACGATCACAATAATGCACTTTGTACTTGGAAGTCAATAATGATAAATATATGCACATCTACAGTGGTACCACTAATGTTATCAAATCTCATTAAAGTGCATCAACTGTATGGTTAAAATGTCACACAGATCAATAACGAGTAAACCAGCAATAGAGATAGGAAGGAACGTAAGATGGTTGAAACAATAGGCAGAATGCTGACCCCTACCACTAGGCACAGTTCTGTGTGGAGATCAACCCACCTGGGCAACCTGTAAATAAAGATATATAGCACAAGCCCAGTCCATATATTGTCCGATAGTCTTACTTCTTCCTATTAAGGTTTTACCCCCCCCCCCCCCAATGTGCCTGGTGGAGTAGAGTTCTCCGACGATGCACCGACCGATCCTTCTTGAGTGCCTCCCTTTCAGGCAGGAGCCACGGATCATCGAGAGGTGTCGGGGAACTTGGCGTTCAGTGTCGGGGAATCGACGGCCCTTCTTGAGTGCCCTCCCTTTAAGGCAGGAGTCACGGGTCATCGAACGTCCGACGGTGAACAGGATGAACTATGGCAGGGAAGTGGCCGCTTCGTTCCTAGCGGTGCTCGTCGACGACTGTGCGTTGGCGTCCTGCAAGAAAGAGGCTTGCGGGGCACCTCGATGACAATAGTTCTGGACCGCAAAGAGATGATGAAGAACTGTGGCCCAGCAAGGGCATCGAGTCGTCGGCGTCTCTGCGGTCTGTAGGTGGTGGGAAACCCTCCGGTGGATACTCTGCGGCGCGTCGACTATCGGGCCTTCTCCAGCGGGAGACAAGCGGGTGACGATGCAGACGAGAGCGTCCGATGATCAATGGAAGTTCTTAGGCAAGCGGGAGCACGGCGGCTCCGGTCGGCGACGGCAGTCGTCAACAGTGGCGGACAACAGTCCGAGTGCGTCTCCTTGGAGTTCCGCAGCAGTCCCCGTATCGGGTCGGCAGCCTGTCGTAGGTCTGTCTACCAGGGAGCGTTGGCAAAGATCAGCTGTGCACGATGGTCCCTCGTAGCTCGGGAAGACGGCGCCTTACCAGGTCCTCTCTGGGTCAGTTCTTGGAGGCACAACAGGTTTCAGATTATGAAGGAGAGCAACAGCAATTCTTCCCGTCCAGCAGGGCTTCAAGGTCAAGCGTCAGTTAATCCAGTTACTCGTCGTAGTGGACTTCAGCTTCTGAACCCGATTCCTAGCAGTGAGAGGTCCCCAGATATACTGTTGATCTCCCATTCATTCCGCTGGGTCACACTCAAGCATCCAATCACGACTACGGGCATTCATGCAGGCAGGCAGCCAATCAGGCACACAAGGTATTCAGGCCATTCACTTCTCTCCAGACACTCACAACAAGTTATGTGTATTGGGATAAGTACCGAGCCATTCAACACTCCAAGCTGCATTCATACCAGTTTCGGGCAGGGTTGTCTCGGTCATTGTGTCAACCACCATATACTAGACACCCACAACACAGAATGTATATTCGTCACACACTCTATTCACCCAGGTCCCACCCACAGGAGGTACCCACAACATACATCACTGGGAAGGCTCCAGCTAGTCTGACTGGGCCTTCACAACAACACCATATATGGCACTTCCATCCAACAGCCAGTCAGGGGGAAGGGACAGAGTCAGGGCTTCCCAGGACTTTGGGAAAACAAGGTAATGGGTAATAGAAAGCAAGAGGCCACCGGGGCCATCTTGTTTTCCATCAGGAATCAACTGATCCCAATGGCAGGGCTGGGGTATCCCAAAATGGAGGATACTCCGCGCACCTGTCAAATTCAGCATGGAGCTGCCACCAGCCCATACCCTGCTCTGTGGGCCACCCACAGGTGCCCAAAAACATACACTAGGGGCACAGGGTTGTACCCCCCACCCATGGGTGCCATAAGGGTATCCCATGGGTCCGTTCACCAAACCAAAAGAAAGAGAGCAGCACCGCCAGGAGTCCCACGTGAACTCCTGCGCAGAAAACACGACAGAACACACGATAAAAAGCAGTAAAGGACAAGGATACAGAGGCCCTGTCCCTCCAATGCATTTCCAGCATCACAGTCTTCCTTCCCAGTTTTTCAGAATCTGCCATGCTGTCAGCGGTGCGTGGCCTGAAATCCACTTATCTAGCAGATCCTATCCCTCTTGGTATCCTGAAGGAGATTGGACCTGACATTGTGCATCTAGTCACCGCTGCGGTTAATGATTCCTTCTCTTCTGCCCTCATCCCTGGTTCTCTAAAGCACGCGTTTATTCTTCCTCTTCTCAAGAAACTGAACCTTGATTCCTCGGTCCTGAGCAACTTCCGTCCGATTTCTCTTCTCTCCTTCTCTATGAAACTGTTGGAAACTCTGGTTACCACCCTCCTTTGCTCCTTCCTTGAGGAATCTGGCTGTCTGGACCCCTTCCAGTCTGGGTTTCTGCCCAGCCGTGGAACCAAGTCCGTTTTGGTGGCAGTGGTAGACAACCTACCTGATCCTGCTGGACTTATCCGCTGCCTTCGACACAGTCGACTGTGGTAGCCTCCTGGACCGGTTGTCTGCGGCAGGGGTTTCGGGCATAGTCTTGGACTGGTTTGTATCTTTTCTAACTGGTCGTTCTCTGTCCCTCTCTCTTCCTCCATTTGTTTAGTTGGCTAAACCTCTCATGTGTGGGTTGCCTCAGGGTTCTGCTCTCTCTCCACTTCTTTCTAATCTTTATATTCAGCCACTTTTTAAGTTCGTTCACTCTTTTGGTTTTTGGTTTTTCTCTTACACTGATGACACCTGGTGGTGAAGAACCTGGGAGTTAATCTCTCTGAGTCTCTATCTATCCAGTTCCAGGTTAGTGCTGTCTGTCAGTCAGTCAGTTTACTTTAAACTTTACATTCTTTGGAAGGTGCTTTCCTACCTTCCCTCTCATCTTCTGCCCATGCTTGATTCCTCTCTTATAGCTGGCTCTCTAGACTATTGTAATGCCCTTTACCTTGCTCAGCCAGCGTACCTTCTTCAGGGGCTGCAGATGAGTGCCTCCATGACGATCCCAGTAAAATTGCATTGGCTTCCGGTGGCCAGGCGCATTAAATGTAATGCTTTGTGTGTGGTTCACTGAGCCTTCTATGGACAAGGCGCTGGCTTTCTACAGGTGAAATGTCACCCCTAGATTCCGACAAGGAACCTTCGCACGCAGCTTCGTTCCTGAGAGTTACTGTTCCCCGATTTAGGCTGGCCTGTGTACCGGGACATCCCCGGTAGGCCTCTGGGCATAGGGCTTCTTTGCTGTGGAAGGATACACAATAGAGGACCAATTAGAATGATCGCGTGCGTCCCTGGCAGTCCGGGGAAATCACCCCCGTCCCGGGTTTGAGTTGGAGTTCGAGTTGGGTGGCTATGGTCATGAAAGTTGTAATTTATTTTTTTTCACAACACTTTCAGAAATTTGAAGTTGGAGGATTGGCTCGAACCCCCAACCTTTCAGGTACAAGTCACAACACTTACTGACTGTGCCACAGAGACTGGCTTGGAAATGAGTGTACAGCAAGCCTTGTTATATCAATTAGAGCAAACGCCTGTTTTGAATTATCATGCCAAGAGTCACAGACAAAACTGCACAAATGAGATCATATACAGTTTATAGAAAGGAGAAGTGCTGGAAATATGATTGGCTGGTGGTTGTGGGAGCGTGTTGGGGGAGGGGCAGTAATTGGTGGGCTGCAATGGGGAAGTCCCTCTTTTATGTTGTTGGTCGTCCCGGTTTTTTGTTTTGGAAATCTGGTAACCCTACAGATCAGAAGATGAAGGCTCGCCCCTGCGCATGAGGGCCTGGGCACCGGGGAACCGCACGTGCCCTGCCTGCTACACACACATAATTGCGCAGGTCAGATGCAGGGCAATTGGGCAGCTAAAGAGCACGAGCGGCAATGGGCAGGCAGCAACAGCAGCCAGCCAGGCCTGCTTCTTTCCAATTCCAACGATGACGAGCAACACCAAACCACTAAGGTGAGAAGGAAATTGATAAGAGAATGGAGAGCAGCTGACTGTTGGTGGCGGAGTCGGACAGCTCAGGAACGGGGGTGAAAAAATGCATTTATTAATTTTATACTTCGATTTTCAACGTACAATAAATACATTTTTTCACACATTCAAAAACGTTGAAGATTTATGAAAAATAAAGATTGTTTGGTTGGTGTGTGGCGGCCAGTGGCGCTGGTCTGGTGGGACTGGAGGTTTGGGGGTGGGTCGGTGATATGTAGTAGTGTATCTTGTGGCTGCTGCAGTGCTGTCCTGGAACAGGGCCATGACCCATTCCACCTTCCCTTCAAACATGGAATGCTAGTCGGACCTACGGTCCTCGGAGTCTCGGACAGTTCTATGTGGAAGGAAGCAATTAAAGTAAATATATTCCCTGCCTTGTGAATGCCATCGACACGTTGCATAAATAATCCTGCATTGGAGAGGGCAGTGAGATCAGCATGAGCATTCTCGTGCAAACCACGCTGCGTCGCCGCCGCCCCCATGCATTATAATAGTCACTTTCCTTTTGGGGTTCCGGGGGCCTTGCTTTGCAGCATGGGGGAAGCTCGTTCTCACCCCAACTGGTGCGCTCAGTGCATGTTTGTTTGGCGTTGACGCGCCCTGGAAAAGGTCTGTTCTGCGTGTAGAGAGGAGTCGGGGTCTGGGGTCTCTGGTGCCTTGTCAGCCATCACTTGTGTTTCCTGGGAGTGGATGAGCCACGATAGAACGTTTTAAACATGTTATTATAACAAATGAAACTTCCCTGAGGCGCTGCACCCGTTTATCTCTTTTGTAGGATGATCAGACCTAGCGAGAGTCACTTGGCATAAGCCGCCAGTGCGATTCCTTCTAAAATGGGCTTCCAGGTTTTGATCTGCGTGCACAGTGGGGCGAGTGTGAGAATCCAGAGTCCCTTCGCATTATACCTACATTTTGAGTGCTGCTAGGACACTTTCAATGTCATTTTATTAGAACTGTTAAATGCATGAAGAAGGGGACTGCACATTTTAGTACGTAAATGCTGTTGGGTGCCGTGCATATACACGTTTGCGGAGCGGGGGTAAAAAGTAAAACCTGTCAGAAATACCGGTTTGCGCTCCGTTTTGTAATAAACGGAAACACTACCTGCAAATTATTCTTTGCAAAAACCATTTACAATGTGTTGCTACGAGACCCCCCTGCTTTTATTATTTGCTAAATTGAGGCAGACAACATAGGAATCCATTAGTTTTCAATCTGCATTAACATCTCATGCGCGGCTTAAAAAAATGCACTTTGAAGAGGAGTAAAGCACAGCAAAAATGTTAATTCCGTTTTGTGCCCCTTGTCCACCTTCAAGGGAATTGAAATACCACACATTACATCTTGCTTTACCGTTTCGCCCCTTAGAACATGTACTTGGGTTCCTTTTATTTTTCTTGAAGTAACATCACAGTTACTTTTGTGATGTGTGCTGAGCAGGTTGGTGGCTGTGAAACCGTTTATCTTTTTCCTGGTGCATAACCTTCCACTTTATTTTGGACTGCAATAATGCTTTTTACAAGTATCTACCCAAAATGGCCATTGCTCATAGTACAAGCCCAGTTTTTTGTTCGTCGTCTGCTTTCCTTTCCACATTGGAAACTTGCAAATAAGGGAATGCACTTTCGCTGAAGTTCAGGTCTGGACTCGTGAACAGTGCTTTGTGTGTGAACTACCTGGAACTGACATTTTGGACTGTCTAGTGTTGATCCATAATTCAGCCAGAGGATGTTCTGTTGCTGGGCAGAAGGGGCGTTGGCAGGCTGTCCCTGACTGGACATACTCCACTTGTCAGAATGTTGCAGGTCACTTATCATAAGTGGGCTAAATCAAACCACAGCATGAGATTTCGATAAAAGGAGAGCTCCTGGAGCCATTTGGAAAGGCCGACCACAAGATCCAAGCATCTGACGCCAAAGGACTACCAGAGAGCCGCAGGAGGAGTGCTGTTGCAAACATCACTTTAGAAGCCAAACGCTCTGTTTCAGCTCTCAAGTCTTCAAATCAACTGGGAAGACCTGAACCTGGGACCTTCCTCCTTTGAACTGGTGCGACCAACCAGTCTGAAGCCCTTCTCTGCATCCATTGCCATTTGAAGGTTGGAGTCCTCAACCGGTCTGCATTTGTCCTGCACCGAAATGGAAATCATGCAGATTTCCACAGGCTCTTTGCGGCCTCAAAGCTGAAAACTTCACTTGCATAATCAGTGCTCTGCTGGTACCTTACCAAACCTGCTGCTGCTGTCTCCCACAACAAGAAAGGGCCTGCTGGATCCCAAAGTCTGACCATGCTGCTTCCATGGGCATGCCGGCCCTGTTCTGGTCACACCAACAGCCACTCCTGTCTGCTGCTCCTTCGGGGTCCCCCTGGTCCTCCTGCGCTGTTGGAACCAAATTTGAGCCTCCTTTTCCTTGTCCTGGGGTCTCTGGCTGAGCCTGACCTAACAGTCACTGGAAGCCTTGAACCCGCAGCTTTTGAACCGCCTGCAACTAATCCTACAGTGAGCCTCTTTGACCTAACAAATTTCATGTCCCGTGACGTTGCAAGTCAAGTCCGGGGGTTGACATACCTCATATTGCTTTACGTACCCTTGTGCATTTTGACTTGTACTGGTGCAAGGCTTTTAAAACAAATTTCATGTCCCGTGACGTTGCAAGTCAAGTCCGGGGGTTGACATACCTCATATTGCTTTACGTACCCTTGTGCATTTTGACTTGTACTGGTGCAAGGCTTTTAAGGTAAAAGTAGCCAGGTGTGGACTGTCCTATAAGGAAGTCTGGAGATCTCCGGGTAGGCCTCTGCACCCTGGGCCTCTTTTGTGTGGTACCTTATTTTATTTCCAATGTTCTCATACGAAAAGGGTTGGGCATGCTGAACATTTTTAATATGGGGCCACTTTGAAAATTATTTCCAGGGCCTCTTTTGGTTCCCAGTCCACCCCTGTCTGTGGCGGCTGCTGCTCTGTGGAACTCTGCCCCTCTGGGTCTGCGGGCACTTGAGGATCACTTCTCTTTCCATCGTACCCTGAAGACATATCTTTTTACATCCTAACTGTTGTCTCTCTGGTCAGTCCTGAAACTCTCAGCGCCATGATGCCCATGCTGGTGAAGGTGTGCTTTATACATGTGCTTTACATTACATTACATTCACTACTTCCCCTGCTCGGGATTCCCTGGTTTTCTCAATTTCTTGTTTACAACATAATTATTGCTTGCTTAAATGTTCCAGCTCCCTTGTTCACATTCTCTGAATGGAGCCCTCCCTTCTCAATCGCTGTGCGGATCACACAGCGAAGCGCCCCAGTGTCCCCCTTTGCTAACCTGGGCTCACTGGTAGTTTCTGGCTGCTTCCGCGTCCTTCGCGAGTATCGTTTGCTGAAGTGGTCTTCCTTCTCTTTGCATCAGTGTCTCCTGCACTCTTCGATCTTCTCACCGCTCTGGCATTCACATCAGAGCTTCCACTGCTCTGTGTATTGTGACAGCGGTCCTCCCGGTCTCGAGTCTCCTTTGCCGACATCTTCCCAAATGTTTTTCTGCTCTGCTGAACGCCACGACCCGTCTGCTTCCCGAAATGCAGGGAGGGGAGATTTTCCATCTTTCAGTCTTGCCTTAGCTTTTAAACGTCCCAGTATGGGACACATGATCAGAACAACTAGACCACATTACATGCTTCTTGTTGTTAATCTGCATTGCTCTTGTCCTCTTCCCCGTCCCAGTGGATTCATGGGAATCAAGATCTATTTGCCCATGGCTTTCAATATATTCTTCTGCACAGTATGCCATGCAGGTTTGAGATGGATATAGAGAACCACTATCATTAGTCCTTCCAAAGGCGTGTCATTGTGTATTTTCCATGGTGAACTGCCTCCACTCTCCCGAGGTTGGTCTCCGCCCATATGGTCCTCTTGCAGATAGCAACCCCCAGGACTGGAGTCAGATAGCTTCTGCCCTTCCCTGGCCACATGGGGAAAGACTTTCCCCGGGCAATCAGTGACGACTTTGTTGGATTCGCCACAGGAGGTACAATAGAAGAAAACCTTCCAGACAGGTGGCGTGGCCCCATTGGAGGCCAATCCAGATGCCATTCTTGCAAACTATGTGCTTCTCTTGTGGCACCGATCTAGAGGCACCACATAAGTAGGGTTGAGGCTTCGACAGAGATAGAGAGGAGGATTACCCCAATTGGAACCTGGTGTCCAATTACTCACCAGAGACTTGATGGTCTTCTTGTTTATCCAAAATGGCGATGTCCTATGAATTCTTCAGCACACTTCTTCATAAGCCTCATTCCCTCAGACGAGGAGCCCCTGTTAGGTTATGCTATGTTATCTGTGATAAATTTGAAAATCTCATAAACATTACAAGGGCATGTTGGCGCTTGGAGGTCAGTGAATCGTACTGTGTATATCAAAGCAACAATCGGCTAAAAATGTCAGGAACACAGAATCATGTTTTCTAGAGGCGTGGTGGTCCTAAATCCATTTAATATTTACGTGCAAAGAATTCCACAAGCTGCTCATCACCCAAAAGTCACAATCTACTGTTCATATATTCTTGAATGTGGAATGTGGAATCGCTGCAAGCATTAAATTGGCAAAACTCAAGGCATGATCAGGCAGTAAAGATGAAACTTAGAAATATGAATACATATAGTGAACTATGCATACTGTAAATTAATTATTGTGCATTTGCCTCTCAACTTTCAGCCAGTAAAGCTGTACCACGGTGAAGGGCTTGTACCCTCTTCCCTTCATAGTTTGGATATAATCATTGATGTTAACGGTGCCGGCGCTTCCGTGAAGGGCCTGCCTACCGTGGCCACTGTTCCCGACAGTGTCAGACCTGTCGGGCGCAGCAGCCACGGCAGGCACCCTTGTTTCCGAACCGACAAACTTGTAATGAGGCCCATTTACTCTCTGCTTCTGGTCTTTAAATTTCCTGGGCACAGGTGTATGCAAGCAACAATTAAGAGCGCTCGCTCGGCTTGTGTCCTCCTTTGCTCTGCATTTGTCTATCCTTCTTCCTCGTGCCAGTATTTTGATAAAATTCTGGGAAAGAAAGTCCTTTTTTGACAATTGGCTCAAACAATTTGGAAAAACATTCTGAATGGTTTTCAATTGCAAGTTAGTCCTGGAGGATTGACAGGTGGAACCAGAGAAGGCGTTTTCATAAGTTTCACAAGGCAGACCAAAGTAGGAAGGATGGCCTATGGGTCTTGGGGAAAGGTTTTCCCTATTCTTCATAGGAGCATGAGTAGATGTATGACAATAAGCCATGAATGTATCAGATTTGTGAGGGTTATCTTCAAGGGAAAATGGGGGATACCTAGCTTCAGACTGGCCTATAGGGCAATGGGGCAATGCCTGAACCAAAAACACAAAATGCTAGTGTGGGCTAGTTTTTTTGGTCAAAGTGGGACACCTTTTAGGCCCATGGTTACTTCACCATGCTGCTAGTAGTTTTGACCAGTATTACTGAATAAATATTCTTTAAAATGCACAATTTGCATCACATTTTATCAAAACCCTACCCCTTGGGTACTACTCAAACAGTCTATCCTATCACAAAAGGAATGAATTGTCATTTTCAACTGTGGGCCACTTTTTCATTAGTGCCCGAGACAATTTTATGCCCCAGTCCGACCCTGGGAATACCCTGTCCCACCCGATGAAGCCATGAAACCCCCCCCCCCCGAGGTTGTCACCCCCCATGTGATCCTCTCTCAAATAGCTGCCCCCACGGTCAGGATCAAGTAGCGGCTGCCGTACCCTAGCCACATGGGAGCAGGTCACTGCTGGGAAATCACTGATGACTCCATCAGAGTCATCACATTAAGCAAATTTATAGGTTATCCTAGGCAAGTTTACCTCCTTTAGAAATGTGCGCTAGATTCTTGTACAGTGACTGAAATCCCAGACCAACTTTCCAAGTCTGACTTTAGGTTGGTTGCAATACTATTTTATTAGACAAGTCATGCAAGATGATCTTTGGATCATTGTATTCAATCATCCAGCCCCCATCTAACCTTTGTGATGTGGCAGAGATCTTCCTTTTCATTTTATTAAAAACATTTTTGATTCCTCTTGTTGCATTTATACAGTTACTCAGTTAAAGTTTCATTCACATGCATCAGCACTAAACTGTATAACATTCTAGTAGATTGGATGTACTAAGAACTGCAAAACCAAGGAAAATGTCCATCTGACCATTGATGGGTAACTGAGTTTAAGTAAAAGACAGGGTCATGAGCCAAAGGATATTTTTAAATCGGAAACTCTCCCTTTGCAAAAACACATTCCACCAAATTCTTTCAATTGTCATTCACCAAAATCTTCCACCCACTGTTTTGAGACAGCAGAACTAGGCAAGATCATGATTGTCAAACATGTATGGCAATGAGCCGAAATAAAGGATATATTGATTGACTGATTGTCACAGCTGGAGATGTGACTTGGTGTGTTGGGGATGAGATACAGTGTTGTATGCAATTTTGGTTCATGATGTTGCTAGGTAACTACAGTGATGGCTTGGACTTTGCAGATTTGTTTAACCTTTTCATCACATCTGCCATATTTTATAGAATTGCCTTTTATTCAGGTTGATGGCTAGAACATTCTTCAAGAGATCATAGTCAGTGAGTATTTCCTTTCTGGTGGCATAAAAATGATTCCATCAGGAAATAAATAATGTCCTAACTCTTCCTGTTCTTCTATTCCTTGTTTTCCACATTGTTGGTCTGCTTCTGTTTTTTGTTGTAGGAAGTGGCGCATTTGAGCTCTAGGCCCCACCTGGTTGAACCAGCTCTCAGGAAACATCAGAAAAGACAGCATCCCCAAAATGACCCTTTCAAAATCTTTTAAAGGTCATCAATTAGCAGGGCAAACGAGTTGTGTAATCAGTATCTAAAATTTGATGTAGCAGAATATAGCTATGCTAATTATCATCATGTTACATTATACATAAATGTATACAGCACCTATGCATCCCAAAAAACGAAGCAGCCAAGCAATGGGTAAAGTCACAGGAAGATACTTTGAAAGTGCCATTGATTGCTCAAACTCGGATGATAATTCTGTATATATATATTTCAGTTATTTAAATTCATAGGAGCAATCTGGGATCAGCCATTAACGAAGTTCGGTATTTAAAATGTTTCATCTCCAATAAAACCATCTTCAAACAATCCAAATTTGACTGCAGCCAAAAGCCCACATTTCAGTATTAGAAAAAGGTGACCCTTCTAGGCTACACTTCATGTAACCTGATGAGTACGATAAGTCATTTAATGACTGAACCTTTCAGTTGCTGAAAGTGAATGTTTTCACTATTTTCAGCAAACACATTGGCCATCCCAAAGAAAGAAGAAGCTGTTGGATTCTAGTGAGAGGAAGAATCCAAAAAACTGAAGATCTCCAAACATATACACGTTTTCTCTGCATTTGGATGCACAATAAATGTTACCATCCATGGGAACCGTTGAATGGAGGGTAGGAAATGCAATGGATGAGGGATCAATAGAGTACTGTGAAGATAACTTGAAGTATGACAAAGACAACAGACTTCACTCTGCAGCGCTGTGTGGTCATTTACAGATGTTAATGCCACTGTGGTGGGCCCAACTACATTAGCTTCAGGCCCCATTTGTTAGACAAGCGTGGCTACTCCTGCTCTACAGTCTTTCGCCTTCTCCTCCCCTCTCCCTCTCACCTTCCCCTGTTCACCTCCTCCTCTCTGCTTTTTCCACCTTTCCTTTCCTCTTCGCTATCTCATCTATTCACCTCTTCTTCTCCATAATCTCTCCTCCTATTCTCCTCTCGCTGTCCTTCTCCTTTCCTCTCAGTCTCCTGCTCCGCTTCACCTCCTCGTCTCTCTGACACACTGTACTCTGTACTCAGCACTGAAGTACTCTGTACCTCTGCAGTCCAGTTTCTAACACCCACAAAACTCCTCTTCTTTGCTCCACTTGCATAGTCCCACCAGGCCGTATATCTGTGTGGTTGATATTAGCCCTGCGAGGGGTGCAAGCGTGTTTCATAATTGGATAAAGCCCAGGCCAAACACTGCATCCCCAGTCGGCTTGTGTTGTGAATTGGACTGCTGCATGGCTCTGCTTGCGGAGGCTACAACGTTGTTCTGCACAATCTTGAATTTAGCTTAACAGCTATCTGCAAACAGACAGATTCTCTCTCTGGGATCCCATCACAGTATAGTTTCTTGATCTTTCATGACACCCATGGGCCCCCTGAAAACAGATATTTGTTGGGGCTCGAACATTCTCCATGAGCGATGCTCACAAACTCCATTTCTACAAACAGGATTCTCTCTGGGCACAAAGCGGCGCATTGACTCCCGTGAGGGCGGGTCCATGAGCAGCTTGTATTTTGGACCCATTTTCACTTTCATTCTCCAGCATTTGATTCCTGTGCCATAGGGTTTTCCTGGAGAAAAGGCTAGAGATAGCGGTCTGGGACGATTCTCTGTATACTGCTCCTGGAGCCTGCATCACGTAGCAGGTGGTGGTCCTTGACTCCCGAAATATTTATTCCCATACCTTAGCCCTCTCACCTGTGACTACATCACAGGCATTTAATAGGTTTTTTTAAATAACCATCATTACTTGTGGCAATATGTTTGCTCAAGCCACACAATCTTCATATGCACTAAAACCAAACAAAATGCAGACATAATCTATTATCAATTGTTGTTTTTTTCCTCTGGCTTTCGAGGGGGTCTCTTCACGTTTGTGGTGATCAACAGTTTGTCTTCAATTCGAGAAAATTAGGCTGTAGACAGTCATGGTGCATGTACATTCTGTAGCCCCTGTTTTCCGGCCCTGGTCCAAGCAAGGTTGTCCACCTCCCTCACCATGGATGAGGGGTAGTTCCCATGGAAACCACCCCCACCCCATCCTGCAGCCCACTGGATAGGGAGGGGTGCTGTACATGCTAAATAAAATTGTTGTTAACAGGAAATGGGCTACACCCTGAGTCCTTAGATGACTAATGGACACAGACACCAGAGTGAATTATTACAGGGATCCCAATGGGGACCCATCTTTATTCATGATAAACACTTAAACTTAGAAATACCCTTTCCCTTTCTGATTCCCTAGGATTCCTCTGGCATGAGCACCAACTTAATTGGGACCTGCTATGTCAGCTCACTGTTCCTTGGCGGGGTCTCGGGGACCCTTAGGGTGAGTCGGATGCAACACTCAGGTACCACCCACATGGAGTTCGAGGCCAGAGAATGACCTCTGTGGGTGGTCTCATTTTGCTAGGAGGCCTAAGGCAGGCCGCCGCACTATCCCGCTACCTCATGCCTGAGTACCTCTCCTCTACCCCCTTTTTTCTTCTTAATGTCTATATATTTGTTTTTTCTTTTCTATTGGACATTTGAATTGCACCTATACACAAGTGTTTCCAGGTGCCACAAGACAAAAAAGGGAGGCATAGAAAAAAAAGAAACAGAGACAGTTATAGTGGCCTTGTGACAATCCTACCGTGCAAGTGCAAAGACGAAGATGATAAAAGTGTAGGGTGTGTGGAAGTAGGGTGCAGTGGTACGAGGGGGATAAGTGTGGGAATGGGGGGCCAAAGGGGATGCACAAGTGTTGAGGGGGCCCACGAGGGCAAGTGCCGGGGAAATGGGTGGGGAAGGGAAGTGCAGTGGACAAGGTGGACCAGATTCAGGCTAGTCTGGGGAAGGGTGCCAGAGGGCAAGTGCTGGTAAGGGATGCTGGGGGAGATGATGGTCTGGCCCCTGTATGATTCAAAGGGACCAGACACCAGTCGCATTAGCCGAGGGATACTTGGCACGGGAGGGGGAAGGAAGAGGAGAAAAGAAAAGTCTTGAGCAGTCTGAGGGTGGCATGGAGGCTGTTCCAGAGGGAGGAGCCTGCCAAGGAAAGGGATCTATAGCCCACTCTCACCCACTCTCTGCTTAGAGAAATGTCTGATCTGCAGAGAGTTGGAGCTAGAGGACCGAAGAACTCTTGGGAGATAAAGCTGGATGTAGAAAGGTTCCAGGCACCAGACAGCTTTGTGGATGATTCAAAGGGTCTTAAATTCGATCCTTGCGGTCACCGGGAGCCAGTGGAGAGATTTTAGGGCTGGAGAGATGCAGTCCCTGGGCTTGAGGCCAAGGATAATTCTTGCAGCCCTATTCTGGATTAGTGGAAGATGG
Source organism: Ambystoma mexicanum (assembly GCF_040938575.1). Taxonomy (NCBI): domain Eukaryota; kingdom Metazoa; phylum Chordata; class Amphibia; order Caudata; family Ambystomatidae; genus Ambystoma; species Ambystoma mexicanum. The sequence goes on along the minus strand of NC_090931.1, from coordinate 441,429,638 downwards.
CGAAGGGAGGAAAGAGGTAGATTAAGGAAGAGGCTGTTGCAGTAGTCCAGCCTAGGGAGAACCAGAGCTCTGGAGACATTGAGCTTCTGGGGGAAGGTGAGAAAATTGAGAATGTATCTGAGGAGGTGAAGCTGAAAGTTGGACTTCTTGGCAAGGTCATTGATGTGAGGGGAGAAGGAGAGAGTGGAGTCAAAGATGACCCCACGTTTTTTTGCCTCACAAGAAGGGGAGGGGACCAAAATAGGAGGGAGAACAGAGGAGGGAGGGAAACGGGGACTGGGTGTCCCAATGAGAAGGATCTCTGTCTTACTGGCATTAAAACAGATATTGTTTGCAGAGAGAGTTTGCACATCACACCTGATTAGCAGTCAGGCAGTTGGTTATGAGAGAGAAAGGAGAGGAGGTAGATGGGAGCTTAAAGGAGAGTTGGGTGCCGTCAGCATAACACTGGAAGTGAGGAGAGAAGGTGGAGATCAGGTGGGCCAGAGTGGCAAGGTAGATGTTGAAGAGACATGGCGATAGGATGGAGCCCTGAGGGACGCCACAGGTGGAGAGTGAGGTGGCAGATAGGAAAGGGCCCAATTACATTTGGGAGGGTCGGTTTGAAAGGAATGAGTTCAGCCATGCCAGTGCCCGGTCCGTGATGTCAAGGGTATCCCGCAGACGATTTATGAGGATGGTATGATTGACCTTTACAAAGGCAGAAGTAAGATCGAGAAGAATCAGAACAGAGGGAGAGTTTGAATCCAGGTTTGAGTGTAGGTCTTCACAGGTGTTCACGAGAGCAGTTTCGTGACTTTGGATGCTCTGAAACCAGACTGGTGGTCGTGGAGGCAGCCAGCTGATTCTGTGTGGTGGGTCAGTTGGGGGATGACCAACTTCTCCAAAAGTTTGCCCAAGAAAGGGTGATAGAGGTAGGGCGATGGTTAGGCAGGTAGGAGGGGTCTGCAGACAGCTTTTTTTTAGGAGAGGGTGCCCAAGATAGTGTTTCAGGGGTTGTGGGAAAGAGCCAATGGCAAAGGAATTGTTACATAAGTCAGCAAAGGGGCAAGGGAGGAGATGTTGTCCTTGATATTTCTGGAGGAGCAGGGGAGAACCTGCATATATATATTTAATATCCTACCCCTACTTAACTTTTAAGTCTACATAACATTCCCTTTCTATATAACTCTCATTCAACTGTCCCCTACTTAACATCCTACTTAACAGTACTTAAATATATATACATATAATGGATTGAACCCTACCTTGCACCTTGCCAATTCTCTGTCTCATGAAACAACAACATCTCTCGACTCACTGTCCGAACTGTTGGTGTTCCACAGCGCTCTGTCTTGGGTCCGGTCCTCTTTACACTCTACACCTCTATTCTCGGGGCACTAATATCCTCCTTTGCTTTCTCCTACCAATTCTTTGCGGACGACAGGGAAATCTTCTTCTCTTTTCCTGAACTCTCCTTTTGATCCCTCTATCAATATTTCCAGCTGTCTCTATGCCATTAAATAGTGGATGGCTTTGCCCTCTCTGATGTTGAACTCTACCAAAACAGAGGTGCTCTTCTTCCCTGCCGAAAGCTCTCTCTCATCTCTTCCTCTGCCTATCCAGTTAATACCTGACACACTCCCCAACTCTTCTTCAGCTAGAAACCTCTGCGTCATCTATGACCCTTCTCTACTTTCATCTTCAAAACTGCAACAGCAGCTCGCCTCAACCTCCTAAATGTGAGGGAAATTAGGCACTTCTTTCCTTTCAACACCGCCAAGCATCTCTTAACCACTTGTGTCTTCTCTAAACTGCACTACTGTGCCAGCATTCTCTTTGGTTCTTCCCAACTATGCTTTCTGTCCTCTCGATAAGATCATTAACTTCGCTATCAGGACTCTCTTTGAACTTCCCCACTTCACACCTACTTTGTCATACCATCAACAGGCTGGATGGCTGATGATGCAAAACAGTGCCAGATTGAAATTTCTTCTCCTGGTGCACAAATCTAGCCACGGTAAGGCACCACTTTGTCTATCCTCCTCTATCCAATTCTAGATGCGTTCTCGTAATCTCTGCTCTTCATTTTCGACTACACTTGTGGCTCCTCACCCGCCTGTGCTTCCTCTTGCTTTGGGTGATGCTCTCTTCTTGCTCCACTTGCATGGAATTCTCTTCCTCTGGACATTCAAGAAACAGTCCACACAGATTTGTTCCAAACCAAACTAAAAGTCTACCTCATCGCCTCCGAGTTACCCTCTTAACCTACCTCTCATCTGCCTGTTAGCTAACATTTTTCCCTCGCCTCTAACCTGTCTCTGTGCCTCACTTCCTCTAACGCCACTCAAGCACATCACACATCATAGTCACATCTCGAGCACAGCTGGCCATACTGCCTACTTGCACTTAAAAATGTCCTATCTTGGTTGTGTTGTATTGTACTTGTCATTTATAGAGCGCCTTTTCCAATTATTTTTGTTTTTATTTCAAACATGTGGTTTATTACAAACCTTTGTCTTACATCTAAAATCAAGCATCTTTGACAGTGGCAGAAGCCAATCTATTTAGTCAACATTTTTTTCCATTCTATTCAACACTTCCACTCTGTTCATCTCTTCCTTTGAATTTCCCAAAGGGACCTTCCCCCAGTTTAAATCAATCAAACGCTTCCTGTAGAAATGTAACCAAATCAAACGATAGTGAAAAATGTTCACCCAGCAACATATATGTCCACCAATCATCCGCACAAAAGGTTTTTTTCAGTTCCATAAATTGTCCTATATGTCGAGTCCTTACGGTCGTAAGACCTGGGCAGAAAAGCGTATGTTTCAATGTTTCACCCTCCCCCTCAGAATCTCCAATTTTCTCAGCTCTCAGTTTGTTTATAATGATAATGATGTGTTATTTATATAGCGCCTTTATCCAAAGCGCTTTACAGAGCACATATTTACATACAATATCACCCAACTGAAATTGGTACTCATTTATCGACCTCGGAAGGATGAAAGGCTGAGTTGGCCTTGCCGGGATTCGAACCTGTGACCTGCAGATCATGCTCAGATCGCAGCAGCGAGCGCTCAACCCGCTGAAAGCAACCCATGCGGTCAGGCATGTGGATGGGTGCTGAGAGCAGTCAGGAGATGGCGTGAGTTGTGTTCAGCTTGCCTGAATTTGTCATAGGTCCGCGCTGCATTCGAATGTCAAAGGTGTTGAGGCGTAGTCTGGTGTAAGTAGGCAGAGAATTATGTGAACTGCACGAATGAATTTTGTCATAGTCCTTGCTGTATACTGATGTGTGTGGGTAGCCATGCTAGCGGCCAGTGTCCATACGTTTCTTACCGAAATCATTGCTGATTTGTTGTTTGGGCATCCGCTCAGGTAACTGACGTCTTTTGTCAATTCTTGCGACTGTGATAAAACGGTTAGCGACAGTCTATGCTCCAACTATTCGCAACAAGAGGAGAATGGGTTGTACTTCCTTCCAGATTCTTCTAGGCGGATCGGGTGGCGAATCTACTGAGATATCAAGCGCTTACTGACCTTTTCAGTTGTTACCTTTACGATGGGCGGCCCATCCTATAGTTCATACATGCGCAATATCTGCCCATCCCCCCCATACCTTCTGAAGTGATTGCGGGCTGGTTCTTGATTGCCATCCTGCAGTATTGCACAGGGACCTTCACCTGGCCTACTGGTTTGAGACCTGGCCAATAGTGGCACGTCCACCCATGACAACTACCTGCAGTGCATCCCAGTTTGTCAGATTACAATGGTTGCGGTTCTATCACACCACTGTGATTCTACCACTGTGTTTGTGAGTTGCCTGTTTTCCCATACATGCCAGGTGCAGTGACTCATCAATCCTGTGACATTTCATATATGAGGACTGTGTTCAGCTAGTGGTGCTTGTGGGGAGCCAGGGTCCTGATTGGTGTATGATAGTGTGTGTGGTCTGGGCCGCCGTGAAAATAGCCGGCATCGGCAGGTGCTTGGAGGTTGGTGTTGCTGCAAATGCAGCCGGTGCACCTGGTGTTGAGTGTTTCTAAGTTTGGATTGGGAATTGGATGTTTTAGGTAGGGTTTCAGGATGATGCGGTAAATAGCTAGGTTTTGAGGACTTTTTTTTTTAAGGAAAGGTAGTTTCAGGTGCTTCAGATGTGCAGAGGAAGAGTGTTCCAGATGGTGGGAGCTAGGATAGGAAAAGCTGAGCCGCCAACTCTGGTGGAGCGGCGACGTGGAATACCAAGGAGGAGAGCTTAGCCCGATAAGCGGTTTCTGGGGGTTGGTAGTGGAGCATTTTGTTCTGATGGAACTCAGGTCCTGTATTATGGATAGCTCGGTGTGTGATGCATATGGCTTTGAAGGTTGCTCTAAGGCTAACAGAGATTCAGTGCAATATTCTGACTGCAGGATGATGTGTTCTCTGGGCGAGAGTGCAAGGAGCAGTCTTGCTGCTGCGTTTTGGATTCTTTGTCCAGCAACAAATGCTGAGGTACTCACAAGAAGTGGGGATTTCACACAAAGAGAAATCTATCCTAACAATGGGTTTTTGCCAAATAAGAGACAACAGTGCTTTATCAAAAACATTTTTAGCCACCACTTTTGCAGTTAAATCATTTCAAAATAATTATTGTAACAAAATATTGTTGTTAACCTATGTATGTCCACTTATGTATTGTCCCCGGTGACTGTTCCATTTACTCCCCTCCACAACCTGGTCAGAATGTCCCTCAAACTCACCCCATTGTCAGAAGCTCACTGCTTCCCGTCAAATATGATTTCTTATCTATTGTACGTTCTTTTGTGATCAAAAGAGCATTGTCCCTCCTGCATATAAATACATAAATGAATAAATAATGCATACATATATACATTGACATACACCATATATGCGACATAAAACACTATGTAAACAGTAAGTCACACTGTTAACAGTACCTCTGAGGGATGTGTCTGCTGACCAAAGCATGCTGATGACTGACTGCCAAACTAGATGAAGGGCTGGCTGGGGCCTGTCTCCTGATTATAGGTGGAGGCCAGGCCCCTCTTCTTCCTTCAGGGAGGCCCTGTCCACCACATGGGGCCACCTGCGCTCTGCTGGTCTTCTGGGCGGCCCCCTGCACAGGCAGGGTCTGCCCGCAATCACTGGCCCTCTGCGTGGCCTCTTTCATTCTTCTCGGTGGCCCAGTTGGATTGGGAGCAACCCACGATCACTGCCGTGACCGGGGCCCTTTTTAAATCTTGTGTGTGGGCAGCGCTGGCTGTAATCCACCATGGCCTCGGGGCAGCCGAGCTGCCCCTGGAATAAGCAGTTTGACCCACTGACTCACTCTTCAGGGGGCTCCACACATGCCCACCTCACCCAGGTGCCTGGGGGTCCGCTCAATGCAGTCTTTTTCTCCTTCTCTGCTGTCTTTTTATTCTCTCTTTCTTCCTGTACTTTTGTAATGTTCTTTTTTCAACTCTCACTTTTCTTCAATGCTCTCAGGATTCTTTTCTCCCCTGCCCAGTCCATTATTGAGCAGTGGAGTTCTAGTTTTTCTTTCTTTTCGTTATTAACATTCCGTAGAGCCCCATGGTGGGCAAGATGCTTTGATCCAAAGCCAAACACCTTGGACACACATAAATAAAACATATCCTACACATTTAATAACGTACTTTTATTACCCTGATGTCTGCGTCTTTATTTCTAGGTGCTCCTTTAGGGGACAAGCAGGGGCCACGTGCTACAATTCTTACATAGAGAATGTAATCAACTGACCAACCAGTCCACAAGTTTAGTTTATGATGTGCTTTATTTATGTAAAATGCACAAACGGGTAGGCAAAATATCAAAAAGAATAGGCTTTCACTAAACCGAATAGTCAGGATAGATAATCTCTCTAGGATCTGGGCTGTATCTCGGGAACGCAATCAAAAGGAGAAGTGGTTCTCTGGTAAAATGAAGTGCTCAGCAAATGTTTCTATCAATGAGTACAGGACCAGCTTTCTTTTAGCCGTCTTTTGTAGGTTTTCCTGGGGTTACTGTATTCTGGCGCTGCAGTTTTCCTGGGGTTCCTGGACCCTTGTCTCAAGTCCAGTCAAGCCTGGTTTTTAGGGTCTTCCTCAACCTTTGTCATTGATTCTCCAGGCGCGTCCTGCTAAAGCCTGGAGATGTAGAGTTGGAGTTGTCCACCAGAATCACATCAAGCTCCATCTGGGGTGCCTTGGCTCTAGGGGGAGTTGGTCCCCTGTTATCCAGAAGAGCCATCGAGGAGGGTCCTCTTGCCTCCTTAGGGGAGCTGATTAACTCTTCCTCCCACAGTCTTGGTCTCACTTCTCTCCTTCACCTCTCTGAACACAAGGTATGCTCCCTGAAGTGTGCATCTTTCCACATCCGCCTCTAAAACCGTCTTAGAGCTAACAGGCCTGGTCCGAACCTCCCTAATATAGCCATCTGCTTCCTCCTCCTGATGTTCTCTAATGTTCACCTCCTTAGTCAGTTCCCTTGTTCTGGTCTACACTAGTGTTCTGTTGCTGATTCTCTCCTACGGCCTTCTACTGTTGCCCCCCAACCTCCTCTTGATGTCTCTCTACAACCACCTTCTTCTTGCGTTCTCTGCCCACTTTTGTCTCCCACTTTTACCTCCAATCCCCACTCCAAGCCCTCCACGTTTTTCTGCCTGCTCCTGACCTCCTCCACCATTCTCCTCACCAACCTACTGCTGTTCTCCACCAGTCTCCTCATCAAGCTCCTGATCAACCTCCTGATGTTCTTCACCAATCTGGGCATGACCTTAATCTCAGGGGTTGTGCTACATTTTTTATTAGGCTTGTCCACTATTTTTAAATCACTTTCATCTGGTGAAAGGGGGCTTGCTGGTGTTTTGTTATTTTCTTTCTGTTTTCTTTTATTTGGGTCAAGTTTGAAGACTAGAGCTGGGGAAAATCAGGACAACCATCTGCAGCTCACAATGTAAGTGCTGCGGGAGAATTCTGACTATATCTTTGTGTGCCTCCACAGACCATAGCGCAGGAAATCTGGCACTACATCCGTGGCTGTGATGGATTCCTTGGATGCAACATGCCCAAACATGACATGCGTCTCTGTGGTCTCCTCCAGCCGCCTAAACCAGACCCCTCCATTTTCGTGGGTGCAGCCATGGGCGTACGTACCAACACAGCAAAAACCATGGTTCTCTGTATGTGCATCCGCAGTCGAAGGGCTTGTACCGCAGTTGCCACCAAGGATTCCTGAAATTCCAAAGGGGCAATGCCAGGTCCCACAGAACCTTGATGCCCAGATCCAAGTCCTAGGGCGGGGTATAGCCAGCTGCCTTTTCTGTGTCATGTCCAGGAACACTGGTGGCCCCACCTTCCACCAGCAAGTTGTGGCAGAGAGTCCCTCACAGTCGCTAGCCCTTGTGAGGTTACTGAAGAATTGTTGAGCTCTGTCTCTGGCTTCTGTTCCAGTTCTCCCGGTGCTCTTGTAGTTTGGTTTTTTACACCCATTCGAGGGGAGTCAGAGCGTGCACGCACTGTTGGCTCCAGGGGATTTCTGCTTCCCAATCTTGCTCCGTGTGATTTTTGCTCCTCAATTCCCTCAAGACGACATGATATTCTAAGGCAGCAATGTGATGTGCCCCTGTCCCCTGTGCTTGGCCTGGTGGGAGTAGATAAGGGATCATCCCCATGTAGCCCCCAGGTCCAGCAACACATGGCTTGTTTCAGCACCTGGTTCCCTAGGTGACCCCCCATCACCAGCAAGTTCAGGCAGGGGACTTTGTTGCAATACACAGCAGAGATCAGTAATAGCAGCTGCCATGTGAACACATGGCGCTGGTCCATTACAGCAGGCCCCTATGGACTCCCCCTGCTTGTAGAACACGCTTCAAAAGTAGATAAAGTCTGTAGGCAACCCTGCCACTCTATCAGAATTAGAATATTAATGCACGCAGAGAAGCCTTTGAATTATCTGTACATAGTGGGGGAACACGTGATGTCAAGGGGAGGTCATACTGGTTCCCCTTGGTCTATTGAGGGTGAGGTGATGTGATGTGGTTTCTCTGCCAGGATTTCTGAAGAGGGTGGTCAAGGCTCCTCCCACCAGACACAGTCGCTAGTAACAGGCTGGGTTTAGCAAGGAGAGGTTGGAACTAGATAGGAATTCTGGCCATGAGCAATGGAAACCCTTCTAGTAAGAACAGTTTCCAGTGGACCAAAAACCATCTGCAAGACTATAACATGGAGAGTCAGCATTGAATTGTGGACACAAGAATTTAGAACTGTATAGAGGCACAAGTGAATGTATGCACCTCCCTCAGCTAGTGTAAAGAACCGGAAGTGACACGAATAAGGTTATCCCTCCCTTAAAACATTGATTGAGCAGCAAACCTGTAAGGTGGGGGCTATTTTGGAAAAGGGAAAGATGAAAGGCTGTTCATGAGTGGAGTCATGGAATGCGAGTGTGTCTCCCACTCCTCATGTCAGGTAGAATACTGTTTTCTTGGGTTAGTAGATCGTGGGTTAATGGGAGGGGAGCAATGATAAGGTACATATTATACCTTCAAAAGAACATCCAAAAGCTTTTGCTGTGGCTGATGCGCACGTTGAGGGCTTGAGGCAATCCATGTATTGAGTGGGAATCTTCCTCACCTCCAAGAGGTGCTCAGATTGGATGAGGGAGGAGCAGCTAAGGACTTCTCCCAGCGACATTCGCGGCACAGCATCATGACAGGACTAGACGATTTCCCACCGTGGTTCTCGCTCTGTGCAAGAAATCGGTTACAAAATGTTGCGGTAAAGCACACAGGCACATTGGGCCACATTCTCAAAAAATATTTTGGGTGCAAGTGGGGAGGTGCCCTAGCGCCTCTCCTCACTTGCACCAATAAAAGTATCAGCGCAATTCATAAAGGTCATCTGAATGAGCGCAACATAGATGCGCTCATTCAGATGCCCTTTTCCTCCCTTCCGCATTTGCGCAAATAAGGAGGTGTTTCTAGGCATTTACGGGATGAGCTTTAAAATGCCCAGAAACAAGGGAATCCTCCTGTGCCTTTTAAAACATGCGATGTGGGACTAGCAAATCATGACAGGTCATTTTTTAACCTGTCATGATTTTCTTTTGAAGTGTGACAGGCGCGGGTTAAGCCGCATTATCACGTTTGCATTTCCATCCCACATAAGAGGATGGAGATGCTCTTTGTTTAGTCATTTGGAGCCTGTCCTGCATTAGTGTTGACACTAATGTATGGAAGGGGGCTGGACAGCACGTCTTTGCATTATTGTCTAGCCCCTCCAGGGTTGCTCAGGTCACCTTTTTAAGGTGACCTGAGTATTTTTCATAACAGCACAAATGAAAGAAGCACATTCTCTGCTGTGCGCCTTCCATTTGCGTTATTATTTGAGAATCTGGTCCATTATTCCGTGGGTTTTCATGCATCTACACTATTTTGCACCCTCGTTATAATTAGGCTGTTAACCTCTGTAGGCTTCTGCCACCCTGCCAATATACATTAACCAATCTCAGATTTTGAAAAGAAGCCATCTGGCAGTTTAATTAAACCACATTTCATGAGAAGACTTGTTAGTGTAGGAACCTCCCCATTCTTCTGTTGGACCCGTCTTTTGACAGTATACAATTGTTCTGCTGCCTTTTTTTTCCTGAAAATATCGAAACACTTATACAAAAATAAGGGGGGGGGTATAAGGGGATAAAAGCAATATGAATTAAATAATAGGGAAGAGGGTGATGGGAGGTATCCCCTCAAATATATAAAAAAGAATTTCAGTGAGTTTTGCAATTAAACATTTTCCTTAAAAACTCATCGAAAAAAACCTGTGGCAAAAGAACATAGGACCTTGTTGACAACATTGGATTAGTGTTCTGTTCATCTTGATTTTCTATTGCTTTGTTGTTTTTTCTTTAATTTTAACCACGTTGGATACATTGTAATCAATCCACTATCTTGCACTTTCTCCACAGCACCATGTTTGTTTGTTTATTATGAGGCCTTGGGGAGAATGTGCGCTCTCTAAAAAAATATTTTTTTAAAAATCTAATCAAAATACATAAAAAAAAATATATACCTCCTCTACATCCGCCCCTGGTTGGCTAAAAGAAAGGTGGGGTTGGAGAGTGGCTTCGAAATATACAGAGGGAAGGATACTTTCCCTGGGTCTAAGTGAAATCACTTCTTTTTTTAAATTTGTTTAAATCTTTATTTTTGTTTCACACAGTTAATACAAACACTTATCTGTAGTACTGGTATGTTCATGCATTATACAATTTCGATTACTTTTCTGAGTCTGAATGTTCTTGCTCAGCCTTTTTCAGCAGGTACAGTTTGTATCTTTCCCATATATTCTTTGGGCGGGATACAGGTAATACAGAATCTATGTATAGTTCCTCCATATCGTTTGCCCATACCATGCCTCTTTCCCAGTCCGCCTTGGTTGGGGGATTTGCTTTTCCATTTGATCACTTAAGTTCAAAAGTTTACACCATATCGGGTTCATTTTCTCAACTACCCCCAGCAGGCACATCCGGGGGGTCCATTCCACTGGTTGATCTGCCATCCCATCTAGGGCCAAACACACCTCCTCCCAGTATCCCCTCAGTTTTACACATGCCCATAACATATGGTAAATGTTTGCATCTTCTGTATTGCATCTCGGGCAGTTCCCAGACATGGACGGGTATATACGTTTGAGCTTCACCAGGGTGTAGTGTGTTCTTTGTATTATCTTATAGTGAATTAGCCTGTATTTAGAATTACATGAAATCTGTTTGGTAAGTGCACAGAGTCGGGACCATTCGTGGTCTTCAATTTGCTGTACCAGGTCTTGTTCCCACTTGGTCTTAGTTGTGCGTTGCACTATCGAGCGTGTCTGGAGTATAATCTTATACAGTGCTGATGCCGTGATCTTTTGGGCTCCCCCCGTAAACATGTATCCCAATCCCATATTCAGCAGTGGTTCATAAGGGAAGGACGGGCATATACTTTGTATGACTGCTTGTATACGGTTATATTGTTGTCTGATACTATGCGTGTTCCCCACTACCTCCTTGATATCCTCCCACTGAATAAAGTGCCCATCAGTGAATAGTTGACCCCATTGTGATATGCCCCTGTATGACCAGTGGCGGGCTACTTCCCCATCTATACTGAAGGGTGTTTGGGGGTCGCCCCAAAGCGGCATGCTCGGGTGGTATAGCTTATCAGTGTCAAATATATCAACTATTGTGGCCTCCTTTTCCGTTGTGGCCTCCTTTTCGGGCTGGCTCGGTACAGGGCCCGCCGGGTTCATAAATAATGTACCACATTGGGCGGCATATTGTGCCTGTGCCATCAAGTAGTATAGTTCCAGGTCCGGTGCCATCAGACCGCCCCTTGGATAGGCATGAGTTAGCACCCTCCAGCTCACCCTAGGGTGACCACCCCACACAAATGAGACACATGCACTAGACATCTTGGTGAACAAGGGTCGCCCCGGCCAGACCGGCACAGTACTAAATAGATAAAAGAGCTTTGGGAGAATTATCATTTTTACTAATGCAATCCTACCCATCATTGAAATGGGGAGAGCACTCGAACTCCTCAACTTAATACACAGAGAATCTGCCAGCAGGTTATAGTTTAGTGCTCGCGATAATTGAGCCGTCCTAGCAATACACGCTCCCAGGTACAGAATATGTGTCGGGCACCACAGTAGGCCATGCCAGTCTCGGGGTTTACTTGTATTTTCAGTAATGGGGAATACTTCTGATTTGCTGGGGTTCAATCGTAGGCCCGGAAATCTACCAAACCGCTCTACTTCTGCCAGGACCCTCCCCAGTGTTCTGTCTGGATCTTTTAGGTATAGCAAAATGTCATCTGCATACAGATTTATAATGTGCAGTTTACTCCCTATCCTCAGCCCATATGCGCTGTAACGTGTCCTCAATATGTCCGCCAATGGTTCTATTATTAGGGCGAACAGTAGTGGTGACAACGGGCATCCCTGTCTAGTGCCCCCTCGTAGTTCAAGCTTTTTTGTTAGGATTCCATTGACTCTAATTCTGGCCTGGGGGCCTGTATATATTAATTGTATCCATTTCAGGAAGTTTGGAACGAACCCATAATTTCGCAGTACCCCGAATAAAAAGGGCCAGGATACCGTATCGAATGCTTTACGCATGTCTAGCGATACGGCTATAGCCTGCTGGTCTGAGGGTGTTGTAGTAAGGATCTCGTGGCACCTTCTGATGTTAGTGGCCGTGGATCTACCAAGAATGAACCCTGCCTGATCCTCGTGGACCATGTATGGCATCAATGGTGTTAACCTAGTTGCGAGTATCTTAGCTAAGATCTTTGCATCTGTATTTATTAATAACAGTGGTCTATAAGACCCGCAATCATCCGGGGGTTTCCCTGATTTGAGCAGTAGCATTATTACTGCTTCTCTTGTAGTCTCAGGGAGCTCTCCCTTATCTAGGGCTTCGGTCCATACCGCCAGTAGTTTGGGTACTAACAGATGTTTAAACTCCTTGAAGAACTCTGCACCAAGGCCATCGGTGCCAGGGGCCTTCCCGTTGGGGAGTGCCTCAATTGCCTCAACAACTTCTGCCTCAGTTATCGGCGTCTCCAATAACTCCCTGGTATCCTCCGCCAGGAGTGTTCTTGGGATTTGGGAGAGATAATGTTCAATCTCTGCATCCGTAGCATCGGATTGAGGTGAGTAAAGTTCTTCATAAAATGTGTGGTATGTGTTGCGTATCTTACCCTGATCAGTGGTGATCGAGCCATCCGCTGTTTGTATACATGGGAAATCTGTTGATCCACTTTCTCTCCTCACTGCTCTGGCTAACAACCTCCCCGGGCGTTCGCTTTCTCCGTAGCGGCGTGCAGCTGCCGGTTTGTCAAAGTAGCGGATCTCTTGGTCCGCTGTCTCGGTATATTCGTCCAGCTTATTCTTTATATCTAGAGTGAGTTGTGCTGTTGGAGTAAGCACGTATTGGGCTTGTATTGATGCTATTTGCGTTTCTAGTCGTTGCAATCTATTCCTAATGTCTTTAAGGATGCCACTTTCTGTTGATATGGAGCTGCCCCTTATATACACCTTAAATGCTTGCCACAATATCGCAAGAGAGGACACTGAGTTCTCATTGAAATCAAAGTATTCTTGTATGTGCTGGTCCATTGCGTTTTTATAGGCCAAATCTCGTAGCGCCGCCGGTTTGAATCTCCATGGAGGCCTACCAACTGCAGCGCCAGGTATTTGCAATGCCAGAAGTATGGGGGAGTGATCTGAGTACGTCCTGGGGAGCATCTGAGTGTCTGTGACCCATGATAGTGCTATGCTATCCACCAACCAAATATCTATCCTGGAATGCATATCGTGTACTGTCGAGTAATATGTGTACCCTCTCTCAGAGGGGTACATTTATTTTTATTTATTTATTTATTACATTTATATAGCGCGCAGGCAGCCCAGGGGCATTGTGGCGCTGTTACTTGTAGATGCACTTAGTTACAATGAGTACAGGTTGTGCCTTGGGTTACAGTGAGGCAGGATCCTGTGTTCAGCGATAGGAGGTATCATACATCATAATACATCATACATGAGAGCTTGAACATATGGTGTTGGTTAGGTGAACAACCAACATATGGTGCTGGTTAGGTGTAGCGTCCTCCATGCGTCTTTCAAGTTCAAATCTGCCATATGTCTGATGATTGTCTGTGCTGCTTTGGTTAACGCTCTCACTTATGTCGAAGTACGGTCGATATTCACATCAAGAATAGTATTGAAGTCCCCCCCGCATATCAAACAGGCCGTGGGGAAGTTTGCCAGTTTCCCAAAAATTGTGGAGTAGAATTCCGGGTCGTCTATGTTCGGCCCGTATACGTTGAGGAGGACTATCTCTTTGTCTCGCAGAATACCATGTACTAGCACATATCTCCCCTCAGTATCGCATTCCACTTCTTTGCACGTGAACCGCAAGGTCTTGTGTATCACGATTGCTGTACCTCTAGCCCTTTTCGAATAAGTTGTGAAATATTGGTGTGTTCCCCAGTTCGGAACCAGTTGCCCCTCCTGTTGTGGCCCTACATGCGTCTCTTGTAAGAAAACAATCTTGGGGGTCTGTCTGTTAATGTATGCTATAATTTTCTGTTTCTTAACTCTGGAGCCCAGACCTCGAACATTCCAGCTCATTACTTTAATATCATCAATGCCTGTTTCAGCCATTCCACATGGAGTGATCATGAACATGTGTTTGCGAATATTTTTTAACAATACTTTCAGAATTTCCAGTGTACATTACCTGTGTACTTTTTATTTTCTTCCCCTCCATAACATAACTCCGACCCATCGTGTTAAACCCCCCTCCTCCCCCCACCCTCACAGTTCCCCTAACTTCAACTGTGCTTTTAGGATCCCAACCCTTCCCTCCCTCCAACTGAGTGTGCACCTGCTACAGGGGGGCCTGCGGCGATTCCCAGTGCCTATGCCTTTCTAAACCTTGAGTAAGGGTAACCGTTTCCTTAAATTGCTCTCTCACATATTGCTGTCTGCGGGGGACATTACAATGCAGCATACCACACTTATTGAAACATTCCCGCCCCCACATAGAGCTCCCCCCAAAAGGGGGAGCCAACATTTCTGGACCTATGCTTCATTAGTTAAACATTCTGCTAATGCGCAACCGTAAAGACTACTCCTATTCATTCACTGCAGTGCTCTTCGATGGAGTGGGGATATGTGTCTCAATAAAGTTGGCGGCTTCCTCGGGGAAGGTGAAGAAGTGGGTCGTGTTTTGATATTGAATTTTAAGTCTCGCCAGGTAAAGCATGGCGTACTGGACCTGTCGTTCCCGGAGCAGTTTCTTAACCCTGTTGAAAAGTTTCCTCTCTCGTTGTACCACCAGTGTGAAGTCTGGAAAGATCCGTACAATGTTGGCTTCCCATCTCAGCTCCTGCTTTTACCTTGCCGCCCTCAGTATCAAGTCCCTGTCCCTATAGTTCATCACACGAGCTGTGATTGGTCTAGGGTATGCTCCTGGCTTCGGTTTCGGGGCCAAAGACCTATGAACATTGGTGACCAACCAGGGTCCCCCAGCAATGTGCATAGGAGGGCCTCAACTCCCTTTTCCATGGAGCCCTTCATCGCTTCCTCCGGTGCCCCCACTATGCGAATGTTGTTGCGCCTTGACCTTGCTTCTAAGTCCTTACATTTAGTCTTCACCGTTCCTAATTCGATCGCCATCGTGGAGACCGTACTTTTCAGGGCTTCAAGAGCATCTTCAGTGCCCGATATTCTTGTTTCTGCCTCTGTTATACGTGTTGTTGTTTTGTCCAATTTCGTTTTAATGGACGCCACAATTGCGGTGATTCCGTCAAGTTTGTCGTTGAGCGCTGAAAAACCCTGTTGCATTGCAAGGAAAACCGCTTGAGGGTCCATCAACGTAGCCGGCGGAGCCTGCTGATCAAGCGGGGTCGTTACTTCCTCCATCTCGGGTGTTGAATCTTTCTGGATAGTTGTGGTGTATTTGTCGATGGCCCCCTTGCCCTTCTTGTGGCCAAAACTCTTGGGCATTATCCCCCTTTCCTGGTTGATTGTTCAGTACAGTTAACAAGCTTTGCTTTCTCTGTAAGTCTTATCAGAGGTTGGGGGTCGGCGTCGGTGTACTTGTTGCAGGTAGTGCGATTTCGGCGTCGTGGCACCAGTGCCGTGTTGGGAGCTTGTCGTGAGGATGCGGTACTAGAGTGACCCTGAAAGGCCTCACTTCCCGCCTTCCATTACACTGTCTGCTGCGTTAGTTTGTAATTCGTTCCAATTATAATGCAGGGGCCTAGTGCAGTGCCGCCACCTCCCCCTCGCCGCCCCACTTATCTGCGTTGTGCCCGCCGAGGGCCCGGGGGTACCGCTCCTGCAATTCGTCGGTGGATTCTCATCGCTGGACACCAGCCGAGCATCGCTCGTTCAGGGGTGCCTGTAGGAGGGGGATGGCGGCTGCTGGTGAGGTCCCTGCAGGTGCTCTACGAGCAGCAGAGCCACCCGCATCAGGTTCCCAAATCGATGGGCCTCTGTTGTCCTGGGCGCCACTCGTGCTTTCTTCTGCCGAGCTCCTCCCCTCGAGTTCCGGCTTGACTTCAGGCTCTGTACCCAGCTCTCTGTGGAGTTCGTATGATGCTTTATCTCAGAGAGTTGTTCACCGTTGGCTTCCAGGTTTCGCCGTCCCGATCAGTAGTGAATGCCATTCAATCCATGCTTCATAGAAGTAGAACCGGACTCGTTAAACGATTATATCTGCATTACGGCCCTGGTTCACTCCGGACCTTGCACAGGAGCGGCCATTTTCTCCTGTGGGCAACAGCGCCCCGGTGAAATCACTTCTTTAATAAAAAAAATTTAAAAATGCATGTGTAACCCGACCATAAAAAGAAAGATATGTCATTGGAAATGATTAAATAACAACCATAAAATACAGCCCTTACAAAAGGACGCCAGAAACATATTTATAATAATGAAATGAGAGAGGACTTTCGTGTCTCCACAGTATGGAATCTTCCCTAAACTACTAAAGTGCGCAAACACTCCCCTTGTAGATTTGGACACCAATATAGCACTCACCTCTTATTGATCACAAGCCACAAGAATAAAGGAAATCTGTTGTTCAGCAAACAAAAAATGCTGTGTGTGAGAATGACAAATGACGAATTCTGGCAAAAGGGTCCAAATGGGTCGTTTTGACCACTTCTGTTCTCTCAACCTTCTTTTCTTTGCATGGTAAGATTTGTATGAGTGACCATTTGAAAATAGATGTGAATGAGAATTAAAGAGAGAGTGAAATGAGAGTTGAAAATGTCACCCTTTGCCAAAGAAGACTCTCATATTCCTTGTTTTCTTTGGCAGACGCTCACATGTCACCGACTTTCTCTGTGCTGGTGTTCTCCAGTCTTGGGATCAGCCGCAGTGCCACCATGGTGATCGCCTACCTCATATATTGGCAGAAGAAGACGCTGAAGGTACTGGAGCCTTTTATTCAGGCATGCTAGCATTAATCTTTTCCACCTTCCCTCCATCCACTGCTCTTACATAGTAATAATATCCACATGGATCAGTCTCCTGGTTGTAATAAAAACAGCCATGAAGGACCGATTAACTGTTGTGCATCCCTAGTGTTAAAGGTCTGAGGTTACAGGCCATGTTTGAGGATCTCTTAGGCATCACAGAAACTGTAGACCTTTTAGCACTTGCAAATCTTTTAAGTGGGTGATATGAGTGTTGCCTCAATTGGACACTTCCGCATGTAAGGGCTCCGTTATGACATTGTGATTTCTTAGTTTCCAGAAAAGTTGACTAGCGTGCAGGGCCTTACAACACCTATGCTGCACCTGTACTCAAGACTCTTTGTCTTCCCTGATCTGTATTCTCTCCTCTTCGCCACTATCATTTGGTGCCCAATTCTTGAAGGTGTCTGTTATCTCAGGGTGCCAAGAGCACACTCTTAAGATCTTACCATAACTTCAATTATTTTTCCATAAGGAAAGCAAATGAGTCACACATTATCATTGGGTCAATACTCTAGAGTTAACTCTGAACATCCTTAACTTATTTTGCCATTTTTGAAAATGTGGTTGAATACCAAAAGACAATACAATAAAGAGTAGAACCCAGAAAAGTTCATATATGATGTAGGGAACCCTAACATGTTGAACAATGACCCGTTTTAGGCCGTGCAAGACAGGCACCTAGGCCATGTGAATGGATATTGAAAATCAGTAGGGTGCGACATGGGTTTCCTTGTCTCTCATCAGTGAGGTGACTTGTGCATAGTGGCAACATTTTATAGCTTCTCAATCCACTAATCTGCATTCAGTCTCTTATTTGGCTTGTAATTCTACAGCACTCTGTTTCCTGAAACCCAGGACATTTTTAATCCACAGTGATATTTATTTACTTATGTTTGTACTCTGGATTTGATTGCAAAGTATTAGAGAGGCATTCATCCAAAAAACTTAACCAGAGACCAACTTAATCTTTTGTAGAGCCCCATGCCATGAGGTGGCAGTTGTGTTACAGTGGAGGATTAGATGTACATTAGAACCAGATTCTTTGCCACACATCCAGCATTTATTGAATATCTATATTCTTAATTAAAGACCTGATACATTAGCACTGATAAATACCAACACTGATTGCCTCGCTTTCCAACAGCTGGTAAATCCTTCAGAGCAGACCATGATCAAGTCTGCGACTGCTTGCCTCTCTGCCAGATTTTAAACATTTTCTGGTGGGGTAGTAAATAACACAGGAATGTAGACAGTCCCCAGGTTCCTATGTAATTTTCAGCCTGAGGTGGAAAATGCGCTTTGATCACAGCCTTACATGTATGTACGAAAGCCGATGATCAGTGTTGTCAGCCAGCAGGTACAAAAATTCATTATAAGGAATTCCTGTGGTTTCTATCTGCTTTTTTCATGGTTAGCAAATCAAGACTTAATCCATAGGGATTACAGCCTCCCATAGAGCATCAATATCAGATGTGACCAGTGTGGCAAAGTCACATTAGTTAACACCCCTTCGTCAGGATATTAGGTCAGGAGGGAAACTCAAAGTTAGAGGGTGATAATTTTCTATGAAAAAGCAATACAGATTGCCCTATACGCCTGATAAGGCACTCACTTATGTAGTCCCCCCACCTCACTTTGGTCCTTTATGACCCCAGCCAACGAGGTAGCAGGGCTTAAGCTCCACCCCAGGTAGCCATCTTCAGATTTCGAGCCATAGTGACTGCATATATGATGACTGACTCGCCTTGGAGCTGCCTCCCTGGGGAGGTGGGTGGGTTCATGTGAATCTATGAAAGATGCAATGCTGGAGAAATACAGTTACAGGTAAGTAGCAAAGGCTTCTCCAGCATTGGATCTTTCATAGATTCACATGCTTTAATAGAATACCAATCAGTGAAAGCCTGCCACTTTACCACTGAAACACACATAGGGTAAACAAAGTAATACAAAGAATACTTATACCCTGCATGCTTGAAAATTGATGAGAATGAGGGACTAACAATGGCTGTTCCTACCTTATGTAAACAGGTAATGCAGGACTGCTTGTCTGACCGCTGACTCCTTACTGACATCCTCCTCCGGCAGTAGTGTTTTGCAAACATGTGGAGCATGCTCCAGGTCGCCGCCCTGCAGATGTCCTTTATTGTCAGGCCTGAAAGGGGATCCACACCTCCTCCCCAGCCACAGAAGCCAAATGGAGTATGACCCTCCCACCTTGGTTGGCACGGGTACCTGATTCTGTAATTACAGGTCACCACGAGACAGCCAATCGGGAGAAGAGGGTTAGGGAGAGGTTGTGGATTAGTAGGGGGGAAAAGGAACACCAGAAAGAGGATGAGGGAAAACGTAATGGATAAGTAGGGGGCGTTTAGGGAAAAACCTTGCAATGTTTCATACAATCCAATTCCTCTTTGTGTTGAGATTCAAACACTCCCTTACTTAGCATCTGACTGATTCTTTACTTGCATGCACTCCAACCAATCTCTTACGGTATTCTCTAAATGGCCTGGTCTCTAGTCAATTCCCATTCCTAAATTACCGAACATCAGTGTGCACAACGAAGTGAAAGCATGATGGAACTCATAAAAATGGCATGAATACACTTGCGACAATGGAACACATGAGACTAGAATGGTTGATACAAACATAACCCTAAGCAACTTGATACTGGTCCAGAGACGATGTGAAAACCCAGCTTGCTCTCTGACCCTGCATTCAAGACTGTGCAAGCTCTGTTGCCCTCCAATCATACTGTTCTTCCCACAGCATCTTCATTGACATGTACATCTTGTCTTCGCGCTATGGCCTGGAGCACACTGTTGCCTCAACTGCCATCCTGTGATAATTAGGTTCCACAAAACAGCTGCCCTCAAACACCCTGCTCTGGCAGCATACTCCTATGCCAGCCACCAGCTTTGAATAACCCAGAGCCAAAGGTTAATCCACGCAAATTGCATATGCTCATACAATCAAACACCACATATTTTAGGCAAGCATTTCTGGAGCGTGTGTTCAGGTTATGGCAGAGTACTTATGCTCGGGGAGCCGGTCGGCATCACTGAGCGCTGGTGTGCTGGCAAAGTCTCCACTCTGGCAAAAAGAACTGCCATGTAGATGCCGACCTCCATCACGCTGCACAGTTCACTGATGGAAGGGAACACAGGCACTTCGCCGGGTCTCTTAAATGCCCGTGTTGTAGGTTCTTCAACGATCAGCAACACGGTACGGGCAGGTGCAGCTTTTCAAGATCCTGAGCGTGCTACCAAGCATCATGGGAAATGAAGTGCCAACTCGCATTCACAGGCAAAATACCTGCAGTGCCCTTGCTTGTTGCCAAAACAACTGTGTCCACAGCTGACAGCCCCACAAATCCTCACATGTATCACAACTCCTGCTTGGAAAGACGCTGTATCTGCCCTTCCTCTGGTGGAGTGTGGTGTAGCTGAACAACAGAAAGGGTCGCCCTTGGATTAGTGGCAGTGAGTGATGCAGTTTGCCACCCTGTGTGTGGAAAGGATGGGAGAACTACATGTTCTGAAAGTGTCATCATGGATACCACCTTGGGAAGGAACAGTGGGTGTGGCCTAAGTATGACGAGGTCTGTCTGGAAGACTGTCAAAGGCACCTCTGCAGAAAGGGCTTGGAGTTCGTAGTTTCATCTTCCCTATGTTATTGCCACCTAAAGCGTGACTTTCCAGCAGAGGAATCGCAAGTCACTTCTGTGAATCCGTTAATAGGGAGGCGCTATCAGTGCCGACAACACAGTGTTTAGCCTCCAACTGGGAACTGGAGTGGGTAGCAGAGGGAAGGTGCACAATAGTCCCATAAGAAAGGTCTTAACTGCCGGGTTGGTCACAAAAAACAAGTGTTGCCGACCCCTAGAATCAGGCGAAATGGCTGAAAGATGAATCTTAGCGGAGGACAGCGCCAAACCCGCTTTGGCTAAATGTAACAGATAGGGTAGTAGCTGGTTCACGGAGATAGACAGTGGATCCAGTTGCACAGCCTCACACCATGTGGTGAAGCGCTTCCATTTTCTAGCATAGGTTATGCGAGTGGGTTGTGTTCTAGATGCACAAATGATGTCTCAGCATTCGGGGGTAGGGTTAAATTGGCGTTTTTCTGCTGTTCAGGAACCAGGCTCTGAGCAAGAGCATTTTTGTAGTCTATTCATTAAGGTTGTGTGGCAGATTGTGTCGAAAGCTCCTTATATGTCCAGTAGAATAAGAGCTGAACATATGTTGTAATCATCGTTCATTTTTAGGTTGTGGCTGATCGAAGGAAGTACTGATTCTGTTCCTTTCAGTGGTCTAAATCCACTTAGATTGGTCCATTATTCCATTTCATTCCACAAGTTTGAGTACTTCTTTGTATACATAGCTCTCCAGGATAGTTGCTGGATAGAACAGGTTGTTAACCATGTATTAATTTTTTTATTTATTTGACATTTGTATGGCACCTATACACAAGTGTTTCCAGGCGCCACAAGTCAAGATGGGGTCGGAGGGGTGAGACAAGGGAATAACAATCTTAAAAAACAAAAAACGGTTATATTGGCCTTGTGACAATCCTACTGTGCAAGTGCTTGAGAAGGTGGTAAGTGCAAGGGAATAGGGTTAGAGGGAGAAGTGCATGAGTGGGTTGCCCCTGGGAAGGGAGCAAGGAAGTTCTGGGGGGGCCAAGAAGGCAAGTCCCAGGGGAAAAGGGGGAAAGGAGGATGAGTGCGGAGCAAGTGGACCAAGTTGGGCTAGTCCGGAAAAGGGAACCAGAGGGCAAGTGCTGGCAAAGGATGCAAGGGGGGGGCTCCTGGGGGTTAGTCTGGCCCCTGTATGACTCTAAAGAGACCAGTCCCCAGTCGTAGCGGCAGAGGGAGAGTTAGAACGGGAGGAGGAGAGGGAAGGAAGAGGAGAAAAGGAAAGTCTTGAGAAGTTTCCAGAACTTTAGACGATCCGGCTCAAGTCGGATGGGGGAAGGAACGCCATTCCAGAGAGAAGAGCCAGCCGCAGAAAGGGATCTATCTCCCACTCTCTGCTTGGAGAAACGTTTGACCTGCAGAGAGTTAGAGTCAGAGGACCGAAGGTCTCTGGTCGGGAGGTATTTAGGGTGGGAAAGCTGGATGTAAAGAGGTCCCAAGCCCCAGACGGCCTTGTGGATGATGCAGAGGGTCTTGACTTTGAACCTTGCCAGTGGAGAGATTTTAGGGCAGAGGAGATGCAGTCCCTGGGCTAAAGGCCAAGGATAAGTCTTGCCGTCCTAGTCTGGATTAGTTGGAGGGAGCGAAGGGAGGAAAGAGGCAGATTGATGAAGTGGCTGTTGCAGTAGTCAAGTCTAGAGAGAACCAGGGCTCTGGATATGTTGAGCTTCTGGGGGAAGGTGAGAAAAGGTAGAATGCCCCTGAGAAGGTGGAGCTGAAATTTGGACTTCTTGGCAAGGTCCATGATGTGTGGAGAGAATGAGAGAGAGGAGTCAAAGATGATCCCAATGTTTTTGCCTCACATTTGGGTGAGGGGATGGGACGCAAGGAGTGAGGCCAGAGAGAGGGGGGAAACAAGGAGCAGGCGTCCCATTGAGTAGGATCTCTATCTTACTGGCATTAAGGCAGAGATCATTCACAGAGCACCATGTCTGAAAAGCAGTCAGGCAGTCAGGTGTGAGTGTCGTTAAGTGTGAAAGTGGAGATCATTTAGACCAGCAGGGCCAAGTAGAAGAGCCCTGACGAAAGAATGGAGCCTTGAGGTGAAGCCACAGGTAGAGTGTGTGGTGAAGGAGATAAAAGGACCCATTTGCACTTGGGAGGGTCTGTTTGAAAGGAAGGAGGTAAGCCAAGCTAGGGCCCTGTCTGTGATGCCTAGGGTATCATAGAAACAATGTTTGAAGATGGAGTGGTTGACAGTGTCAAAGGCAGAAGAGAGATTAAGGAGGATCAGAACAGAGGGGGAGTTGGAATCCAGGCTGGAGAGTAGGTCATCATAGGTGTTCAGGAGAGCAGTTTCCATGACTCTGGCTGCCCTAAAACCCGGGCTGGTGATTGTGGAGGCAGCCGGCCATTTCAGTGTGGAGGGTTCATTGGGGGATGACCAGTTTCTCCATGAGTTTGCCAAGGAAGGAGTGATGGAGATAGGGTGATAGTTAGCCGGGCAAGAAGGGTCATCAGACAGATCTTTAGGAGAGGGTGCATAAGAGAGTGTTTGAGGGATTGGGGGAAGGAGCCAGTGGCAAATGAGTGGTTGCAGAGGTCAGCCATGGCAAGAGGCAATGTTGTCCTTGATAGTTCTGGAGGATCAGGGGGGCACCTCATAGATTGGATTACTCTAGAGATCTCATCTGGCGCAATGGTAGAGAAAGAGGAGAGTATGGGGTGCCAAAGGAGGCGATAGAGGGAGTGAGGGGGAGGAGAGGGGGAGTAGAAGACAGAGAGGACAGGAGGGACAGACTTTTGGAGGAGATATGGGCAGCCAGTGCAGAGCAGAGGGCCTGTCAGGATAGGCTGTAATGTCTTCTTCCTCCACGAAAGACTCAGTTTCTCCCACCTCCCCTTCCTCCTCACCTCTGTTTTTCCACCGGAGTGCCGGCTTCTGTCTTCCTTTGGGTCTGGTCCTTTCCTTTTTTTTGTGTAGATAGGGGCGGCCGTGGAAGGACGCCACAGTGTCACCATATAGGTAAACTGTGGCTATCCTCCACGGCCACCGGAGTGCGGGGAAAAAGCCAATGGCACAAAAAACCCCAAGGAAGTCCTCACAGTGTTGGTTGAAGGATCGGGATCCGGCAGTTCTCGAGGATGTTCCGCGTGGAGTGGACTGTGGTCCAGACGGCAGTGTACAGATGTTGAGGAGGTGAAGACCACGTGAGTATACCACGGTAAGGTAAACAGCCAAGGAAGTCGCGGCTAGGACCGAAAACACAGTACCGGGAAAATAAGATGCAGTCCAGGGACTGGCGAAGATCTGGAATCAAGGGAGCCACAACAAAACACAGGGAGAAGGCTGAGCAGTCCAAAGACAGGCTGGGTCGGTACACGGGAAGTCCAAGCAAAAGGGGGGAAGCAAAAAGGAACAGAAAAGGGAAGGTAAAGCGGTGAGCAAAGACGAAGCAGAAGAAACAACGGAGAGGAACGGGAGGAAAGGCGAGGGGGAAGAGACAAGCAGAGGAAGGGTGAAACGCAGGAAAAGAGGAGAGAGAAAGGCAGAGACAGGGGCTGGAAGGAATAGAGGGCAAAGAACAGAGGAAGCTACGAGTAGCAAAGGGAGCACGGGCAAACAGCAGACGAACTGGAACACAGGACGTTGCAACGGGCCCGAAAACCAGAAGTGCGGAAAGAAAACAACCGGCGTCGGACGCGCTGGCAAGTTCCTTGCAAATCTTAAAGAGTTCAGACGTGTTTTTGGTGGCTCTGGGGATATGGGCTTGGACATGAGCCCTCTTCAGTATACGGCAGGCCAGTTTGTCAGAGGAGGAGCTAGATGCCAGCCACTACCGCTCTGCAGCTTTGCACTTGCATTTCAAAACAGCCAAGTCAGAGTCATACCAAGAGTTGCATTTGGAGGCAGGCTTCATGCAGATCTTCATGACAGGGGAAAGGATGTCCAGGTTATTGGAGATAGACAGGTGGGGGATAGCAAGAACAGAGTCAGAGGGAGAGTCCAATGAGGGGGGCAGAGGAGGAACGAAAGGAAGAGGCAAATGCAGCGACTGACCCACGCTTCATCGGTTGAATGATGGAGATGGAGACTGGCAGTGCTGGTCAGTGCGTCATGGTACAGGGAAGGTCAATGTGAGAAGAGGGGAGAGAGGGGTCAGACCAGGAGAGAGGGCTAATGAGAGGGTTAGAGAGAGGGATGTCTGTTGAGATGAGAGCATCAAGCGTGTGACCGGCCGAGTGGGTTGGGCCAGAAGGAAGGATAGAGAGGGAAAGAGTGTTGCAAAGGTTGCGGAAGAGAACAGTGGCCCCATCAAGATAGCCGAGATGGATGTTGAAGTCCCCAAGGAAGTTAAGTTTGAGAGAGGATTAAAAAAAACAGGAGGACAGGTTGGCCCATTCTGAGAGGAGGAGGGAGGATGGAGTGGGGGATCTGTAGATGGTAGCGAGAGTAAGAGAGAAAGTATGTGAGACAGACAGCCTGCAGACTAGGCTTTCAAAGGATTAGTACATTTGGGTGGGGATGATGGAGGCAGGAACCCACTTGGGGAAGATCAGAGCCACTCCACCAACAGCCTGTGAGGGCCTGAGATTGGACAGGATGTTGTAGCCTTCAGGGAGAAGAGTGTCAAAAGCAGTGACTGAGCTGGCCTTGCACCACATCTCGGAGAGAGCAAGGATGTCAAGGTCTTCAAGGCGGTGACAGATGTCAGAGGAGTGTTTGATAGCAGAGCAAGAATTGAGGGTGGCTAAGTGCAGTTGGTGGCCCCCTTGAAAGATTTACGAGGGGGCACAGGGGCGGGGGGGGTCCACTGGGGGGGGGGCAGAGGGAAGGGGGATGAGGGAAGGATGGGTGGAAGGAGAGGGAGGGAAGTTGAAGAGAGAAGGAAGATGCCTTTCAATAAGGCAGAGGTTGGGCTGAGAGCCCTGGGCCATGATAGTGCCATTATGATAGACATTAATGGTGCATTTGGAAGTTGCAAAGTGCTCCAAGAGCACTTCCCATTTGGTGTCGCCAGTAATGGGAGAGGAGGAGAAAGGGGAGAGGACAGAGACCATATGGGTGGTCCACAGGTTAGAAGAAGGAATGGCAAAGAGAATGTTCATAATAGTCTGTCTAGAAGAGACATTGATGTAGTTGTCTGCGATGGGCAGACTAGGGTTGGATTTCTGGAAAGCCTTTTTTAGTTTCTTCCTACCAGACTAGCATAGGAGATGCAGAAGCAGTTAGAAAAGATAGGGGAGACGGAGAGAGCCATGGGGCGAGAGATGAGGAGCAGGGCGTGGGGGAAGCCAGAGGATACCAGGGAAGAGGGTTAAGCACTATGCAGCAGTAGAATCACACCAGGCGGCCAAGCAGACAGATCAATGACCACATTGGAAATCCCCAGATATACAGATCAGTTAACAAATTGGTAGCACACCTAAATTCGATGTTAGCCAAAAGCACTAGAAACAGTACAAAATGGGGGTGGATGCACAGTTGGATGCACAATGAAATCAATTGAGCACGCCTAGATTCGAGATTCAAAGCAGGAGTGGAAACACAACGAAATCAAGTGACCACACCTAGATTTGAATCTCAAAGTAAGGGTGAAGTAAGGGTGAAGGAAGGACAATTTCACACTGTTACGTTTTATGCAATCCATAATGGGATTACAAGGGGACAAAAAACAAAAGTTGCATGTGGTAGGAGGATGTCGGCAGCACGGGTGCAAAGAGATTGAAGTTATTTGCTGGCATCAGTGTCAGTGGCGAGGTATTTGCTTGGTATTTGCTATTTTAGCTTTGTCAAGGCTAATACAGCTTCAAAGTCATTTTGTAATGAAGTTATAGTAAGTTTTGTTTAGTTCTTAAGTAAAAATTCCTTTACAGTTTCTGATTTTACTTTTATTGTAAAGCTGCTTGCTCTCCAAAAGAATTTGAGATTCTCTGAGCTGTGTTATCTTTCCTAGTGTCATCATCTGACTGGATAAATATTGAGTCAAATGGCAAATTGTACCAAAACCCTAACTTTAATAAACACATACATCAATATATACAACCCTTGTCTTGACAGTCATTTTTGGGAGATATTCTAGAGGTTCACTGTTCCTGTAGACAACATCCTAAGCATTCTCCTATGAAATGCTGCAACTACCAACCCTCTTCCACATCCCACTACTACAACACCAACTGGATTCCAACTGTGTAGTATACTGTAGCATCCATTGCCCAAGAAGCAGCCTCCAAAGTCACGTAATCCATCATCTTAAAGCTTGCTCTATGTTGCAATGGGAGATGAATGGTTATGTTATTTTATCAAGTCTTGTACTGGGCACTGCTGCCGCTTGGTCTCTTGGTGCTCTGGTGGAAGTATGCATTGGATTATGAGGAGCAGGGCACCATCTTTTTCTGGTTAGAGCACTGCAGTGGTCAAGTTCACACCACTGAACAAGGTGATACATGAGAAGAGGCAATATTGCTTAACTGGTGCAGCTGTCCTAGTGGTTGTGACCTTTGTGGTTCGAAAAGGCCATCATATCTCATTTAGCATGAAACTCTACAAAGGGGAGAAACCCAGTCCAAAAGAAAACATGTAAACCACACCCATTGCTAAATCAATATTTATTACTGCCCGTGACCCATAGAAGGCAGATCCACAATTAAAAAAAGAAACATCCGGATGCAGGGACAATGAAATGGAATCTGCGTAGCCAGTTTGGGGTTTGTTTGGGGTTTGTTTAGTACAGGTAAATGTGTCTTACCTCTGTCAGACCTGAATCTTGCACTGATTGTTCAGAAAGGTGCCGTTGTTAGTCGTGTGAATTGATGGCCACGGGAGCTGAATCGGATGATAATGTTGTCATATATATTACATTTTTTAGTCAGGGACGGATGTGTGCCGTTTTGAGAAAAAAAAATGCAAATTAAAACAAATGGTTAGAGCAGTGGTCTTCAAACTTTTTTGGCCGGGGCCCCCCTGAGCAAAATTTGGGCAGGTCGGGACACCCCAGAAATGCCAAATGGACAGTATATATTGCACGCCGTCACCTGCTCCCATCACAGTTGCTGGGCTCCCTCATCCCACTCCTACCCAGTCCCTGGTCTCTCCCCACCCCATCACACACCCTGGGCTCTCCCCACTCTGCTCCCACCACTATCCCATGGATCCCGGCCATTGTGCTCCCACCATAGTCCCTGGGTTCCCCTATCCCGTTCCCAACACAGTCTGAGGGCCAGTGGCGGCTGGTGATTTTTTTTAAATGCAGGGGCATAACTATTTCCCCCAAAAATGCCATAGCGACCGAGCATAGTGAGGGAGCCCGAACCAATAAAGTGGGGTTCGGGGGGATTTCCCCCTGTGAATTTCTTTTAAATAATGGGTTAAAATGTTGCATTATAGAGCATACTTTTAACAAAAAAATGGGTAAATAGCCAAACAGTTTGCAATTGGTGCTGGGGGCCCCCACTGGGCCTAACACAATCAACATGATTATGTGTGTATGCAAGGCGCTGCACATTCACACAGCAATCACTCTATCATTCACACGAGCATCCATCACCATACACTCACTCATAACATAAGCATACACACATCCATACACATGTTTAAATAAAAACAATGAACATAAACGTACCTTCTGCATTGGCCTGCGTGTGGGTGCTGAAACGCCCTGCTCCAGGCTGCTCTGTCCGTATGTGCGAGGAGGCACAGGAGCTCCCCCGTGGACATACAGACATGCAGTGCCCCAGCCAGCATTTCCAATGAGCTATGCAATGCTGGCGAAGCAAAACGCCCCAGCACTTGCATGGCTCAGTGAGCATGTGCGGCTGGGGAACTAAACTGAACTGTCAAAGGGTAACAGTTTTTCCCTTTGACAGTTCAGCCAGCCCATGAGCACTCCATCAGCTGGAAAAAGCAGCTGAGGGAGTGCTCACCGTTTCAATGGGCTGGCTCTTTAGCTCCTCCATAATGGGTGAGGGGCCACTGGGTGGGCGCCCCCTCGCCATTATGGATGAGCTGCCAGGCTCGGACTGGCCTATAGGCCAATGCCTATACCAAAAATGTAAAATGCTAGTGTGGGCCAGTCAAAATGGGCTAACATTTTGGCCAATGTGGACCAGTTTGATGAGTTACTTAACTATGCAGTTAGTAATTTTGACCATTGTTGCTGAATATATCACAATTTACTTACATTTTAACACAAAGCACCCCCTTGGGTACTATTGAAACAGTGGGCCTCATTACAACCCTGGCGGTAGCTGTGCCAGTAGAACCGGCACGGCTGCCGCCGGAGTTGCATCCGGGTCCGGCACCCGCGAATGGGCAATTACTGGGTCATGCCGAGTTAGGTGGACCTGATAATTGCCCTTTCGCGGGTGCCGGTACCAGTAGATCCCCATTCCCATTTGAGCCCTATAGGGCTCAATGGGAATTGGGAGCTCGGATGCACCGGCACTGTTACCGTTAATAACGGTGCCGGTGCATCTGACGAGCTGTGCTCGCAGGTGCCGCACGGCCTGCCAGGTCAGACCTGGCAGGCTGTCAGGCACCCGTGAGCACAACTCTTACTATAGCGGTACGGTAGCGTACCGCCATAGTTGTAATGAGGCTCAGTCTGTGACTAAAGGAATGCATATCCATTTACAACTGCAGGCCACTTTTTCATTGTTGCTTGAGACAGTTTCATGCTTCAGCCCGACCATGTGAGCCGCCCCTGCCCATTTCTTCCAATCTAAAGGGCCCCCCTGGGATGCACCCGCGGACCCCTGGCGGGTCGCGCCCCACAGTTTGAATACCGCTGGGATAGAGTGTGAGGTTTGGCACACAGCGGTTGGTCAGATCTAGACCAGCCAGTGTGAAGTCTCGTGGTCCCACAAACTGACAACCTGGACCAGCAGGTGAGTTACAGTGGGTTTATTGATCAAGATAGTAACAGCAACATAGCCAGCTCTCCTTCTTCAACTGTCCCCCTTGGAAAATACATTCAGATCACAACACTGACACTCCATAGTGACATCACAGAATAGCGTGCACTCTACACTGACATCACCACACTCAGGGATAAGAGGGAGACATACATTACAACACCTCTTGCTCCCTACATTTCAGAAGACCTAGAGAATTGTACTCTATACACTTGCACTTAGTACATTCCTACTCCCGCACTTAGTACAATCCTACACCCATACAGCCCTGCAAATACGTGTGGCCACCACGTACCTGCACCAACAACACAAGAACGCCAACTGGACATGTGACCCAACCCTAGGGAACTGTCCACATGGAGCCCATTCACACCCCAAATACCACCAATGAGCACCAACATAGAATGCCCTACACAACGCATAAAAGCGCACTGAAGACACTGAGCTACAACAATAAAACCCCACGCGGCACACAAATGGATCTAAACCCAATGGATTTAACCCAAACAATGGATCTAAACCTCAAACCATGCCAAACAATACAATCAACTCCACTCCGTTCCCACAAAAATCACAACCCAAAAGAGGAACCCACCGAAATGGAGTAAGGACTAACACCTAACCTCAAGCTGAACTGGAAAAACACTTGAGGAACAAAAACAATAAACGACCCACTCCACTTGTTTCAAGCTGCCCCTTGAAACCTAGAGCCTGCCACGCCCCAGCGTTCCACAAAAGTACATTACTCTAACTGTCAACACCCATCCGTGCACCAACAACCTTCCATCCTGGTCTGCACCCCAGGACACCAGGACTGCCACCCCCGGGCACTAACCCAGCTCAACAGAGCAACAACATGCACAACTAACAGACATCAGTCCCTAAACTGCTCTCAACACAGAGAACACAACACACCCAACACCAACCAACACCTAACCTGACGTTGCCAAACCGCATGCCCTTACACCACCACACACCACGAGACACCTAGTCCCTGTGAAAATGCAATGCAGCACCCCTAACTGCGCCTACAGTACACCTCCACACAACCAGGACCCCTAGTCCCTGCCAACTGCACCAGAGCATTCCAACACTCCACCTGCAGCAACCTCCATACACCCGGAATGCCTAGTCTCTGCCAACTGCATCGCAGCACACCAGCAATATCACGACAATGACAATACACTTATGCTGCACTATAACACTACACCAACGCCACGGGACCCCTGGCCCCAGCCAAAACTGCCATCGCGGCACACCACCACAAAAATATGGGACCCCTAGTAAACACTAGGCTTCCATTGCTATCACAACCATTCGGTATAACTGTTCTCATACCAACATCCGCCGCTCACTCCACATCATTCTAAGTAATCACTGCTGGTTACACACTACCAGTAAGTCGTTCTCCTCAGGCCTAACGCAGCCACATCCGGTCTGGATAAATCCCGCCAGAATGAACACATACTCCTGATCTCTCAACCATCACACCTACCGCTAAAAGCAGCTATTACACGGATACCACACGAGCTGCACACATGCCCGGTGCTCACACGCACCTTTTGACTCTCTCTACTCTCTCTACTGATCTGAACTTCGGTTCCCGAGGGCGTTCAACCTACCAGCGCCTTCAGACCATACCAATGGTATATAAGGCGCTATATAAATGCAAAATAACAATAACAATAACAACCATACACACAGTATGGAAAAACCACCCTACATCGGCAGTACCTTAACCTACCACTTCAATACTCACATTAACTACTCGGGGCACCCAGACCTAGACAAAACCACCGTAACAGTACCCCACTGCCAAAATATGGGACCCCTAGGACCAACTAGGCTACCATCACGACCACAATAGCAGTACACCACCACCAAAATATGGGACCCCTAGCGCCAGCCAGGCTGCCATAATGTAATACCCATAACCAACGTACGGAAACACCACTCTTAACACGCGCACACGCATTCACTCACACCTCAAACACGAAGACAACAAAATATTTCACACGAACGCCAAAACAACACAGCCAGCATAAAATCGATAGAGTCCTTATAAGCGATGCTGTGTGCTCTGACCGACGACGTTTCCTTTTTTGTTGTACAATCCCACATAATAAATGTCACAAAAATACGGAAAATAGGCAAAACCCGAACAACCAGTTCCAGTGTGAAACAGCAGCAAGTCAAAACGTTTCCCCCCACAAGTCCCGGAACTGCATCCACCCTCAGTCCCACGGTATAGATAAATTCACATTGCCTTAAATAATGGGGCGATCTCCTCCAACACCCCAGTCCGGACCCCTCCTGAAAAACAAACATGGTAAACATAAAAATACATCTACTTTTAATTATACATTTCAATTAACAAGGCCACAACATGAACATACACATCCATACTGGCCCGAAAAACAAATGCTAAAACTACACATGGAGACCACAACACACACACGAAACACCGCTCACACTGGCCTTACAGGCTACAGAATATTGTTCAGCATAAAATTGGACGTTCTCCAATCTAGGGCCGCTATGAGTTTAAACCATACTGGCCTTTAAACTCCGGCGAGGAGCTGATTTCTGCCTTCTGCCTCAACACAAACACCTTGCCCTCAATAATATCCTGACTCTGTGCTCCCGAAGCAAGTTTACACCATTTCTAGGGGTTATTGCTGCACACACCAAACGCTCCCTTGCATCAATCCACTCCACCCAGTCCGCAATACGCCCGCCAAAACAGAGTCCACCATTGCCATGAGTACAGGGCGAACGTAATCCTCTTCCGGCAACAGGAACAGCAACGTCATCCCGTTCCCTGCGCACCGCACATGCCACGTATTCCACATTCAGTGCGCATTCCAGCAGCTCGCGCAGAAGCACCGTTACGACTCGCCATCGTCATCATTTCACGAAAGTCTCCACAGAGTTTGCATCTCCGACGCCATCACCACCAACGATCCGCTCGAAGACTGTGGTGCCCGAAAACTTCTGGCGGGCGCCCTAAACGCAAGTCCTTCCTCCAATAACATCAAAGGTGACCACAATCCAAAAACTATCCTACACCAACGCTCACCAACATCACCAACACCGGACCCCGGGGCTGTGTCAATCCCTGCCCGAGCTGCGTTTGGTGCCCATGTCGAAAAGGATAGTAAGCCTTTAAACCTCTACAAGCCTTTAAACGTCCAGCACTGGTCCCAGAAGGCACTCAACACCTTCCAGGCCCCCGTTGCAGCCATCAGAAAGCTGTCACTGGACTACTCTCTGGGCCTCCACAGATGATCTGGCTCCAGCTCTGCCAGCCCTCTGTAGGTGCTCTGACACTCTGTACTGGTCCCAGAGGCACTGGGCACTCTCCAAGCCCCCGCTGCAGACCGCCAGGGAACACTCTACTGGACCGGCACACGGGACCCTGCAATACGGTCCCCGGCTCCAACTGTACTAGGAGCCTCTCACTCTCCTTCAGCACCACCCGGCCTGCTGAACTACAACTCTGGTCCGGACATTCAAAGTTGCCACCACTGAGAAACACCCGGGACTTGGGCTGCTGCCCCCTCCACGACAGGATCCCATCCTCGTCGCCAGTGAAGTATCATGGTCCCACAAACTGGTTTATTTTTTTATTTTTTTATTTATAAGTTGTTTTAATCAAGTAAACTTGATTTTTCAACAAATACAATTACAAAAATCTTTTAAAATTCACTTTGACAGTTAAGACATTTTTGAAAAGGGAGATAAAAAGAAAGAATAAAAAATATTTAACAATTCATCTTAAAGCAGAGCAATTTTTCTTTTTAAAAAGAAGTACAGAATAATAAATGCAAGGAGCCACCTATCCTTATTCATAAAAGTAAAATACAACTACAGATACACTTGATCATAATTTGCTTTGATTCGATTTCTTGTCTATCAATTTCAAGCTATACAACAAATTCAGAATAGCATATCTTAACGATTGCCTGTTAGAATGAAACAACAATTCCCACAATCTGTCACTAGTGGTTATGACATAATCCATTAATAGGGGTTTGAAATGCATGATTCTTTGCATGAGTAGCAACGGGCAGTATGAACACAGATGTTTCAGTGTTTCTACAGAGGATTTACAAAAGCGACAGGAAAGTTCGTCCTCGGCTATTAATTTGCGTTTATATAGATGTTCATGGGTTGGCCAAAGATTCAATCGATCATCACGCAGTCGTGAACCGGGGGAACATTATCAAATAGCTTTCAGTTGTGCCATAACATTTCATCTTAAAGGGAGTGTTTATGAATGTCTGATATTGCGTACACGCAATTTGCGTTTGTATCCAATCATACTCCCATAATCGTTTTTTGGCTCTATCCGGGTTCTCTAGTAATAATGATGTTGAAATCCCTGTTTCACCAATGATTTCCTGCGCTTTAAGTCTCCAGTTTAGAGAAAACATATCCATTGAATATAGAAGATATTTCACAATAATATTGATCAAACCCGACTTCTCAACCGCCATGACACATTTTCTATAAAGCGAGCACATTTTCCATTTACAAATAGCATACAGTGACACTAAACCGAATTCATGTCTCACAGTACACATGGGCTGAGACGGTGGTAAATTCAAAACTCGTTTCCAGTAGCATCCTTCAATGACAGTCCAGTACGTGTATGATCTTTTCAGAGAGGCCTCTGTTCCGTAAATTATTACTGGGACAAACTTGTGCTTGTAATAAATTATTATCGGGACCAAAGAGAACTTACAATACTTGGCCTTAATTAGACGGGTCTGCGACACCGATGTTGTTACCTTTTGTTTTACACAATGATCATCAGCATTGAGATTCGAATTATGTGTAACAAAGGTGCCTAGGTATATGTAAGATGACACGGTTTCCAAGGTTGTACGTTGTAGGGGCCATTGATGGGCAGCACATCGCTGCTTTCTAGTACCAAATTGGATTACCTTGGTTTTCGCTATGTTAATAGTTATGCAATTTTCCATAGTATAATGGTCTAAAACTTTCAATAAGTCGCGGAGGACATTCGCGGTCTTTGAAAGTAACACCATGTCATCTGCATATAACAAGTGTTTAATTTGGTTATCATTGATTTTCGGAGCATCTGTGAATATCGAAGCAAATTTCTGTCCTACGTCCAAAATGAAAAAATTAAATGTGGCTGATGCCAGTAAACAACCCTGTTTGAGGCCATGTGCAGTCTCTATTGGTTCCGATAATAAGCCTTCATTGTTCAGTCTGATGTGTATGGTGGTATCTGTATGTAGTTGGATAATCCACTTCAGATAAACCAGGGGCAGCCTCTATCCATGAGTTTTTTATATATTAGCTCACGGGGGATTGCGTCAAACGCCATGCGAAAGTCAACGAATGCCATGTGTAGTGCTTGATGTCGTTGACGGGCGTGATGGATAATTGAGTGTAGAGTGATGACATTTATTGCGGTACCTAAACCAGGTAAAAATCCTGTTTGAAATGGGTCCCACAATTCACTCGAGTCAAGCCATGAGTTAAATTGTTTTAAGACAAGGCGGGCAAAGATTTTGCCCAGACAGTCAAGAAGGGCAATGGGGCGATAGGCTTTGGGATCAGCCCTATCGCCTTTCTTAAAAATGGAAGAATGATTGAACGCCTCCATGAGTCAGGTATTTCGCCCACCTCGAAGATGTGTTTAAAGATTTCGAAGAGGATGGATGTCCATTCATGGGGGTGATCTTTTAACATACCATTATGTAGACCGTCCGGGCCAATCGCTGTTGATCGACTAAGATTTTTTAGGCAGTCTAATAAGTCTGCATATTCTAGCCGAAAAACATGGGATGAAATTATGTTCAAAGATCCCCATGAGAAATCCGGAAAAGGGGAACGATAAAGAAGTCCAACAGTGGGTTTATTAATCAAGATAGCAACAGCAACACCGGCACTTCCTTCATAGCCTTCTCCAACTGTCCCCTTTGGAACATACATTCAGATCACAACACTGACACTCCATAATGACATCACAGAATAGCGTGCACTCTACAATGACATCACCACACTCAGGGATAAGGGGGAGACATACATTACAACACAGTGCTTCATCTAAACCCTGTTAAGAGGCATTTCCATCTGCGCTATGTGTGAATGTGTGCTTGCCACTAACTGCACATTCCCCTTTTGTCACTTGATTACTACACAATATTTATTGTGAATTGTGTAGACCAGAGAACTAAGAGCAAGTATGATTAAACTCTGTTAATTGGAGGTAGGACGAGAGCCCTGATGTGGTGCCATCACACTGGTACATACTCCATAGTGTCCATAAAAATGAATACATTGGGTACAAACTATGGTACAAGCATGTTTGTAGTCAAAATGCTGGCAGTCTTGCGGCAAGAATTGTACCACAACTGTACTTATGGCATGGCCATGTCTAACCTGACCATGATTTATCTTTTTATTCCTAATATGGAAGCACAATTTCCCAAACGCCCAAACCTCTAGCGCAGTGTTAGATTACTACACAAACCGCATGTATGCCGTGGAAGGATGGGATGGGCAGGCAAGGGGTTCAGAAGCTCCGCTTACCTGTAGAGAGCTACGTACAGCTCTGGAATGGTGCAGTAACATGTGATGCGGGCATATTTAGGTCCTTCAGGAAAGGTAAACTATAAACAATACAGGGTTTGTAATGAAGGGCTTGCTGCCACAGCCTTGCAATTTCCTAATCGCGAGCAATAACTGATGTAACTTGATGAATAGACCCCAGGGAGATATGGAAAACACCAGAATATGAATCTGTCTTCCCTGAACCTGCTAACGTGACCTTGACTGTGGTGCTGGGGATCAGAGGAAGCAGGACTGATAGGTTAGCCAGTTGGGACTCTGGAGGGGAGGATAGAGACAGCCCTGACTGGCAATCAAAGATAAGAAAAGTGCAGGAAACCCTAAAGTCCGAGAGAGACAATGAAACCCTGAGCGCCGCCTTGTGCCCTTTACATTTGCACTCCCCTGCGTACCTGGGATGAGATGATGCATTGGCCAGGACTAGTATGTGTAAGATCATGATTGTAAGGTTTGAAGTAAATTGCCAGGTTTATTCAATTGCTGCGTGTGAGAAGCTTATGTACAGTGTGTTTGAAGCTGTGTGTGGTACTGCAAGGAGTTTAAATTATGATTGGGACTTCTTACTGTCTACAACATGTTGCAGACATAAGAATCTCATGGTCTTAATGTTTATAATGCTCTTTACGGCCTGGAGCATCTTAGGAATTCGGCATAATTCCGCAAGTAATTTTCCCTCGGGAGCACTCTGCAGGCCACCTCTAGGCTAGAACTCAGATAGCTGTAATACTTAAATTGACCACTAGAGGTCAGAGCTGCTCGTCTCTCGGATGCCTGTTCACACAAATTGGGGAAGCAGCTCCTGACCACAACCGCCCTACTAGGCCCAGCCAAAGAGTTGCAAAAGCACAGCTCACGCAAAACAGTGCATGAAACGTGATCATTACATGTGAATATAAAATATTAAGGTATATCTAAGTGAAAAATGTTTGTGTTCGCCAACACACTAAGGGGCCCATAATAGAATATTAGCACATACTCGTTGGACAATAAGCGTAGACCAGGCCTAGTTAATGTTAAGTTATACCGTTCATTTAGGGATCGTCATTACAAACGTTTGAACGGGCCAGGGAAGGTAAGATCGCTTCTTCACTGAGGCTGGTGCTTCTCTCCCTCCAGTCTCTCTGTCCCATTCTTTGTATAAACTGGCTCAAGCATCTTTTAAAGGAATTGTACTGACACAATTCTCAAAATGCCAAATGTTTTCAAAGTCTCTGGATTCTCAACAAAGAAATGTCTTCAACACGTTCTCTGCATCCCTCCCCGGAGTCGCACTGCCTCTTGGAGAATATGGCTCTTCCAATCGCAGGCCGCTTGGTTTCTAGGTTGTGGGTCCTCGTTCAGGCTGTTGTCCTCTGGTTTTGTGGCTCTTTGATGATTCTCTGTCAGTCTAGGAAGTCCACAAGAACTGTAGCCAGTGCTGCCATGTGGCCAAAAGCTTCACACCCGAAAGGATCAGAGCACTTTTCTTTAAATTGTCAGGAAGAGCCAAGTCTGGATTTAAAGTAGGGTGTGTAAGATACCTTGGATGCTGCTCGGGGGGCTGATTTCCTCTAGCCCAGTGGTCGTCAAAGCTCTTGAGCCCCTCATTCACATAGTGTTCACATTTGCAGACTGTGATTATGGCGTTTACACCAAGAAAAACAGGACAGTCACTTCACTTGTGCTACCTGCCACCAAAAGCAATGTTTGCTATTCATGGGACAGGAGCCTGCACCAGGGGCCACCTGCCGCCAACGTCCTTTTTTGTTCATGAGGGAGCAAGGGCCTGAACAGGGATCACCTGCTCCAGAAGCTCTGTTTTTCATTAATGACGAGTCAGGGGCCTTGTTCGCAAGGAGGCAGAAGTCTGCTCCAGGGGCCACCTGCCCCCAAAAGTCCAATATCTGTAAATTAGGGGGCATGGGTCTTTACCGGCGCCCGCTACCTCAAGAAGCAATTCATTACTATTCGGAGGCAAGAACCTGTGCTGGGGACTGCCTGCACCCCAAAGCACCCTTTTTCAATAAATAAGGATGCTTTGGGGGTACAGGCGCCCCCCTAAAGATGACCCCTGCCCCGTTGCACTCTATAATTGGGATTTCGGGGGGAAGGCAACCCTCTGCTCCAGGCCCCTGTCCCCCGTTGCATTAAATCTTAATGCAGCGGGTAGTGGAGCCTGGGGCCGAGGGCTGACTGGTCCCAAAACACTTTTACGTTCTTGAGTGGTGGGGCTGATGGGACAATTTCGACAGAAACCTGGTTGGGCAGAGGCTGATGCGAACTCAGCAGGGTGGGCGAGAGGGAGAGATGGCGGCAAGGACCTGGGGGACCATAAGAAGACGAGCATCTGGAGCAGGGCCCACCTTCCTCCTGCCGCTCAAGAGGTGAAAAAAGATGCAGACAATAAACGCAGCCTGGAAAGTGTTTGAAATGGAACAAGAATGCTTCCAAGCAGCCCTTATTTCTGCATTAGACCATGCCTCCTGCCCCTTGCAGCCTGTCTCCCGTCACACTGAACATGTTCGGCAGGCAGGGGCCATCTCTGATTTGGCTGCCTCGCTGCATTAAAAGCAGTTGCAGCTTGGTCCGAGATGTTCTTTTCGTTTTGAACTGTGGAAGTGCGCCCCCTTGCTATGAGGCCGCTCCCCACTTGGGGCACACTGACTCCAGAATACACCCATTTCAAGCTCAAGAATCCTGATACTCTGAGTCCCTGGACTATTCTTATTGTCCTTCTCGTTGCCCCAATGTTTTCTTGAGCCTAAGGACTGTTTCTCTAAGTTTTCTCTCTGGCTCCTGAGTGCTCCTGCTGCTGGACCTCCTCAGCGCTCCGGCATCTGTTATTCCTCCTCTTGCCTCACGTTTACACCCCAGAGATGTGAGGAATGTGGTCCCCCTCCTATGCTCTTCTCGCCTTTTTTGGTCTTTCTCTGCTGCTCTTACTTTCACCACATCCTCTGTTGGTCTTAGTACCTCCACCTCCTGTTTAGCTCCTTCCCACACCACCTCTTCCTCTGCCACCTCGCCCGCGCTTCAAACATCTCCACTACCACCTTTGCTCCTCTTTTCACCACCACCTTCTTTGCTCCTCTCCTCACCGCCTCCTCCTCTGTTCCTCCTTCCCACCTCATCCTAAGATTATGCTCTTTCCACACTCTCCTTTGCCCCTCCTCTCCTCCACCATAGATGATTCTAATTTCCACCACTTCTCTATGCCAGCCAGCGTTACTAACATGCACAGATGCTTTAACGGGGCTTTGGAAAATGAGTCGGCCACCTTGAGGCTGATAGGTAAGCGCTTGTGTAGAGTGGTTTGTTTGCAGTGGGCAATTGACAATTACTTTTTCTTTCCTGTTACAGAAGGGCTGCTGGGTGTGAGCATGGCCACTGTATATTTGGGTTCCCCTTTTTCAGTAATGTTGCAGTACAGGTTGCCTGCCATACAGTTGTTTCTCTTAAAGGGCCTAGAGCAGTTAGTATACACAAGATGTCACTGCCCAAGGCTCCTTTCCCAGGGATCACCTCACCTGGATCTTCACTGTGGCTGAGTACCTTCTGCCTCCTTCTCCGGTCCTTTGGAGGTTTCTCTTCTTCCCCTTCCTTCTTTAGAGATCCTTTCCCCTTCTTACGTTCAAAGAGATAGGGGTGGTCTCCTCCCGAGGCCACTTTGACCGTTAATAGAACAAACAGTCAAGTGAACCCTGGGGAGCCCGCTCCTTCAAACAGGGAAAAAGCCTGACAGACAGAAAAAACCCTGTGTAGCTGCAGATGACGATGGCCGGGTAGATTTGAAGGTCCAAAGGCAGGTGAGGACTTTCTACTATGATCTTGGTTGTAACTCCAAAGGATAGCGGCACTGATGCGGGGCCTTTCTGGATGAAGGAGCCCGGGAAGGAGAGGTAAGGAAGAGTCGCTGAAGAGGACTTCCGCAATACACACGGAAGCGGACAAAGAAGAGTAAGCACGGGAATAGTACTGCCGGAGAAACAGGTAAGATCAGAGAGAGCGAGAAGTCAGAACGAGAGAGAGCACAAGAGAGAATGAGTGAGAGAGAGTGAGAGAGCGCGAGTGAGTCTGAGTGAGAGAGAGTAAGAGAGCGAGAGAACGGAAATGTAGTGAAAGTAACCCCGAGCGGGTGGGAGCCGACAAGTTGGAACCCAGCCGCCGGGGAAGGCAGGTCTGCGGCAGCGCGAAGCAGATAGCAGAAACAAAACTAGACAAAGCCGGAAAACGTAAACACAGTGATATGCAAGGAAGGCAAAGGAAGAGAACCGAAAACCGGCGAGAAGGATAGGGCAGCAGAGAAAATATATAGCAGCAAAAAGGGAAATGCTGAGACGGGAGGAAATCTAGGATGGCACTGGTAAGGAACAAAACGAAAGTCAGCGAAAGCGAGTTGCAACGCGACTCGCAGGGGGCGTGACTTCCATATATGCCCGTAGCAAAAAAAGGCTAGACCGCTAACAGACAAGCCGTAGAGTCCTAATAGCGCCTCCATCTTGCCCATAGCTTCCATGGCCGCATCAGTGTGACAGTATGCCCTCTCCTTATCCCTTCTTCTCCAGGTTTCCCTTCTTCTCCAGGTTTCCCAAGGTGAAAGCGATGGAACAGTCTAAGTAGACGTGGGGCGTGAATGTTACGTCTGGGTTCCCAAGATCGTTCTGCAGCAGAGTACCCTTTCCAGTGGACCAAATACTGTATGGTGCCATGTCTGTAGCGGGAATCCATCAGCCTCTCCACCTCATACTCTTCAGGGTCAGGATCCTCGATCCTTGAGGAGGAGAGTCCACGACGACTCATGGGATCGGGATGATAAGTGTTCAGAAGAGAGGTATGAAATACAGGGTGAATCTTCTTCAGACTAGGTGGTAGTCGTAAGCGAAAAGCGACAGGGTTCACCTGAGACAAAATAGGGAATGGACCTATGAAACGGCCGAGAATTTCCCTAGGTGAACCCAACGTGGAAGATATTTGGTTGATAACCACACTTTAGTTCCTACTGTCCACCTGGGATTAGGTGATCTCTTCTTATCGGCGTATTTCTTGTAGCGGATCCTACTAGCTTCCAACTTCTGCACTGCCTCCTTTTGGATGGAACGAAGCTCATGAAGGCGTTGATCAACCGAGGGCACTGTAGTAGGAGGTACCCCAAAAAGAGGTATGTGTCTCGGATGATACCCGTAGGTAAAGAAGGGACTACATCCTGTAGCGGAATGTTGGGTATTGTTGTAGGTGAATTCGGCCAATGCTAGATAAGACTGCCACATGTCCTGTTCCTGATGGCAGAAACAGCGGAGATATTGTTCGAGGGTGGCATTTAAACGTTCTGTTTGGCCGTTGCTCTGGGGATGGTAACCAGAAGATAAAGCTCTCTTTATTCCCAACGAGCTACATAACGCTGACCAAAATCGAGAGGTGAATTGAGTCCCCCTATCAGACACAATGGTCCGGGGCAGGCCATGTAATCTCACCACATCTCTCAAAAATACTTCGGCCGTAGCAGGAGCAGAAGGCAGGCCAGGCAAGGGAGAAAAATGTGCCATCTTGCT
Source organism: Ambystoma mexicanum (assembly GCF_040938575.1). NCBI lineage: Eukaryota > Metazoa > Chordata > Amphibia > Caudata > Ambystomatidae > Ambystoma > Ambystoma mexicanum. The sequence continues at coordinate 441,387,934 of NC_090931.1, read as the reverse complement.
CAGGGTGTCTACAGTCACCATGATAGCTGTGTACCCCTTAGAGGGGGGAAGAACTACAATAAAATCAGTAGAAATATGTTCCCAGGGTTGAGACGGTAGAGGTTCCTGTTGGAGCAGGCCTAAAGGTCGGTGAGTGGTTTGCTTGTTAGCGGCACATACTGGACAACCCGTCACATATGCCCTAATGTCCTTTGTCATTGTCGGCCACCAGAAATATCTAGAAGCCAAATGTAGAGTTGCCCCTTGGCCCTTATGCCCAGCCGAAGGAAGGTCGTGGCACCAATACAGGGCTTGAGTTTGAAGTTCCTTAGACGGTAGAAACAGTGCGTCCTGATGAAAGTACAACATACCCCTCTTAACCAGGAGTGGTTGCTACTCCGATAACACTTCGGAACGACTGGTAGCAACCTCTACATCATGCAAGAAGGAGCTAATCATTCCCAGGATTCTCTTGCCCACAAGTATTTCATCCAGGCCCTGATTCTCTTGGTACTCCAGGCTCCGAGAAAGAGCATCTGCTAAGGCATTGTCCTTTCCGGGAAGGTAAGTTATTTCAAAATCAAATTGGGAAAAGAAATAGGGAGTTCCGACACTCCATCTGCTGTAAAACCTTCAAATTTCGGTGGTCTGTACGGACCAGAAAAGGATGGGCAGCTCCCTGTAATAAATGTCTCCATTCAATGCAGGCCTGGCGGATCGCCAGTAGTTCTCGTTCCAAAACTGAGTAATTCCTTTCACTTGGTGTAAGCGACCTAGAATAATATGCAACCGGATGTTCCATTCCATCCTTGCCAGCCTGCAGGAGGGCGGCTCCAATTGCCCCTCCTGAGGCGTCCGTCTCGATCACAAAGGGGAGAGATTGGTTAGGTTGCAGTAGAATGGGAGCAGTCGTGAAGGTCTTCTTGAGTAACTGGAAGGCTTGGTCGGCTTCATAATCCCATTCAAACTTCTGACCCTTCTTAAGAAGACGAGTGATGGGCAATACTATGTCAGAGAAATTAGAGATGAATCGTCTATAAAAGTTGGACAGACCCAGAAACCTCTGTATCTCCTTGGGACTCTTTGGAGTAGGCCATCTAAGGACTGCCTTAGCTTTTCGGGATCCATCTGAACCCCCTCCTTTGAGAGGATGAACCCTAAATATGACACTGAGGCAGCCTCGAAGACGCACTTCTCTGGCTTAACCAGGAGCTGATTATCCCATAACCTTTGGAGGACCTGAGTGACATGCCTTCGATGTTCTGAAAGGGAAGAAGAAAAGACCAGGATATCGTCCAGATAGACCACTTCAGAGGCATATAACAAGTCCGAAAAAATCTTATCAACAAAATGCTGGAATACAGCAGGGGCGTTCACCAGACCGAAGGGCATGACTCTATATTCAAAATGTCCCAGAGGAGTCCGAAAGGCGGTCTTCCACTCATCCCCCTTCCTGATTCTCAGCAAGTGGTAGGCTCCCCGGAGATCTAGCTTGGTGAAGATCGAAGCTCCTTCAACAGCCTCAAGTACCTCCTTTATAAGGGGCATAGTCTATCTATCTCGAATAGTCAAGCTGTTCAATCCCCGGTAATCTATACACGGCCTGAGTTCTGTGGTGCCCTTCTTGGGAATGAAGAACATTGAGGCCCCTGCTGGAGAATGAGATTCTTGGATCAAGCCATTTTGTAGATTGGCATCTAGATATTCTTTCAGTGCCCTTCTTTCCGGGAGGGACATCGGATACATTCGCCCGAAAGGAACCGATGCTTCAGGCTTCAGATCGATAGCACAGTCCTCTGCTCGATGTGTGGGTAGAGTACGGGGTAGTTTATCTTCAAAAATCTCGGTGTACTGCTAGTAATACGGAGGAATCGTCTGGACAACCTCCGAGGAGGTTGGAATTGCGACTCCCCTCCCCTCAAAAGGAGATGCCTGGGGTAGACACGAAGCCGAGCAAAACGGCGACAAAAAGCTGATAGTGTTGGCAGACCAGTCAATCCTGGGATTATGTTTGCGTGACCAAGGTATGCCCAGGATGACAGGGAAGTGAGCAGCTCTAATTACATCAAAGGTAATCTGTTCTTGGTGCTGAAACAAAGACATGGTGGCTGGACCGGTCTCCTGGGTGATGGGTCTGGATGAGAGAGGAGCTCCGTCTACCCCCTCTACTGGCCAAGGACAATCCTTTTGATGTAGGGGAATAGCTTGTTCTTGCGCCCACTGAATATCAATAAAGTTTCCTGCGGCACCGCAGTCCAACATAGCCAAGGTTTCTAATGAAGCGAGTGATTCAAAAATAAGATGAACTGTAAATACCATAAGTCTATGGTCCTCTCCCGACACGTCCTGTTGCCTAGAATTGCAGGGATTCTTCAGCTCCGCCCGGTTCCTTTCCCTGCTCAAGACCAGGGAGATGCGTTTCCCGAACGTCTCGGGGGTACCTCAGGGCAACTCCGAAGCAAATGCTTCGAGGATCAGCAGTACATGCACAGACCCTGATCTCTGCGTCTTTTTCGTTCCTCAGGAGTCAACGGACCTCTAGTTGTTCCAATTTGCATAGGCTCTTCTGTCTGTGGTCTGGTAGGGGTATTTGCCGTGGGGTTTCCTACAGACTGATGAAGTCTAAACCTCCTTCTTTCAGACCTTCGCTCGTGCAATCTGTATTCCAACTGCAGAGACATCATGACCAAATCCTGGAAGGCAGCAGGACGTGCCATCCGAGCAAGCTCGTCCTTGAGTTCATCATGTAAGCCTCGTCGGAAGAGGGTCTGCTGTACAGAATCCGGCCACCCTGCCTCTGTCGCCAATTTCATAAATGTGGAAGCATAAATCTGGACATCCTGGTTTCCTTGACGGAGGTCTAGGAGGGCTTCGTAGGAAGAATATTGGACTTCTGGTCTTTCAAACCTGGCACGCATCAATTGAGTGAACTGAGTGTAGTCATTAACAGCAGGATTTGCCTGAGCTATCAGTGGAGTAGCCCAAGCTAAGGCATTACCCACAAGGTTCGAGACCAGAAACCCTACCCTGGCTCTGTCAAGTTCATAAGCTTTAGGTCGAAACGTAAAGTATACCATACCGGCATCCAAAAATTCTTTCAAGAGTTGAGGACTGCCATCATATTTCCCAAAGGAGAATGTCAGCGGTGGTAAATCGCCTCGGAAATCTTCTCGAGCCGCTACCTGTTGACGTAGGTTGATATTCTCTGTTCTGAGGCTCTGAACCTCTGCCTGAAGGCCTTGAATCGCTGTCACCATTTCCTGGTATTGCTCCAAGGAGGCCATAGTAGCTGTTTGGCGTTGCAAACTGTCACTGCCCAAGGCTCCTTTCCCAGGGATCACCTCACCTGGATCTTCACTGTGGCTGAGTACCTTCTGCCTCCTTCTCCGGTCCTTTGGAGGTTTCTCTTCTTCCCCTTCCTTCTTTAGAGATCCTTTCCCCTTCTTACGTTCAAAGAGATAGGGGCGGTCTCCTCCCGAGGCCACTTTGACCATTAATAGAACAAACAGTCAAGTGAACCCTGGGGAGCCCGCTCCTTCAAACAGGGAAAAAGCCTGACAGGCAGAAAAAACCCTGTGTAGCTGCAGATGACGATGGCCGGGTAGATTTGAAGGTCCAAAGGCAGGTGAGGACTTTCTACTATGATCTTGGTTGTAACTCCAAAGGATAGCGGCACTGATGCGGGGCCTTTCTGGATGAAGGAGCCCGGTAAGGAAGAGTCGCTGAAGAGGACTTCCGCAATACACACGGAAGCGGCAAAGAAGAGTAAGCACGGGAATAGTACTGCCGGAGAAACAGGTAAGATCAGAGAGAGCGAGAAGTCAGAACGAGAGAGAGCACAAGAGAGAATGAGTGAGAGAGAGTGAGAGAGCGCGAGTGAGTCTGAGTGAGAGAGAGTAAGAGAGAACGAGTGAGTTTGAGTGCGAGAGAGTGAGAGAGTGAGAGAACGGAAATGTAGTGAAAGTAACCCCGAGCGGGTGGGAGCCAACAAGTCGGAACCCAGCCGCCGGGGAAGGCAGGTCTGCGGCAGCGCGAAGCAGATAGCAGAAACAGAACTAGACAAAGCCGGAAAACGTAAACAGAGTGATATGCAAGGAAGGCAAAGGAAGAGAACCGAAAACCGACGAGAAGGATAGGGCAGCAGAGAAAATATATAGCAGCAAAAACGGAAATGCTGAGACGGGAGGAAATCTAGGAAGGCACTGGTAAGGAACAAAACGAAAGTCAGCGAAAGCGAGTTGCAACGCGACTCGCAGGGGGCGTGGCTTCCATATATGCCCGTAGCAAAAAAAGGCTAGACCGCTAACAGACCAGCCGTAGAGTCCTAATAGTGCCTCCATCTTGCCCATAGCTTCCATGGCCGCATCGGTGTGACACAAGTGCTGTGCCCTCTCTGCTGGAGGGAGCTAATTGGGGGAGGAGAGGAGATCCTCCTCATTGCGCCTTAGGCCCATCTATAAATCACCTCAATAGAAATCCACAAAACAAGACAGGGGGCTTCACCACAGGTGTTAGTGCAAATTGTACTGAAGAAAGTGCAGTATCAGAATGAAAAGTGTTTCCCGACTTTAGCGCCTGCCTTAAATGGCCAGCAGATTTCTTATCCTCACTAGCGCACTGTGATTTGCTCTGTACATTCTTGCTAAAAGGATCAGATGTTAGTATGGTATAAATGTGGAGAGCCCCTACACCTGAAGCGACTGTTGTGGGGGTGCGAAGGGATCCTCCTTAGGCCACCCCATTTCCTGAATCACAGATAGGACAGCTGGATCCAGCCCCCATGGTCAGCTTTATAACACCTCAAGGGTCAAACAATTTTCAGCACCTAATGGATAATTCACAATTCTTTTTTGAAGGCAATGCAGTCTGTTTACAGGTTTGTTATTTCATCTACTGGCGACCCATTATTAAACCTTTCCTCCATTTCTTCCTTACTGCAGCCTTCTTTGTTTTTCTTCTTGTTATGCCTTCCTGCATCCCAGTCGATTGGACCACGCATTCCTCACACTGTGTTGCCCTGGCATGTCGCAATCCTGCTTATCTTATTTCTATTCCTTTTGACCCATCTCCATTTCTTGTTTCCATAAGAATCCTAAATGCTCGTTCTGTTGTCATAAATCCCATAGTGTTTTGGACACATTCTTTTATCTCAACTTACACTTTCTCTGCATTGACGTAACCTGGATAACTCCACCTGACACTGTTTCACCTACCTCTCTTGCAACCACCTTTTCTAATGTCTCACACTCCCCATGCAAATATGACAGAGCGGGTGGAACCAGCACCCTCAATCTTTCTTTCTACACCACAGTCCCACACCCTAATTCTGCCAATCTTTTCCCATCCTTTGCATAACATCTCCCTTTTTTTCCGAAACCATACCCTTCATTTTTTTATTTGTCTATCACCCCCCCCCGCCCTATTTTCCCTCCCCCGGTCCTCCACTCCTCTTTCTCCAATGATCTTGACTCACTCTCTCATTGCTCCTTCCTCTTTGTTCTGGGAGACTTCAATCTCATATTCTTTCTTTCTTTATTTGACTCCTCCAGTATCCATTACCCCGTCACACACCTCAAGTTCTTCTCTTGACCTTATCCTCTGCTCGTTTCCTCCTACCTCGCGGTCTTTTCAAACCCTTTCCCTTCCTCTCATTATTTTCTATTATCGGTTTGTTGCTGTCCCCACCTCTTCTGGTCCTGTAATTCCCTCATGTACCTTTTTTGATATTTTTATTTTATTCCAACTCTTGTCTCTTCCCTTCCATCTCCTTCTAACTTGACCTCCCTTTCAGCTGATTCTGCTCTCTAGACTTTAAACTCTACTCTCACTGCTACTATTGATTCTCTCCACCCTGATCGCCCCTCCCCTCCTTTGCTTGAGTCCCCTTAAGCTTGGCTCACACTGGACCTTCTTGCGCTATGCAAAACTCTAAGGCGAGCTGAACGCAGCTGGAAAAAAACTCACTCTTCTACTGACCTTGCATCTCTATCTGCTATTCATACAACCTATGACTCTTTTTTTTGGTACTTGCTAAAAAAAAATACTGCTCTGATCTTATTCTTACTCTCCTCATCTTCTCTTTCAGCTTCTAAATCCTATTCTTTCCTCTTCTGATCCTCCTCTTTCCTCTCCACTTACCTCTACTGACTTTGCTAATTATTTTATTAACAAAGTCACCCTATCACGCTCAACTCTCTCCAACTACAACAACCCCTCCTTCCCTTTCCTTCCCACTGAGCCTTCCTCCCTGACTTCTTTCTGACTCAGAAAACCTCATTCTGTCTCTCTAGAGCTCACCTCTTCCCCTCTTGACCCCTTCCTTCTTCTCTCATCACCAAGATGTATCCCCACTTGCTCCTTTTTCTGACTTCTCTCTTTAACTAGTATCTTTCCTCAGCTACTTTCCCTTTTAACTTCTTTAATAGAGCGGTCATCCTGCCTTTACTGGAAAAAATCCACTCTCGATATATCTCACTTCTTCCATATTTATCTAAAATTCTAGAGCATGTAGTCTTTTACCATGTCGCATCCTATATTGACCATAATTCTCTTCTTCCACAATCCCAATCTGGCTTCCATCCTCTCTACTCCACAGAAACCGCCATGCTTAGTGTATCCAATTCGCTTCTGTCTGCTCACCACTCTACGCTCTCTACAATTCTAATTTTTCTTGATCTTTCGGCCACAGACACTGTCGATCACCCTTCTCTCCTGTTCGCCCTGGGCTCTCTGGGTCTTTCTGGTTCTATTCTTAAGTGGCTCCAGTCTTATCTGTATGATCAATCTTTTTCCATCTCAAGGAGGTACTTTCCCTTTGTTACAAGTTGTTCCTAAAGGCTCTATCTTTGGCCCTCTCTTCTCTTCTCTCTCTCCCTTCCCCCCATTCTTCCTTTGGGCTTTCTTCCCATTTCCTTGCCAATCATTCCCAAATGGTTCACTTCCTTTTCTCACTCTCTTCATGCTACCATCTCTGACTGTATCTTTGCGATCCAATCCTGGATGAACACCCATTTCCTAAATCTTAAAGCCTCAGAAACAGAGATTCAGTTATTTCCTGCCTCTAATGTCTCTGGTCTTGTATCTCCCCCCTCCATTCTCTTTCCTCCCACTGCGCTTACTTTCGAATGTATTATTGCCTCTAATGTATTCCTCATCTTGTGATGTTATATCTCGCCAGCTTTGCTGCTTCGGAAAAAACATTCTCGGCAGAGGGCGCTGTCTGCGATGCCGTTGCGTCGATGTCCCTCGAGGGCCTCTGTCAAGCATCAACGTCATCGTCAGTAGAAATCACGCATGCAGCACCTGTTGGCTTAAATTCTGTTATCCAGAAAGCTTTCGCTTCGAGTGTTTAACGGCGTGCTTCAGTTTCTTTCATGGAAAATGTCTTCATCATCGACTCATTTGACCCCAACGTCTGGCTTTAAAAAATGCTAGGACTGCGGGTTGAAAATGTCTATTACGGATCCTCACTGCGTCTGCCTGTGATGTCTGGGCTCGGGCACTGTACCGATGACTGCAGGTCTTGTCAGTACATTACAGAGAAAGCTCTCAGAGAACGCAGAGGTAAACTGGCGGTGGGGAGGGTGGCGAGTCTGGACACGCCACGCCAAAAAAAGTCTGGCGAGGCTAGACACTCCTCCCGGCGTAAGAAATCAGAGGAACAGGTTGAGGAGTCAATCAAGGCAATCTTCATCTTGTTCTTCAAAGAAGTCGAAGAAGAGATGCCATAGGTCTCCCTCTTCTTCATCCGATTCCTCTACTGAGGCTAACAGATGCCCAACAAAATCAGATTCCCCGAGAAAATGGGATGCTTTTACATCTGAAATGATACCGATTTTCAAGAATGAAGCCTCGAGCCCCTCGAAAGAATTGTGCAAGAGCCATGCCTCAGTCGCTCCTTCGGACGGCTGAGGGAAGTCGAAGGCTACTATTTCAAAACCGAGCATGAAGCCAGCAATACGTCGAGAGAGTACTCGACCCGACGACAAGTCGTCGAGAGTGCTGACTCAGGAACCAAGTCCTTCTTCAATACCATCGAAGAAACACAAATCGTCAAAGACCTCGACAACTTTGTCGACTCCATTGGAGTCAAACATCTTGATGCCGAAGTCAAAGGTGATGCAGAGTAAACCGGCACTTTTATCGAAGCCGTCTTCGATGCCCATTCAGGATAAGGTTTACAAACCTGTTCCGAAAAAATACGTTTTTAAGTCCATGTCCTCAATATATGAGGAGAAATAGCCCACTGAAGAGGATTCCCCTCCTTTTGGGTTACAATTTGGCACTCAGAATGTGCCTGAAGAGCTCATTAATCAAGAGTCAAAAATGAGAGATCTTTGACTCTCTCCAGTCGGCTAGTGGTCTTGACAACTCGCCAGAACTGGAATTTGGCAGGCCTGACCCTTCTAAGCATGCAGATTCCACCTATAGAAATGTCATGAATAGGGTCACAGAATATATGGGTTGGAGCAGAGCTTCCCCTACGTATGAACAGGATGATATGACAGACATCCTAGACCAAGGACCTCAGAAGGACCCAATCTTGCCCTTCAGAGGAAGGTTACTGCAAATTGGGAATCCCCAGAATATGGACCTGCAGTTAACAGAAACTTCACAAGCAAGTAGAGGTCTTCAAGTAGCGATCCAGAATACCTGACCAAGCATCCCACACCTGAGAGCTTGATAGTTCAGGCTGCCACATCAACCAGGCAATCGGCCTACCCCTCTATCCCCCCAGATAGAGATGACAAGAAGGTAGATGCCTGGGCACGTAAGGTTTTCAGCATGGCCTTTAAATCTACTAATGCCACTTGTACTCTCCCAAGATTCTCTTATACCCTGTGGGACTGTGTTGCCATGGCGGCTTATCACATCCCAGAAGGCGAAGAAAGAAACAGCTTCCTGGCTATAGTTAAGGCAGGAAAGGAGGCAATGGGAGAATGTCGCAATGGGAGAATGTCTACATTCAGGATTGGATACTGCTGACAGCATCAGCAGATCCATGGCTGCTAGCACCGTACTATGCAGATTTGTGTGGTTGAGGAAGTTGGGGTTTGCACCGGATGTGTAGGCCAGACTGCTCAACATGCTCTTTGACGGCTCGAGGTTGTTCTGCAGCAAGGCGGATGAGAGTCTGGAGAAGTGCAGAGCTCCAAGGTGGCAGCTAAATACCTTAGCACCTCCATTCGACAATCTCAACAACCCAATTCAGGCTCATTTTCATGGAGGGGTTATTCTTTTCATTTCTATTCCTGAATAGGACCGGACAAACAAAGGGGACAAAGAAGATTCCCTTGTGGTGGACGAGGAAAGGGTGCTTAATCAGCCCCAACAGCGTCAACTTTCCCCTCAGCCATTACTGCAGCCGCCTCTAAGCCACTCCGAGGCCTTGACCCACAAGACCCTGGTGGGAGGCAGAATTTCTCAGCATCTGAATGAATGGCGGGCCATTACCTCAGATGCTTGGGCACTGGAAATGGTAGCCCACGGTTACTGCCTTCCTTTTCAAAAAAGCCTCAAGATCATCCACCGGGATCCAACTATGTCAAAATTCCAGATCCACTCCTTGTTCAGGAAATTTTAACCCTGCTAGAGAAAGGTGCAATAGAACATGTACCTGTAGCTGTTTGGAACAAGAGTTGGTATTCCCCCAACTTTCTCATTCCTAACAAGGACAGATGATTGAGACCAATCAGGACTTAAGAAACTTTAACACGTTCCACAGAAATTACAAGTTCAAGATGATTACCCTTTCTCAGATCCTTCAGGCTATCCAACTCCAAGACTGGCTGGTATCATTGGACCTGACGGTCCGGAGCCTAGAGAAGCCTTACGCTACAAGTTCCTAGCTTGGCTAAGACAAAGAACTGGGCCGGGTGTGGTCAGATTATCTGACTTGAAGATTCTCTGCAGGTTGTACCTAAAAGACTGGTGCTCGCACTCTAATAATGTCTGTATTCTAGTGGGACTTGTAGCGTAAGGCTTCTCTAGTACCTTACCTGTGTTCTTATGATTGTGTATATACCTCCCCAGAGGGTCCTCAAGTTGTAATCTTATTCTTTGATATACATCAGTGTTATGGGAGTTTCTCATATATGCAGCTCTTTGTATGTTTAATGAGCCTTAGTCGCTCATAATTTTCTACGGTGTTGGTCTGTATTTCTTCCTTAGATGTTCTATATACTTTGTTGTTTGTTCTTTTTATATTGTATATTTTGTTTTGTATTGATGGTGTTTGTTTTGTTCTGCGCCCTTAAGCCTTCGGGTACCTCAGTGTGCATTATAAATGATTAAACATAAACATGATGCCAATCCATCTCAAGCACAGAAAGTACCTGAGGTTCACGGTTGGCGGTTCTCATTTTCAGCTTCGAATTCTGCCATTCGGGCTGACCTCTGCCCAACAGTTTTCAACAAGTTGATAGCGGTAGTGGCAGCAAGTTTCAGGAGAGGGGGATTCACATCTACTCCTACCTGGACGATTGGCTGATCAGGGTTCATTCACCTGAACAAGCCCAGGAACATCTCATTATCAACTGCCACTCCCTTCACAGACTGGGCTTCTCCCTCAATTACAAGAAGTCCCATATGATACCATTCCAAAGACTCCAATTCATCAGAGCAGTCCTGGATATTTCCTCAGGGAAAGCCTTGCCTCCCGAGGTGAGAGCTCAACACATTCAGCAGATGGTAACAACATTCCAGAATGCAAAGTATCTTCCGGCCTTTGGTTTTCTGAGGTTGCTCGGTCTCATGGCATCCTGCATTTTTCTGGTGCCAGAGGCCTGATTGAGAATGAGACCCCTTCAATGGGCTCCCAGAACTCAGTGGTCCCAATTCTCAGGGAATATGTCAGACCAATTGCAAGTTCCCAGTACAGTTGCTCCGCACCTTCTAGGGTGGGCTTGCAAAGACGACATTCTCAAGGGAGAATCTTTTTGGCAACCATGGCCAGAGATAACTCCCATATGCGTTTCCTCCAGTCCCCGTCATTCCTCAAGTGATCAAGAGGTTGAGAACGTTCGGAAAATCCATGATCCTAATTGCTCCGGATTGGGCCAGGAGGACGTGGTACCCGGACCTTCTGGACATGTCCATCGGCCCTCCAATACAACTTCCACAAAGACAGGATATTCTCTCACAAGAGGAAGGTCGGGTTCTCCATCCAGATGTCAAAACACTCAGCCTTCACGCAATGTTTCTGAGAGGTTGAGATACAAGGATTGTGACCTCCCTGATGAGTAATTTGGATATTGCTTTCGGCCAGAAGGCCAGAAACCACATCCTTGTATGTTATGTTATGTTATGTTAACCGAACTTGGGAGAGCGCACGTACACCCTAAGGCATCTTGGCGCTGGGTAGCAGGATAGGACGTTCTAACAGAGGCAAGGATTTATTTAAACAAAGTTGTTTTCAATAGATGACGGAACAGAAGGTGATCAGCAGTGCTGCAAAGAGCAAAAAGAAGGTAATTCCAGGCTTTTGCGGCAGCCACAGAGAAGGGGCGTCCTCCAGAAGGCCAGAACTCAGTGGTCCAGAACAGGTGGGGGATGCAGTTCCCACAACCAAGACATCAGTCTTACTGCCGTTCAGTTTTAACCAGTTACTTCCCATCCAGACTCCCAGATCCTCAAGGCATCTTTTGAGTCGACTAGCTGTTTGTCTGAGTGAGGTCAAGGCGGACAAGAATTTGGGTATCATCCACGTAGGAATAATAACGGAACCCGTATGATTGAATAAGTCGCAGGAGGGATCTAATATAGACGTTAAACAGTATAGGGGAGAGTGCAGAGCCCTGTGAAACCCCACAGAATAAAGGAACTGCATCAGAACGGAAAGGGGGCAAGGATACAGATTGAGATCTATCGGCCAGAAAGGCCTTACACCAATTTATAACTTGACCTGAAAGACCAGCCGCAGAGAGGCGAGAGATCAGGGTGACATGGTCAACCGTATCGAAAGCAGCTGAGAGATCTAACAACAGAACTGCTCCGATACCGCCCTGATCTACCAGGCGCTGCAGGTAATCAAGTACTGAATTCAGCACAGATTCCGTTCCTCGTCCAGGTCGAAACCCAGACTTGAAACGATCAAAATAACTGGAGGTTTCCAGAAATTTAGATAGAAGGGGAGAGACAAGGGCTTCCAAAATCTTCATCAAAAAAGGAAGGAGGGAAATCGGGCGATAGATGGCCAGAACCTCGGGGTCTAAGGAGAGCTTTTTCAGCAGAGGGATGACCAGCGCATGTTTCAAAGAAACAGGAATCACACCATTGACCAAAGATGCATTAACAGCGGTGGTAATATGGCCTATTAATTCATTAGAAGTGTTTTGAAGAATGGCCAAGGGTATGGCATCAGCCGGAGAAGCTGATTTAAGATAGAGAATAGCTTTCAATATATTAGCTTTGGAAAAAAGGGGGAAAGTACACCACTCATTCTTCGCCACACCCGGTTCATCATAGTCCTTAGTGGTTGGAGATGTGATTGCCTCAATTTTGATATTATCCCGAATGGTCGATATTTTGTTTACAAAAAAGGTTGAAAGAGAGTTACAGAGCTCCTGCGCGGGGGGATACTGAGGAGCGTCCTTTTTCAGGGTTATGGTATGATATGATATGTATCGAGACCACGGGAACAATTCACATGCAACGCAGAACCTCCTAGATCCTGAGCTCCACCCGCTACACAGAATAAACCACACCACGCCTATGGCTGACACAATAAGGGTCGTTACCTGGAATATCAGGGGCCTGAACAGCTTTGTTAAACAACGACGGGTCCATACTTACCTGAAAAGATGCAAGGTCGGAATCGCCATGCTGCAGGAAACTCACTTAATACCCAAGAAACTTGAAGCCCTGGCAAAAACTTGGAGGGGTACCCTAATAGGTTCGACTTACTCCTCCTACGCCAGGGGGGTCCTGATTTGGATTTCCCCCACTGTTCCTTTCAAACTCACTAGCACTAAAACAGACAACGAGGGTAGGATGGTGGTGGTGTGCGGCTCCATTGAGGGCAAAGAGGTTTGCTTGGTCAGTACTTACCCACCCAACCATGACGCGACTGCCTTCTTCCATTCCCTTCATGCGCGTCTCAGCCCATATGCGGACAGAATTATGATATGGGGGGGTGACCACAACTGTACCCTCGATCCTCTACTTGACAGATCGGATAACAAACACGACCGACCTTCCCCCCCAGCCAAAATACTTTCCAAACTAATCCAACAGTTGCAACTCAGTGACCTATGGAGGGTCCAGCACCTTGAGCAACGGGTGTACTCCTTCTACTCCCCACCCCACGCTATACACACCAGGCTGGATTACATCTTTCTCAGCCTAACGCAACAGTCCATATTTGTTGATGCACGCTACCTGCCTAGGGTGCTGTCGGATCACTCTCCCCTTCTGGTAAACTGGGAGGTGTTTCCGCCCACACCCCCCATACCCATATGGAAGCTGAGGTCTGAGGCCCTACTTGACTCTGCATTCAAGGAACGCATAAAAGATAGCACTGAAGAATATTGGCGAAATAATCTGCATAGCGTTAGACACTTGAGCACAACTTGGGAAGCATATAAGGTGGTCATGAGGGGCGAGATGATTGCAGCAGTTGGGGTAGCCCAGAGATCTCTTACATCCTCGTTTGAGCGCTCAGAAAGGGACCTGAGTACGCTCAAAGGTAGGGCTGACCCATCCCCTGACCACTTACAAAAAATGGTCCAAACTCAGACAAACCTGCCTAACTCATTGGGAATCCCTTGGTAAACTGAGTTATGCCAAGCACACAGAAAGAATCCATGCCCTGGGAGACAAGCCCGGGAAACTCTTAGCTTGACTCTATCAAAGGGAGACCCCCAGGCCACCCATCTGCCACATACTCACCCCCGACGGCAGGGCCGTGCATACCCAACAAGAAATCAATTCGGTCTTTACTGACTTCTATCGTAACCTGTACTCCGAAGCCCTGCCCCCCTCTGATACCAGGATCGAGGACGCCCTTGACGCCATCGACCTACCTAAACTAGACCTGCAATTGGCTGAGACCCTTGATGAGCCCGTCACCCCCGACGAGGTCAGGGTGGTAATCAGATCGCTACCAGCTGGGAAAACCCCCGGTTCGGATGGGCTCCCGGGGGAATTCTACAAGACCTATGAGGAAACTCTTGCCCCAATATTGGCCCAGGTCTTTAATGAGGCCTTTGAGCGTGGCATCCTCCCGGACTCCATGAACAAGGCCGTGATTATACCCTTGCTTAAACCGGGGAGGGACGGGGCAGATTGTGGTTCTTACAGGCCACTCTCTATGCTTAATGTTGACTGTAAGATCCTCCCCGCCCTGCTGGCGAATAGACTGCGCAGAGTTCTCTCTGTTGATCCATCAGGACCAAACGGGATACGTCCCAGGGCGCTCCATCACTGAGAACCTGCGCAGGCTGCATCATGTTATCTATAGCACTGAGGGAAGGCCGCAGAAACTTGCAGTGGCATCACTTGACGCCACCAAAGCTTTTGATTCGGTGAGGTGGGACTGGCTGTATGCCACGATGGCCAGAATAGGGATAGGCCCTGTGTTCCTTAAGTGGACTCGGCTGGTTTACGCCAGCCCCACTGCGAGGGTACGTACCAACAAAACCTATTCCGCTAAATGGTCCCTACACAGAGGCATCCGCCAGGGGTGCCCTCCGTCCCCCATGTTATACATCCTTGCCGCTGAACCAGTGGTGGCCTACCTGAGACAGGAATATGGAGAGGGTGGCATTAAGATAGACGGGGTGACCCACCTCATCTCTATGTACGCTAACGATACCCTATTGTACCTATGGGACCCTGAGCACATCCTTCCCTACATCTTGGAAACCCTGGACTGTTTCCACAAGCTCACCGGTATCCAGATCAATAGGAGCAAGTCTTGCCTTTATCCCCTCGCAGCACTCTTCACCGATGAATACAGGTCCCTCCCCCCTCTGGATCTCGAATGGCAGGCTACTTCCTTCAAATACTTGGGGATAACTATACACTGCAACCCAGCCACCGAACACATCCTTAATACCGTAAGGGCCAAAGACTCTCTCACGAAATCTATGGAGTTCTGGGGCCGGCTCCTGCTTTCGATGGCCGGGAGGGCGGGACTCCTCAAAATGGTCGCCCTTCCCCGCCTATTACATAACTTCACTAACGTCCCCTTCAACATCCCCCCCTCTTTTTTCAAAGATCTCAACAAACTCTGTAGGGGCTTCCTTTGGCAGGGAGGCAGGTACAGGGTGGCATTAGAGACCCTCCAAAGACCGTACGAGAGGGGCGGACTTAAGATCCCCAACTGTGAGCTGTACTTCTTCGCCAGCCAGCTGAGACATGTCACGCAGTGGATGGCGGACGAAAGCACGACAGACACTCGCCTGCTTCAGCCGGCCCTCCACCGGTTGTTACTCAGAGACATACTGTGGGCTGGGGAGGGTGCTACGAGTCACTGCCCTTACCTCGCCAAGCTCGGGATCCGGCTTTGGAAAAGGGCCTGCAAACTGGTCGGGTCGGACGACCCGTTCTCCCCACAGATCCCTATCACTGCACTCATGGTCAATCACTCTTGGGGGCATGTCGAAACACATACACAATGGGAGCCCCTTGGGGTGGCCACGCTGGGGGACTTGATTCAAGAACAGGAAATACTAACTTTTTCGGAACTCTGCGAGACCACGGGCCTCCCGGCAGGACAGTTCCTGTTGCACAGGGTGGTTGTACAGGCCTTGTGCAGAAGATGGCCGGTCGCAGCTGACCTGACTGAGGAGAACGAATGCATCGAAATGATATTGAACTCCGCTGAGAGGGGCCATGAAACCTCACGAATCTACGAAGCCCTGTTATGGGGTACGACCAGGGGAGACCTCAAATGTAGGAGTAGGTGGGAAACTGAACTGGGCCTCGTCTTCGAAGACAAAGATTGGGGTGACATAACCCACTATCATAAGAAGGCCTCCAGGAACGCCTGCTTACAGCTCATTCAACTGTATATCACCAATAGAGCGTACCTCACACCGGAAGCCATATCGAGATTCACGGGAGCTGGAACCCAGTCATGCCCCAAATGCAGTGAACCCAGAGTGGGAATGACTCACATGTTCTGGGGCTGTCCAGTAATCAGGGAGTTCTGATCACAAGTGAAGGACAGAGTGGCTGGCGCAGACATCGTGGTTGAGGTGGACGAGCCTACGGCCTGCATCCTTGGCAAATACAGGCGAAACAGGAAGAACAAACCCCTATCCAAGCTCACTGACCTTATATACATTACAGCCAAAAGACGTATTGCCATGGGGTGGAAAAGCCCCAGAGGTCCACATATGCCCCTATGGTGGGGTGACCTCACGAAGTGGATCATAGCTGAAACCGCGGCATGGGAAACGGCTATTCATGTGCAAAAACTGGATTCCAGCGAGGAACTACACCGCTGGGTGGCCCTGACGGTGCCCTTGCTCCACCCTGAGGCGGATGATACGGAGCGGAGCGGAGTGGAGAGAGTTGCCCGGATACGGGCACGAACCAGAGAGGAACAGTGAACTAACCGTGGTCTTAGGGGGGGAGGGAGGTAGACGGTGGGGGGGGTTTGGGTTGTTCTCTTGATATGCTTAACCAATCGCCATTGAAGTTTTTCTGTACTCTTTGTTTATTTCTTGTTATGAAACCAATAAAAATATATTTTTTTAAAATAAAAATGATATGATATGATATGGTATTTGTAACGCGCCTATACACAAGTGTTTCAAGGCGCGATAGAACCTGTACCAGATCGAATAGGGTCTTACGTTTATTCAAAGCACCTTCTACCATATGACCAACATAGGCTTTTTTAGCATTGGTAATAGCTTTGTGATAGGCAGTGACAGAAAGGCGAAAGCGGTTTTATCTTCTGCAGAATAATTGAGACGCAATTTTCTTTCGGCCTGTCTGCAGTGCAGTTTGCAAGTTCTAAGCTCCTCTGAGAACCAAAGATCTGGGGTGGGCGACTTCGCTGTTAGGAGAGTTTAACTGGGGCCAGCAGGTCGGCAGTTAGTAGAAAAGAGGCCTCAAGTCCAGATAGAGAGCAGTCAGTGGCTGGACCACAGTGGGCTTGGATGGAATCAGCCACATCAGAGTTAGATATTCCACGGCAGCTCCGCTTATGGATCGCAGGTTTAGGCTGGAAGGACAGACAGGTTTTTAGAGAAAGCGAAAAAGGCACCGGAAAGTGATCAGACAACATAACCGGGCAGGGGGATAGCATGGTAATGGTTGCCATGGGCGCGAAGACCATGTTCAAAATATTCCCATGTCGATAGGTGGATTCCGTAACCCATTGAGGTAGTCCTAGGTCCCGCATTAGGGCCATAAAATTGGGCACCTGCCCCATGGTGGTGGAATTTAGTGGCAGATTAAAATCTCCAGTGATAATCAACTCTGGATATTTAGAATGGAGTTCTGATACAAAAGCTGTAAATTTGGCATAGAACGTACTATCGGCTCCTGGAGGCCGGTATACTATCAAGATGGTGAGAGTGCAAATAGTTGAAATACGGACTCGAGTCAGCAGGCACTCCATTTTTATTAAATGTTTAGAGACAACATGGGTGACCTTGTATTTGTTTTTGTAAATCAATGCCTCCCCAACCCCGGGGTGTAAGGCTATTCTGTCTGCGTGTACCAATTCATACTGGTGCCATTGGAATAAATTCAGTAACTGGTGCAAGGATAAGAATTTGGATCCATTCCAATGTGGCACATCAATGGTGCTTTCTTTCCTATAGCTTTTAGGCAATCTGGGGCTCCAGATTGGAACCATAAAAGGATACCTGGCAGTGCTTTCCATTTCTAAGCACGCCTCTGACAATGTCTCCTATTTCAAAATCTCCTTAATTGTACAATTTCTGAAGGGACTTACTAATGTGTACCCTCCAGTCCCATATCGTTTACCTGTTTGGGACTTAAACCTGGTATTAAAATTCCTGTCATGTATTTTATTCAAGCCTTTACATTTGTGTCCTTTACATTTGTGTCCTTTAAGTTTCCTAACATTGAAACCAGTCTTACTTATCGCAATAACATCAGCCCACACAGTGAGTTGAAGGCTCTTACTTGCAAGCCTCCTCTATAAAGATAAAGTCATCCTCAGGGTAAAACCATAATTCCTACCGAAGGTAGTCTCCGACTTCCATCTGTCGCAGAAGATAATGCTACCAACTTTCTACCCTCCTCCTCATTCAGGCAAAGAGGAAGAGAGACTGCATGGGCTAGACCCGAAAAGGGCTCTAAGCTTTTATATTTCAAGAATGGCTAAATTTCGCCAGAATGATCAACTTCTTATTGGGTATACTGGCCCCAAATTGGGCCTGGCAGTAACCAAACAAACTATATTCAGGTGGATCATACTGGGCATTGGTGAATGTTATAGACTTGCTGGAAAGGACCCGCCGGAAAGGCTAAGAGTCCATTCCACAAGCAGCATGGCAACTTCTGTGGCTCTCCAAAATGGTGTCCCAATAAGTGACATCTGTTCAGCGGCCACTTGGTCGTCCATTCACACATTTGTCAAACATTACTGTTTGGATTCTTCCTCCACTCAAGGAGGACTTTTTGCTCCATTCGGTCCATGACTAAATTGATTGATACTCCCACCTCCAAATTGTCACTGGTCTGGTAGTCTATCACAAGATGAGGAATACGTGGGAGGACACAATCCATTCGAAGAACAAGTTACTTACCGCTGGTAACGTTCTTTCGATTGGATGTTCCTCCCAAGTATTCCTCATCACCCTTCCCAGCCTACTCCGCTGTACAATTTACGTGTATTACAGTCTGCATTTTCTGAGAGCTTGTGGTCTTGGTTGTGCCTAGTTAATTTCGCGAAAAATGGGAACAGAAAAACAGAACTGAAGCCAACGCGGGTGCTACATGTGCGATTTATACTAACGATGACGTTGACGGTTGATGGAGGCCTTCGAGGGACATCGACGCAACGGCATCACATACAGCGCCTTTTGCCGAGAATTATTTTTTCCGAAACAGCAAAGCTGGCAAGATATAATATCGCAAGATGAGTAATATGTGAGAGGAACATCCAATCGAAAGAACGTTACCAGGGGTAAGTAACTTGTTGTTCTCAACTCCTGTGCAAAATCTTAGTGTCCTCTTTAAGTCTTCTCTTTTTTCCCCCTACACATTCCCAACACTGCTCTTCCTGACATTTTTATTTGTACAATATACGCAAAGATCGCCCTTTCCTTAACCTTTCACGCTACTAACCATCTTATTAATACTTTCATATTCTCTCATCCTCACTATTGCTCATTGCTTCTTGTTGGTCTCCCTGCTTATCATCTTGCACCCCTACACTCTGTTTTCAACTCTGTTACACGCACTCTGTAATCTTTCATCCTGTATCTCTATTCTTCCGTATCCTCGGCCCCTCTCCTATCTATCTTGTCTAATTTTCTGGTGCCTGTGCATCATTTTCAAATGTCTTCATGGTCTTGCTTCCCCTACCTCTGTTCCCTTATCTCTCATTACGTCCCCAACCGCTCCTTTTAGTCTCCAACCTCCAGTTTTTACTAAGTCGCCAAGCCACCCTGCGCCCAATCTTGTTTTCGTTCCTTGTCACGATTGGCCTGAAACATTGGAACTCTTTGCCTTTCGTCATCAGATCCAGTCCCACCTACTCTGTTTTCCATTCACAAGTAAAAGAAATCTGCTTTATAGCATGTCTTAATTCCTTTTATCATCTAAATTGCTTATTGATATGTTTGCACATATTTATGTATGGCACTTTGGTAAAAGCGACTAACAAATCAATGAAAACAAATAAAATCTAGTCCTTTTAGTCTCCAATCTCCAGTTTTTACTAAGTCCCCAAGCCACCCTGCGCCCAATCTTGTTTTCGTTCCTTGTCACAATTGGCCCCGAAACATTGGAACTCTTTGGGCCTCATTACACGGAATGCGGTAAACCATGGTGCTGTCAGCACCATGGTTGCCGCCGGTACCATACCGGTACCACCATGGAGAAAAGGGGAATTACCACCCTATTCCAAGGTTGGCGGGGCGGTAATTCCCCCTTTCACCATGGCCCTTCCCCATTCCCATTTTTGCCCCATAGGGCTCAATGGGAATGGGGAAGGGGCTAATTACGGTACCGCAAATTGCGGTAACGTAATTAGCACCAAGGTCCCTTTGCGGGTCCCAACTTTAACGGCTGGTCTACACCAGCCGTTAAGGTCGGGTCCCGCAAAGGGACCTCGTAGTAAGGCGGTAAGGGTTTACCGGTACCGGTGCCCTTACCGGTACCGGTAAACCCTTACTGCATTCCGTGTAATGAGGCCCTTTGCCTTTCGTCATCAGATCCAGTCCCACCTACTCTGTTTTCCGTTCATACGTAAAAAGAAATCTGCTTTCTAGCATGTCTTAATTCCTTTTATCATCTAAATTGCTTATTGATATGTTTGTACATATTTATGTATGGCACTTTGGTAAAAGCGACTAACAAATCAATGAAAACAAATAAAATCTAGTCAAATTGTGATGACCTGGAAAACATTTGTCTAAATAACGCATCCAATTCCAGCCCACTTCATACCATCCCAAAGCTTATCAGCAAAGTAGCAGAGGCATGCAGGTGATGGGAGCAAAGATCAGAGACTATGCACAGGTGACGTTTATGACTTATGGCACGTGTAAAATCAAATTGCCTTCTGACCCCAGACCCGGAAGCACAGATTACCATCCACGCTAGGGTGCAAAGGCCCAACTCGGCGAGGGCTCGTCTAAATGTCATTGGCCTGCACCATGCTAGTGTAGTGTTCCACCTCAGGCGAGGTTCCGTGTTTTTACTCTCCCCCCCCACCCCTCACCCCTCACCCCAATCTCTTCATTTGAAGTGGGCCCAAATGTGATGATTTCGGGGCTTTGGTTTCCACCTGCTGGTAGCGCTCTAGGCAGCCATCTGAAATTGCCTTTGTGTATAATCGTTCTGCTTTCTGAAATGTTGGGATGACATTGAGTTCCACAACAGCTAGTTTTAAGATGTATTGTACTAGACCAAAAGCATTTTAAAAAAGTAAGCGCAATGGTCTGGTATATGCCAGAAAGCAGTCACATTATGCTAGCAGAAGCTGTACCCGTTTTCATTGGTTGCTTAGTGCCTCGCCGTCCATGAAAGAGTCCGAGCCATAATACACGATGGCAGAAGGAGAAAGCCAATCATTACCTGTCCAGTGGTTAACCACCTCCTTCTCCCAAGAGGTCTTCATTGATCATCTATGTTGTTTGGCAAGCTCAAGATAAAACCACTGCATCTGCCCTAATGCACTGTACTGGTCTACTACAAGACCTGGAAACAATAATGTGGCTTATCTTCATCAAAACACCTTCAAGTTACTGTTCTAATGGACGACCTGGAACAGGAATATTCACTTTCCGGCATACATTCACAATACACACTGCTGCTCCAATTGAAGCCTTGGAAGGGGAATATACACTTTTAAACCTGAGACAGTGATGTTGTATGCCTTGCAGCAAAAAATATCATCACTCAAGATGCACTGTACAAGGCCACTAGAAGGCTTGGAACCTGAAAATGTTAACCTTCTTCTAAAGATAACTGTGACATGTAATGTTGTGAACGGCCCTACATACTGAGTTGGGCAGAGTGCACCCTGCACCCTAGCACATGTATCTCTTTATAGTGGGATTCTCCATACACAGCTTTCATTTCAATTTCTTCAATGGGTTTCAACTTGGATTGCTTTTCATTTTCCTTTTTTCAGCCATGTACCAGCTGCTCACCCTTATCATCAGGCACCTGCAACCAATGTAATGAAATCCCATTCCCCCAAACCCTCTGCTCACACACCATCCTTGGAGCACAGATGCCTATTTTCATTGCAGACTTTGGCCTTGGAACACTTGTGTATAGGCACGTTATAAATGCCATATCATATCATATTATACCATGAGAGCTACGTTTACAAATCTAAACACACCCAGAAGATTTATTTGGAAGAAAATTCACGGAGATTTTCAGGGCTCATTAATGGAGAGGAGTTAGAGGGAAGATAGGGGAGGGAGGGAGTGATGATGAGAGAGAGCGAAAGACACACATACGTTTAAGTGAGCACTGAGGCATTTGGAGGGAATCTCATGGAGATGGATGGGGTGGGTAGTTTAGGGAGACATGGGAAATCCAGCTCAATTTCAAGGGAGCTAGTGAGATCTGCAACATGTAATGTTGTCAGCGGTCTTCTGTGCTGAGACAGTGTTTGTTCTGGAACATCTAGTGTTTTATGGGGTCCTCCATGTTGGAGGGAGATCCCTCCTGTACTGAGGCTGTGAGAATGTATGCGGTATGTAGTTATGCTAGGGTATCTGCCTTAAGTGAGGCAGAGTTCTAATATGTGTAGTCCAATAGGAACCTCTGTACTGAGTAGCTGAGTAGGCCAAAGTGCATTTTGGGACATGTAGCTCTTATTGGAGGTGGATTTGAATGGAAGTAGATTGAGTATTTTTGCAAAGGTAGTCTTATGGAGGATATGTACTTAACGATGCAAAATACGTTCTGCGGCATTTAGTCTTCTGGAGGCATTTGTGCTCGGTAACGTTGTGCATTCAGAGAAATATAGACCTCTGGTGGCTTCTGTACTGAGTCCTTGAAATGTAGTCTTTTGTGTGTTGGGGGACATCTGAACTGTGCAAGGCAGAGTGCTTCTTGTGACATGTAGTACTGTTGAGTATCTGTATTGAAGGGGGACGGCTAGTATATGGGGCTCAAAGTCTTGCGTGGGCATTTTTATTAAGTGAACTGTATTGCATTCGGGAGGAAGTAGTCTGATATTGTTATCTAAGCTATGGGAATTAAAACTATAGCCCCTTGGGGACAGCTATGCCGAAGGTAGGATTTGCTTTTGGTTCTGCTAGGGTCGATTATGCAGGCTCTGTTCTGAGCAAATGCATACATTTTGGAATATTCGACGTTGCAGTGGCATTTGGCAGGGCGGGGAAGTGTGAATTGCACTGCCATGTAGTAGACACCTGAAATCAAGGAGGAAACCAAGGCCAAGCACTGTTACGTTTTATACGAATTGGGGCCAACTCAAAATGTGACAAAGGGTGCCAGGTACCTTCCCAAACTAGAGGAGGATTGACCCAGGGCTGGCATGCAGAGGATCCTAGGGCAGGGGGAAGTCGCAGAATACTGACAGATACAATGCCCTTGTTAAAACCCATCTAGTAGGCACCCCATAAATATAGGTCAACAACACACACCCTTCTAACAGACTGGTAACCCTGGTACCAAGCACTCACTCCCTGTTTAGGCACCACCATAGCAACACTATTGGACCTCTGAACCAGACCAGCAGAAACTTAAGGACACTGCGCAAAGCATCACTGTTCCCCCTCAGAACCTGCTCTGACATCAGGGGTCTTTTGCGGGCATTTACATTCCCGCACCTGTGTCCTTGTACAGACACCTGCTGTTCATAGAAATCTCTGGTGCGTCCAGCTGGGTGAGTTCATGAAAGATCTCTGACTGCTGTGACAGTGGTGAAGATGCAGAGCAACAGCTAGTATAGCAGGAGATATTAAAGCACTTACAAAGCGCTTACTAAAATGTCTGAATTTTGCCTGCTGTGAAATAACAGACTGCAGCTCCTTGTAGAGCTTGGCCATTACATATATGGAATCCAGGATATCTCACCAGTCATTTAAAGACTTGGTCTGCCACCCCAATCATTTAATGAGAACAGGTGAACTTTGTCAAAACAGCCAATTGAAGTTGTTCACCAATTATGCATCACAAGGGCAGCTCCTCACAGAGTCCAGCCCAATGTGAGGTCTTACAGGGCTATACACGCCTGGGCTTTTTGTCAGACCTGTGACCAATCCAGTGGTCGAAGAGGGAGGGAGCGGTTGGGAGCGGTGCTAGTGAGGCGATATGCTCCGAGGTGGGAGCAAAGAAGTAGCGCTCCAACCCCAGATGAGACCGGGGGCCGCCCAGACAGTACCCAAAGGTACTGAAAGATCTGAGCCAGTCAAGCACTCTGTGAGGGAGCTGAAGGAGCTGATGAAAACATACCGGAAAGCCCAAGGGGGTGAGAAAGAATATACAATATAATACACACTTTATAAATCCAATAAGAACATCCCGAAGATTACAGGGGGGTGAGAAAGAGAAGATACAATACAATACAAACTTTGCAAACTTTATGAAAACACTGCGAAGATTACAAGAGGATGAAAAGGGAAGTAGTCAAGTAAACACTAACTTTATAAATCCAATACGAGCATCCAGAAGAGCACAAGGGGGTGAGAGAGAGACTATACAATATAATTGAACAGCGTGAAGCAGATACACACATCCTGAGGGACAAAAGGCAGTAACACAAGAGGGAAAAAGACATACAAACATACAGCGTTCACCTAGAGGGGACAGTACCTGGCATGGGTGTATACGAGGTTTGTCCAAGTGGACACTAGGTAACAAAGGGACAAGGATCCAGCCAAATCAATGGAACAGGATCTGGGAACCAGTGGAATACACAAGGGTCAAAGACCCATTTGAATACAGGAAGAATTATAACCAGCGGGCTGAAGCCCAAAACACTAGGATCTCTGAAGTTGAAGGTTGTTGATATAAAGTCTGGCAAGCGAGTAAACCAGACTTGATACACTATTGGAAAAGTCTACGGTAAGGTCTGGCAAGTAAGTGAACCAGACCAGACAAGAGGCTGGGAAATATCATTGTTTTTTTGTGCTATGAACTGGGGGAAAGGAATTCCCCAGAGGATTTGGTAAAGAATGTCATTGTGAAAACAAGTGGAGCCAGAAACCCAGGAAGAGGTTCCCTCCAGGCGAACGGGGAGCTGGGTTATCTTTAAGTTGGATGAACAATGAACATTGAACTGTATGCATTCTTGTGCAGAAAAACTTCCCCTTGGTGTCAACATCCAGAACGGCAGAGGTCTCATTCTGTAATTAAAAAGACACCCCTTTTCCCTTGTTTTAGATTGAAAGCGCAAGGGATGGAAATAGGTTTAAGACACAGGACAGTGGACATTTATGATTGATTGACATCCTGACCTGGTCCATAGTATTCTTTTGTTGAGACAGGGCAACACCTCATAGTAGTTAGGGACAGTTAGGCCTTTCCCCAACCACTTTTCCTTTCTTTAAGACAAATAAAAGTTTATAACCCAAAACAAACATGCCACATGTGTCTCATCTATCTCCTTCTGCACCCTTAGAGACCATGTGGGTGTTTGGAGAAGGAGTTTCTGGCAAGACATTGGAGACAGTTTTCTAGACAAAGGAGCCTGGAAGGAGAAAGATGGAATTCAGGATAAGGTTGGGCAACAGGAGGAGGCCGATAAAAGAATTGAAGAGGAACTGGGACAACATCAAGAAAAATTGGTAGGGAAGACCTGGAGAACATTAGGAAAGAGGTCAGGAGGAGGTATACATAGTGATTAAGGAGGAGGTTGTTGAAGATCAGGAGGCGGTAGAAGAGGGAATTAAGGAGCAGGGTATTGAACATCCAGAAGAGGTGGAGGAACAAATTAACGAGGAGGGTTTTGACCCACTGTGGGAGCAGGCATGAGAGTAAGGCGCTGCATCGAGAAGGGCCCGGACCTGAACAGAACGATATTGAGGAGGGGATACTCTCAGACACTTGGAAATCAGAGGCACTGTAGAATGTGAGATTATCCAAGCTCCTCAGCACTACCTGGTGCTCCTTGGTAACCTCCTTCAAATTCCACAAAGTTTGAATACCCAATTGTACACCCTCATTTCCTCAAAGGCCTAAACACCACCTTCTCCGCCTTCCTCATTGATGGTGCCACTATTCCGGCATCAAAACATATGAAGACGCTAGGTATCCACCTAGATGCAGATCTATCCATGAATAATCATATCAACGCCCTTGCCTCTTCTACCGCCTACACCTCCAAGCTCATCTCCCTGAGTAGAAAATTCCTCTCCACAGATAACTGTCTCACGCTCTCCCGAGCCATCATCCTCAGTAAGCTAGATTATTGCAATGTCCTCTACATGTGTAGCGCCACAAAAACATTGACAAATTACAACTCCTACAAAACAAAGCACTCCAGGCAGCTATGGGTCTCAAACGTTCTGATCACATCGCAGCCACCAGACGCAATGTACACTGGCTTCCCATCAAAGCCTGTATTGAATTTAAGATTTTGTCCTTGGCACACAGAGGCATAAATAAAGAGGCCCCATTCTACGTTAATGACTGCCTAGTTTCTAAAACACCATGGGCGCCACTTACGATCCTCCACCAGTCTTACTCTAGACACCCCCACATTCAACCACAAAAGAGCGGGAGGCGCTAGCTTCATTGTCACGGCTCCCACTCTCTGGAACTCCCTTCCCGCTGACATCAGAAATGAACACTCCTATACAATTTTCAGAAAGCGTAAACCTGGCTTTTTAGCAAATACAACTAACCACGTGTAACACTGTTGTTGCTTACATCTCATGACTGAACACAGTCTAGAGGAGGAGCCAAGTACCCCCACTCCAACTGTCCCGCCTACATTACCTGAAACATATGAATCAAAATATGTGATGTATACCGAACAGCTAAACCATCAAAGAGAAGAGAGAGGGCTCTGTGCAGTACATATATGAATACCTATACCTAAGAGAATATGGGAAGTAAGGTACCCATTGAGGAAACCATACTTGCATCCAAGACAATATGATGGCCATTTGAACGAGATTCCTGATAAAACAAAGAAACTGACTGACCAGGATGAATGATGACATCATACAAAGTTGAATCGACACCCAGATAGAAAGATAATCTGACCAGAGAGGCAGATGATTATAAAGAACAAAGCAGTACCAAGGATAAAGTGACATCTTGGGATCAAGATGAAAAAACTTATGCCACAAACGTGATGAAGATATTTAGTTAGTTTAAAAGTGTACAGATGCAATGAAAAGCAAGCAGCAAAGCAATCACGAAGCTAGCCACATGCTTAAATAGATCAGATCGCGGCAAGCGCCAACATATACCTATATACATCATAGATACATATGGATTAAGTGAAGAATGAATGTTTCCACTACGTATAAAGCAGTACTGAACAACGCGAGAAGGCCTCATTTCAGTGTCGCAGTTACAAAAAGCGTGAAAGAACAGAAGCTCATGTTCAAGAAGGTCAAGCAAAAACAAAAGACGTCAGAGGACTATTGAAGAATAAAATCAAATACAAGAAAAGGCTCAATTCATGGTGTCCAGTCAAGTGATGGAAGAAAGTTGGACGGACGAGATGGTCACACCTTTGCACGGAAGCCGTATTGTAACCATACTCCTTAAACATTCACAGAGAACAGTACAGACTCAAGGCCAACTTCAAAAGTACTAATTGACACTAGACCATTGAGGTGATGATGGATCCCATTTTAATGGGAGTGAAGCTGGTATCAAGATGAGCTTATCCGCACCTGCTTGTTCAGTCTGCGTGCTGCTCACGCAGGTGGAAAATTACTGACTGTGGTTAGAAGTCAACCAATTGTAGGGGACCACGCAGTTAGGGGTCCTATAATTTGTGTAGCCAATGGGACGTTGTACATTTAGTGACGTTCATAGTGGCCATTTTGGAGGGAGGGCTTAGTTGCCCCACCTGATGTTAGCTATCCTATTACCTTTCTCTGTTACTCCATACAGATATAGTACCTACGCTTAGTTATTCACTTAGACCCAATCGCGCTTCTCGATAAGTTTCTGTAGTTTGACACACAGGATGACGTTGGTAATGACGCAGGTCACACGTCAGCTATGACCAATTATGGGTATAAGAACCCAACTTTTTATGAAGTAGTTAGAGTAAGAGTATCGAGCGATTGCTGATGTTCGTTGTACTCCCTGTTTTAAGACTTGCATTAAAACAGACAAACTTTGCCAAACTATTTGTGTCGTCTTAATGTATGAGTAGAATCCGCATCCCCACCCATCTCCAGGGTATTGCTACTCATCTTAAAGGGCTGGAAGCCTCCAGTTCAACCTGTATTATTTTCGCTGGTACAAACACCGTTATACCTACGGGTCTGGGCATTACATGAATGTAATAAATAAATAAAATAAATAAAGACTGGCCTAACGACGACAGGGTGTGAAAACCCCTTTAGCCCGAGACTGACAGAGAGAAGAGATGGTGCAGGGAACTTCATAAGCCAGCGACAGGCAGAGAGAAGTGAGGGTGTGGGCAACCCCATAAGCCTGTGAATGGCAGGGAGCAGAAAGGTTGTGGAATCTCTTTCTACCCTAATCCTGTAGATAGATAGAAGAGAGGGTGGAGGAACCCCTGTAACCCTGTAAAAAGGACTGTTGGAGTCCCTAAGGCCTAGTTTGCGTGAGGCAACAGAGCATTCCATTCAGAACAACAAAAAACGACAAAGATCTCTCAAACCCGAAATAAGGCACACTTCGGGCACAGTAAAAACCTGAACCTTAAATTGGTTATAAATAGCCCTCTCCCATTTTGTTATTTTGCCCATCTAGTTTTAAACCCCCTTAACAAAAGTTCTGTTCTCAGAGAGTGAGTCTGGGTCTGGTTTATGATCCCTAACATACATGTGACACTGGGATCTGCAGTGCTCAATCTTTAAGGTATTGGATTTACCAGAAATTGATTGTTTCCTTAGAAAGCCCCAAATACCATGACTTTGATTCAAGGTATCCTCAACTGGAGTCCTATGGAAATGCCCTTTTTATAATGTGATTAACACTTCTTACATAGTTCTTTTGCTGGGCAATGTGACGTATACAGTCAGAAACGTAGAAAGAACGATTATAGTAACGTTAACTTCAGGAGGCGATACTTATGGTATCTAAACCTGCAGCTGCCTAATAGATCAGACCTTCTCTTCGAGATTCATGGAAAAAAACTTCTTTTCAAACTGCCATTTTGTAACCTTGAGGCCCCTCCTGGAGTCCTGCATTCAGATAATCTCTCTGTATATCTTTAAAATATCCAGAAGCCCTTCCTCTGGGACATGCTATTCCTTTAAATTGAAACATCTTTGTATCTGGTACTCATATTGAGAATGCATGCATATGTTCTGTTATAAGCAAGTAGTTATTGCCCTTTTGTTGCATTTAACTCATTAAATTGGCCCTAAATGTTAATCTATGAGCTATTACAGCTAATCCAGACAACCCCTTCTAGAGTCCTGTGACAGAGGGTTTTATAGAAGTTTTGAAGCTGAAGGTTTCTCCAGATAATTGGCCAGCACTAGAGGCACTTATGCCTCTCTGCATGCCTGATGTCGCCCCCGTACCATGAGGTGTGACTTTGCCAGTCATGTACTCGTACCTTTTTTGACTCTTATGCCTCTCTGCATACCTGATGTAGCCCCCATAACATGAGGTATGGCTTTGCCAGTCCTGTACTTGCACCTGTTTTGACTCTTATGCCTCTCTGCATATCAGATGTAGCCCCCGTACCATGAGGTGTGTCTTTGCCAGTCCTTTCCTCGCACCTATTTTGAATCTTATGCCACGCTGCATGCCTGATGTAGCCATCGTACCATGAGGTGTGGCTTTACCAGTCCTGTACTCGACAGATGCCTGTCTGATGTATTCCCAGGTACTGTGAGGTGTGACTTTGCTTGTCCTGTACTCGCACCTGTTTTGACCCATATGCATGTCTTGCATGCCTGATGTAGACCCCCGCACCATGAGGTGTGGCTTTACCAGTTGAAGTATTCTCCCTGGTCTCATGCAAGTAATCACGAAGTAGGAACCACTCCAGACCAGGTAATGTAGAAAAGGAATGCTGCTTTATTAAATATTATTTACAGGTACATTAGATGTAGGAGAGAGGTAACTGAGCATCCTTCTGGTTCCTATATCTCTCCAATAGTCACCAGCCGTCATCCAGAGAACTCTCATCATACCACCATTCTTCAGAAATCATCACGTTCTATTCAGCCTACAGGCTGACATACACAAACCTAGTATCACAGGATACTACACCAGTCCTGCACTCGCACATACTTTGACTCATATGCCTGTCTGATGTAGCCCCACGTACCATGAGGTATGGCTTTGGCAGTCCTGTACTTGCACCTGTTTTGACTCTTATGCCTCTCTGCATATCAGATGTAGCCCCCGTACCATGAGGTGTGTCTTTGCCAGTCCTTTACTCGCACCTATGTTGAATCTTATGCCACGCTGCATGCCTGATGTAGCCATCGTACCATGAGGTGTGGCTTTACCAGTCCTGTACTCGAACCTACTTTGACAGATGCCTGTCTGATGTAGTCCCAGGTACTGTGAGGTGTGACTTTGCTTGTCCTGTACTCGCACCTGTTTTGACCCATATGCATGTCTTGCATGCCTGATGTAGACCCCCGCACCATGAGGTGTGGCTTTACCAGTTGAAGTATTCTCCCTGGTCTCATGCAAGTAATCACGAAGTAGGAACCACTCCAGACCAGGTAATGTAGAAAAGGAATGCTGCTTTATTAAATATTATTTACAGGTACATTAGATGTAGGAGAGAGGTAACTGAGCATCCTTCTGGTTCCTATATCTCTCCAATAGTCACCAGCCGTCATCCAGAGAACTCTCATCATACCACCATTCTTCATAAATCATCACGTTCCATTCAGCCTACAGGCTGACATACACAAACCTAGTATCACAGGATACTACACCAGTCCTGCACTCGCACATACTTTGACTCATATGCCTGTCTGATGTAGCCCCACGTACCATGAGGTGTGGCTTTGCTTGTCCTGTACTTGCAGCTATTTTGACTGTAACCATATACTTAATCATGCACTTCACAAATGTACTATCCGCTTTCTGTAACTAGCGCCTAGATGCCTCTGGGCTTGTGTGCTGAAATAAATGCAAAAATATATAAATTATAATTTTGTTCTAATTTATCTTCAGAGGGCTCCATTAGAGACAAGGAAACGTATATTTAAAACCTGCTGCTTGGAAGGTTTTCTAGTTGCCTTCATTTGGCACATCAGGTTTGTGAAATACAAACTTTTTTTGGCTGAGGAGCTTCATCATTCACTTGTCTTTAATCACACCGCTCACACATAAGCTGTGTCGCCTAGGTGTTGTTGGATTTTCATCTTTATTGGTACACTTCACTTATGTTTCCAAGTCGTCTTCTCCGGTAAACCAGTACTGAAATGATATAGTCCAAAGACCCCTCTAATGGTTAAAAGAAAATTAAATTGAAGACAAAACAAGAATGGTTCTGTAGTTTTGGCATCAAAGAAGTGTACGTGAGCTGGATGTTCACTGCTGCCAGGAAAGTTAATTTTCCTTTATTATAATCCAGATATCTTTTTTCACATTGACTTAGCTGTTTATTGCACCATCGCTTGATAAGCTGTGATGAGAAATGGCAATTAAATCCAAAGTCTATTCATTTCTGATAATATACCTACATGTGTTTTGTGCTAGCAGAGCCAGAGATGTCCCGGCTTCAGACACTCTGCAATCAGGATCATTTTTTGACAATAACTACTAAATATATGTTCATTCTGGGCTGCACACTGTGACAAACATTGTGCAATACTAATTTCTGCAAACCTATGTTGTCCTGATGAAACTATATTGAGCTGATCAAGCAAAACATGTGTCAAATAATACAAGAGGTAACACATAACTGTCATGTTTCTAGCCCTAAAACTTAAATTTCAAAGCCCACTAATATCCACCTTGGCAGCATTATAAGCAGGTACAATTCATACCTTTTTTATTCAGCCAAAGTCCAATATCCCATGCAATGAAGTCCCCTGCTTGGCTCTGGGACCTGCCGGGAAGGTGACTCAGGGGACCGGGTGCCACCCCAAACCAACAGATGTTGGGTCGTGGGTGGGGGGAGCACTATGGGGAGGATCCCCTGTTTGCCTTACCGTAGTCCAGACATGGTAGAGTCACATTGCCTCACCACATCTCTGTCCTAGAGGTGCTGCCCCTCCCCACCAAACTGGCCTACATGGGCCCACCAGTCCTATTGAAACCTAAACATTGCCCCAGCCAGACCCAAAACTCAATACTGAAAGGGAAGGCATACCCTTTAAGAGAAAGCCTTTCTGTGTGATTGGCAAAGGACAGTGGAATAGGTGGAAGTCCACAAAACCTGTGACAGACACCACAGTTCCATGATAACAATGTTACAAACCCGCAAATTGCTTAACACATGGAAACTGACTTGGGGCACAATGTTTCAACTCTAGTATTCTTGACAACCAAACCTCACACTAGGAATGCAGTGTCCCACTGCCCTCTCGCTCAATGTAAATAATAAAGCTGAAAGTATAGAAAGCTTGGCTGGGATGTTTCCATTAACTCATTTGCTGAAAACACCACAACCCAGTAAAGGTAACCTTAAGGGGGGACATGAGGTTGAAATCTGGAATCCAAGATGGTGGACATGCCAGGTATTGTCTTAATCTTACCCCCGAGCTTGCATCAGCCCCAAGCACATTCACAGAAGCTAGCTAATCTGAGCCTTCACTTAAACAATACTTGCAGATGTAAACCCACAGTTAAAGACCCACCCAGGGGGTGGAGGAACCACGATATAGATACATCCATCCACAGTGGTTGATTATGGTTTATTGGAGCAGGTTGAGGCAGGCTGTTGGAGGATTTTGGAGTGCATTACAAGGATTTGGAGCAGAGAAGGCTGGGGCGGTGAAATGGGAGTAGACACCAGGAGGAGTTGTTGAGATTAAGAGGAGTAAATAACGCCAGCAAAAGTGGGTAAAGGTCTGGAGGAGGTGGCACCATCAGGAAGACGTGGTGTTGGTCTGTGAGAAGTGGCTATAGCTGGATGGGGTAGTGCAAGCCTGGACGGGTGGTAAAATTAGGAGGGGTGGAATTAGTAAAAGGAGCTGGTACTAGCTGCCACCGATGGGGATAAAGGCAGCAAGAGCAGGAAGGTTCCAGCCGGCCAGGTCCTAGGCAGCACTAGGTTGTGGGAGGAGGAATGACACAGGGACAGGGAGGTTAGTGTCAGTTCAGAGAGACAAATGGAAAGGAGATCCAAGGCTACAAACCTGAAAGTGGAGAAAGGGCCTGGGGATAGAGATAGCAGGGAAACTTGTGGCTCCAATTTCAACTTGACGTGTACCTACATCTGCTGGCAGGGCTGGACTGCCCCACCGGGACACCGGGACATCTTTTAGCATAAACACATGGCGTGATTTTCCTCGGCTCCGTCTGGGTGGTTTGCTTTGAATTAGCTGCCACCACTGATTGAGGCAGAGGTACTGTCATTTTTTATTTTTTTTCCCAGCATCTGGGCTGGGCCCGCGCCTGCGCAGGGCATTCTGGGCTGGGCACCAGATTGGAACTGCCCGTGCCCTGCCTGCAGCCCAGGCTGCGCCTGCGTGCACAGTGCACACATTAGCAGGCAGGCAGCTCGTCCGGGCTGCATGAGGCCTGGCATTGCAAGCCACAAGATCGATCGATTGTCAGGTGAGAAGCGACTAGCGAGACACACTGCAAGTTGATGATATGTATCTCGAGTCTCGACTCGAGATTGTCCACGTAAGTAAAGTTAACTTGCAGTGGCTGCCTGAAATCATTTCCCAGAGCCCTGTTATTGGGCCGTAGAACCGTCTAGGCCAGACTGGGTAGGCACATCGATGCTCGGCTGGTGTGGGTTCAGCACCTGGGTGAGGGAGAGCCCAGCCGAGCGTCGATGCAGCAGGTCCTACCCCGGCCTATCTCTGCTGGTCGGGCAATAAGGCAATGCCCGAACCAAAAACACAACAAAATGCTAGTTTGGGCCTGTTCTTTTAATCAAAGTGGGCCACTCTTTTGGCCCATGTGAACCGGTTTGACAAGTTACTAGGCTCTGCAGCTAGTAGTTTTGACCAGTGTTGCTGAATACATTTTGTTTAAATTGCCCAATTTGCATCACATTTTATCAAAAGCCTCTCCCTTGGGTACTACTCAAACAATGAATTGCCACTTGCAATTGTGGGCCACTTGTTCAAGGTGCTTGAGATAATGTTATTCCCCAGCACGACCCCGGCACCAGGTCAGACTCCGGCCGGTATCTGCAAGTGGCTCGTCTCAGCCCAGACTGTCTGAGGTGGCATCATCCGTGCACGTCACCACAACTATCCAAAGGTTGTGCACCCATTACACGTCCTCCAGTCCGCGTGGCTGTGGCGAGAGTCACCTCACTCCACCCCTCCAAAGGCCATGTGGGGTTCCCTTATCGCACCACCGAGCACATCATAAAGTGCCAAGAGGTGGCCATGCAAATGACAAAAAGAGCGCTATATAAGACCCAGCACATAACATATGCACCTTGCACACAGAATGGGACCCATGGCACCACGTGCCCTCCACATGCACACTGCAGGGAGCACAACAGGGGCATCGCGTGCACACTGCAAGGGTCACCACGGGGGGCAGCACATGCACTCCGGCACACCTCGCAACCTTTTCACGTTTGGAGAAGTTTCAAATCAGGTCTCCTCTGGTCTGTGATGGTCACTCACTGCTACTGTTGATGAAATGCATGATTTTGTTCAGTTAAGTAACTTAATTTAAAGCCTGCAAGTCAAGTTACTTAACTGAACAAAATCATCTTTTTCTTGAATTGTGCATTATTTGCTGCAGCGGCCAGTCCCTCAAATCATTCCCCAGGACAGAGCTCTCCAGGACTGTCTGTCCAGGTTCCCTGCCTGGGGAATGTAGGGCAATGGCAGCGCGCGCGAGATGGGGGCTATCGCTTGTTTTCTTTTAAAAGTTGTGGCTGCCAGTGACGCACAGAATCTTCAACGAGCAGTAGCTGGCCTGGTGTAGTGATTAGACTGCTTGCGTGAGTCTAGTATGGCTCTCAATGATTTCATGTTGATAAATATGTTAATTTCTTATTGTGTTCCAGGTATGGAACGTATAGGGAGCATCAGCATGCAGTGTTCGTAGCAATCTAAGCTTTTGTGTGCAATAGGCGCTTTGCTCAGATGTGTCCCAAGACCAACGTTTTTAACACATTAGGCACAAAATGTGGATGGTTCCATAATGAGACCCCTCCCTCCCCCTTCACAAGTGGGAGATTATGAGACGGAAATAAGTAGAATTCAGTTTGCCTATAGTCTTGAATGGGGCGAGGGATTTTAGAAGGTAAAACTTTATGGGAAAAACATTTGTGTCTGCAAAATCGTTAGTCTCTTTCCCGAATAAGGAGGAGTTGGCGTGTATGCTTGCCCGGCAGCAATGTACATATCATTTTGTTGGTGCATGCCTGGCACACTCACGTTTTACCTGCTGCAAACGTTTCTACCCAGTGGCAGTAAAATGGCTCTTGAACTAAAGTAATCACCTAATTTCCACAGCATATGTCCATATGTCTTGGCATCAATCAGTGACATTACCTTCTGGACCCACTGCTTGAGTACAAGTAATGACAGCCTACAGTTGGTCTCCTTTCGAGTGAAGGGTGGGTGGCACTAAGGAAGGAATGATGTCAGACCGAGTTATGCTGCTGGGGCCTGCATTTAGCATTATATGGCACATGGCCTTCTGAGGAGGGAAGGGTAGGTGGCATTAGGGAAGGAATGAGTTTCAATGCAAGCCTGCCTGGTCAGAGCGACGTATGCTACCGGGCCCTGCATTGCCTTGGAAGAGCAGCTGCAATTCTGCTTTGCTTTGCTCTGTCCGCTGTGTTTGAGATGGGCGGCATGTTCCTGAGTCGTCGTGTGTTCTGGTTATATTCTGGCTTATGTCCGTCCACTGTCATTCTAGCATTCTATCAAATGCTTTTGGACATCGTATGTTTGGGGGGGCTCTGAATATCCAGCGTTTACAATTGGAAATTATAAATTGGCGTTGCTATTATGAATGTTGTAGTGTGGGTATAACCTAGCTTAATTTATTGACTTATTTTATTTCTTTGATTTGTGTAACACGCCGAGTGACTGAGTTTACTAGATGAAATATGTTGACTATTTCTTATGAATTGTTGAGTGTATGCGAGTTAGAGCTAAGGTGCAAAAGAGAGGTTTACCTGCAATGGTGAAAAAGACCCAAGGTTCAAATGTCAACAGGGTTAGAGAAATAAATAGGGTGCATAAGATGGTAATAAGATCGCTGTCTCTGTCTTCCCTCTGTTCCCCCCTTTGCCTGGTCACGCCTTGAAACACTTGTGTATAGCCGCGTTATAAATGCTTTATCATCAGATTATATCATGGGCTCTGTGCAAGGTGGTAAGAGAGACAGGGAGCAAGGGGGGTGTCACAACAAGGGTGCTGCCAGCAAATGGCGTATGAATGTGCATTGTTGGGAGGATGAAAATAAATTCAGGGTGTGTGGCACAATGTATACAAGGGTGAGTGAGAGGTAAGTAGGGTGCAGGAGAGGAAGAGAGTGTGAGGTGAGAACGATTGGTGTAGAGTGTGTGGTGAAGAGAGCGAGGTACACATAAAGAAGACCGGATACAGAGAGTGGGCTAGGGGCAGAGGGAGTGTGTTAAAGAGGGAGTGCAGTAGAGAGAGGGGGAGAGAATGGTAGACACAGTGAAGTAGAGAGGGGGGACTATATTAGAGCGAGGGAGATGGAGTGTGATAGGAAGAGAGAATAAAAGAGCAATTTGTTATTATTTGTGTAATCCTTCCTCATTGTTCTTTGGATTACAGGGTCACTCACCCCTTTACTGAAAGGTCTCTGTCTGCTGAGGTAGCTGCTAAGGGGCCCTTTTTGTGGAGTTTGGCACTGTATGTGCTATGGAGACGGGGTAGAATGAGGCACATTCTGCTGTGTGGAGGTATCATGCGTGTGCAATGAGGACTTGCATGTGTGCTGATCAGCTCTTATGGGCAGAAGAGGCCTTCGTTGTGTTTTGTAGCCTGAATATGCACAGTATATGAGATGGGGCACTGCTTGTGTTAAGGGGCCCAATGTGTGCCAAGAGGCCCCTGTGTGTGTGTGCTGAGAACCTTTTTGTGCTGAGGGGCCCCATTATGTGCTGGCAGACCTTTGAATGTTGTGAGGAGATTCTGTGCATGTGGAGTGGCTTCTGTATTTCATGGGGCCCAATGTGTGCTTTGGGCCCCTCTATGCATGGTTTCCCATTCGGTTCTATGTGAAGGGTGAAAAAAGATCCATTGTGCTTAAATGTTTGTGCAACAGGAGTTGGAAAAAAGATCACCCTCCTTTCCCTGTTTTCCCACACACCTATGTCACTTGATAACTCTCTGGGGGACACCACCAGCGTCCACCAATATTTCACAGGCCTCCCCGCTTTCATTATCTAGGGGCACTACGTGGAACTGCCATGACTCATCGACCCTCTCCTTACCTGACCCCTCCACTTCCCAGACCATTCCCTGCCTACCTGCCTATTCCCTCCCATGTCGCCACTTACCACTGCTCCCCCAATGCTGTCCTGTCCCCTTTCGCGTCCTGGTATTGTTTTGCAGTATGGGGTAATGCCGCCCCATCTATGCGCCTCTACCAGTGTGGCAAGGGCCTATACCTGCCTGTATGAGTGGTGCTCCACTGTGTGTTGATGGGCTTGTAGTTGCTGAGGAGGGCTTGTATATATGCAGGGGCCTTTCATGTACCGAAGCACTCTTTGAAAGTGTTGATGAGTCCTGAATGCGCTGATGGACCCCATAAATGGACTGATCAGCATTTTATGTGCCGAGGGGCCAACCCCCGCATGTGAATAAGGTCATGTATGGGGGCGCATAGTGCGTGCTGAGTGGCCCGTGTGTGTTCTGAGGGGCTCCTGTGTAATGCAGAGTCTCCTATAGTGCTGATGGACCCTATATGTATTGCGGAGTCCTTGTATGTGATTGGGCCCAACAAGGCCTTAGATGCACTGTTTTGAGATGTGGGGCCACTACCTATGTGTTCGAAGGCCCCTGCATGTTTTAGGGAAGCCCAGTATGTGCATTATAAAGCTCTGCCCGGGCCCTTTGGAGACTCGGTCAGATTGTCAGTACATATTTTGCCACAAGTGATGAGATTCCTTTGAGAATTAAGTGCATTTGAGAATATGGTGACCTGCCCATTTCTCAAACTAATGCAAATAAAAAAGTCCATTATCTCAGCTGTTTTATTTGCATTAGTTTTTAAGAATGTGCCCCTATATGTGCATCTTGTTCTGTTACCTAATAAAAACATGTGTTACAATCCATTTATTATTTGATATGTTTCTTATGTTTATTGAGACTGATATTGCACTCGTGGTTTGTCCATCTATCATTTAAGATATATTTTATGAGATCATGAACTTACTTAAAACATGAATTTTTAAAATACATATATGATTATAACATGGTTTAAATGCACTAATTTAGACTAATGTTATTCAACATCTTCTTGGGGGATACTCGCAATCCCCTCATAGAAGGGTTGGGCTCACACGCTATGCTAGCTCCTTCGACGAAATATGGGGCCACTTTGAAAAAAAAATCCAGGGCCACTTTTGGTTCCCAGTCCAGCCCTGTCTGCTAAGCACAATGCACAGAAAAATCCAGGAAGGTTGTCAAACATGATACTTGGTTTTGGACCAGTGGAATCGCAATGTGCCATCAGTATGGGATCCAGGAAAGCCTGTAAATTCAAAGTGTACAGTAGCACCTGGAGCATTCCAAGTGCCAAATGTGATTACTAAATAAATGATTGCAGGAACAAATAACTGGACAGACTAAAAGAATATGGCAAAATACTACTTTATTATCAGTTGAATAAAATTGGAAAACCTGGCGAACAAACAGATTGCAGCTCACACACTCTCAAAGCATTTCCATTATGCAAAAGGCTTTATACCTCGATGTACGTCAGCTGTGGCGTCATTCTACGTGGCACACAAGAAAAACCTATCGGGCGGAGGGTTTGGTTAAGGGAACATATGTACCTATTCATATAAGTGTTAGCATCATCATTGGCTGCCCCTTGTCTGGTAGGCATGCCTTGACCACCCTCTAACTACGTATAATACTGACAATAGCATAACAACAGCAGCAGATAGGCTTCTGAAACAATGTATAGTCCACCATCACATAGGCCCTTATGATTGGGTGCACTCTTCTCCAACCTTGGACATTTAGCTTGGTAGCAGCACATAACCAACGAAACCCAGGTGCAGGGGGACAACATCAGAAAACTGCCTTCCTTAGCTAATTAGCCTACCATCTCTAATCAGTTAGGCACTAAGCCAAGGCTTCTTGACCTTGCTGACTGTTCTCTTCCTCAGAACTGTAAAAGGGAGTGAAGGTACATTGCTTGTTATTCACAGTAAACTGAACAGGCTGGGGTGTTGCTCGGACCTCAAACCCGCAGATAAGAAGGAGGTGCTCCGGAGTAATGTTCCACCCAAGCTGCGGTGACCTCCCAAAAGGGAGACACACAGAACCAGGCATCCTCAACGTGAGGATCTCTTTAATGCAATATACCGCTCTGCTAAGTTGATATCACAGAAAGAGAGTTGATTGCTCAAAAGAGCGGGGAAACCCACACTGCCACACCAAGGCTGAAAGGCAAAAGACAACCGATTACTACAGTGTTAAATGGTTCTCTTATACAGCAGTCTAAATAGAGGAGAGTATACCTGAAAAACTTAGCCTGGGAGTATATAGCATCGTGAGATGTAAAGCAAGGAAGAACCAACCCTGAATAAGGAAAGCAGAGAAGGACCTATTACACTCAATACCTTATAGTGCAAAAACAAATAACATACATTTGTGATGGCTTACCCTATAAGCAGAGAGACACTGAATAAGGTGACAGAAAAACAACAACAGGACAAAACAAAAAATGGGAACGTTAGTATAGGGAAACTCCCCGTGTCGGGGTGGTGCACTGAGCAGGATAAGGTTCGAAGTGCACACAGTTATCCAAATTAGACGGTTCTATGTACCACAAAAGTCACTAGTGTTCTGGGATGAGGGTTGGATCTCAGATAGGAGAGGGGTCTTGAAGTACACAATGGGAGGCAGGAGAAAACAGGTTCAGCTGTTGTAAGCAGATGGGAATGAAAGGCGGCTTAGCCTGATTTCACTGCACACTCAGGGTTGGAGCCAGTCAGGATGGTGGATGCAGAGAGTGGAAAGAAGGCACGCTCGGGCGGTGCAGCGGAGACGAGTGCAGAATTCCCAGGGAAGGAGCACTGGAGACGGAAGTGCACTAGGGCTGTAGTCCCGCCGGTATTCCATAGCTTACCAGATGTTGGCTCAGTAAGGATACATTAGGCAGAGGGAATCCGTGAGCGGTCCGGGTCAAAAGGTTCCTGATCAAACAAGGCCAAGGGATAAGACTGAGGCAGGTCGGTAAGAAGTCCGGGTTCAAGATATGGCTAAGCAAGACGAATTCCAACAGAATAACACTACAATTAGAAGCAGCGTCAGGAGCGATTGGATCGCTATTGAAGACCTGGCGAGGGGCGGAACCTGCACAGACGTACCGGAGTCAGCTATCTCTTCACGTGACCCACGCGGTACACCCGTATCGTGGAGACAGGGATTTAACGTCACCAAGGCAACCACCAGCGTTACAGGCAATGAGAAGCCAATCTTTTTGAAAAACAAAGACGTGCTGATCGTGCGGGCAGTATCCGCAGAACCCCAGATGTAACATTGGTATCTTCGCCTGGAGCTTTATGTATATACCTTATCTTCTTCTTCTGGTCTTATACCATGTGTGAGGAGACCATGATTTTGTCCATTCTGTCCCTTTATTTAGTGCTATTTGATTCAATTATATTGGGTGCTATTACTCTCCTCGAGCCTCTGGAGACTTGGTTGCTCCGTCTAGCATGTGCTTTCTACATCTTTGATTGTTTAATACGTGGCACTCCCAATTATTCACTCCTTTACTTAATCTAAGAGAAATATGTCTGTTGCACATGGCTTATCCTCTTCGACTCCTTTCGTGCCTTGCAGTTGCTTCTTGCTACAGCACCCTTGATCCTGAGCCTGCACAAATCTGAATTCCAGCGCCTGTCACCTCTCCAGCCTTGGTCTTTCTCCTTGAGGCTTCTTGCTTACTATTATACAATGCCAACGTCCATTTTCTCAACATGGCTGCTTTACTTGTGTTATATTTCCTACATTAGAAAGCTTCTACAGTGTCTTGTCTACCTTGCGTTTCTGCGTACATACATCTACCGCATCTCTTGTTACTTATTTTCTAAGTATATATGGTTTTCTTCATCCTCGCATATGCGTTTACTTCGTCACTTTAGTCACATATTAATTCTTTCAGTGTTCTTAAATTGTTTCAGTGCGTCCACATGTCTTCTCTTCATGACGTCACTATGCATCTGTCAGACTTCACTTATAGTTCTTCTATATCCAGTGGTGTCTGCAGACTTACTTCTGCCACATCAGTTTGAGGGTACATTTGGTAAGGTTGTCTTAGTGCATAACGTCTCTCATACCGTTGATGTGATATTGGGATGATACCAGGTGTCATGCATAGTGCTTTCTTGCTGTTCTTTCAATATGCCGTAGGTGGGGGGGTGGGCTCCATTAGTGACATGTTCATCTGCCTCTCTACAAAAGACTACGACGACTGGTTGGTCACCAGCCTTGGAAGAAAGGACTTTACTGCCCGAGTGAGAGACTTTGCTTCTTTGTCTCAAAGCCTTTTCTGATAGCTATTTTGAGGTCTCTGTGTAGGAGCTGGTAAGAAACCCGAGGAGGTGGCAACATCAGGAGGCAGTTGTAAGAGACTGGAAGCAGTTGTAACATCAGGAGGAGGTGGTAAGAGACCGTGGAGGGGTAGCAAAAGGAAAATGTGGACAGGAAGGTTACCATTATTTCAGAGTGGTAATGGGAAATGAGGTAAAAACCTGAAGGTGAAGAAGGGGCCTGGAGACTAAAGACATGGATGGGAAACTCTTCAATACAACTCCAACTCTAGTTGTACCTACAGCTGCCAGAAGCAGCTGTGAGAAACCTGAAGGTGTCTCACCTGCTATTCCGTGAGGATCTGTCATCCAGGTGGCCAGGACACAGCCATCGCTTTTGGAACCAGTTCCTGGGGATGGACCAGTGTGGCAGGATCACCTGGATGAGGGGTGTTCAGGGAATGGAAGTGGGACACCGGACGGCGAGACACGGTATCCCCTACCCTGTAAAACCATTTCCCCATCCTACCTGTAGGATACTTAGGAACTCAACTCCACCCCCCCTTTTCCAACACACACACTTTCTCACGGACAGCTCACTGTGAAAGAAAATGGACTAACACCCGATCCGTATACCTGACATGTGCCAATACAATGTTCAGGCAATTACTGATCATTACACACACCTGACTTCAATCACACTTCACCACACAGATAAAGGCGGAGCACGAAAGCACACTCTAAGCAAGGCATAACACACGAGGAAGCAGCAGTTCCAAAATGGCATTTTAATACAAGGAGAAAGACGGCAAGACTGATGAGGGTTGCAAGGAGGGAATTGCCCTTGACCTTTTCAGAGAAAGACCGTTACTTTGATGAGCCTTTGAGAATAAGAAACGTAAGACCTGGAATCAAAGCTGAAGAAACCTGCATTGTGTGTCAGAGGTACCCGGGGTTCTCCTGCATCGATAGCAAAGGTGCAGAGGATCGTTTGCCGCTGTGGTACTGTCCTTGGCTCCTACAACAAAGCAACACCAGTAAAGTCAGCACAGCCAGTGAGTTGGGGAGACTGATACCAGACCGGTCTGTGTTAAAAGCCAAGGTTGCAAGCGGCAACATTGTATAGAGAAAACTGAAGAGAACAGTATATGAAGCATATGTAACAAGTGCCACGAATATAATTAAACAGCAGATGAGTGACAGAACTTTTGAAGCCAAGACAGATACCATAAATAGAGTGGACCGGCATCATGTGGTGCTCATTCAAAGGTCTCTTTTAGGTATCCAATTGAAAGGTGGCAAATGTAAAAAGGAATTATGAAATCGAAGTGGTCCTGCAACGGGTCAAGCCAAACCCTGTGAACATTTGAAAGTCTTCGATAGTGGATGCTAACTGAAATTGGTCCAAGCCCGGCTGAGGGAGACTAATTGTGTTAAGAAGAGGATCTGAGCTTGGTTGAGGGGGATCCGGTGTGAACCGTGAGTCACCCGAGAAAGAATATTCTATGAACATTGTGAAAGAGGATCTGAGCCCGGAGGAGGTGGATCCAAAGTGACGATTGTTGTATTAAAGGGATCTGAGCCCGGCGGAGGTCGGTCCAGGGTGAATAGTGAATCAACCAAACTGAGTACTTCTAAGAGGAGAAGAACTTTTCTTTTTTTTTGTATCATGCCCTCTGCATGAAGAGACTTTGATAGGCAAGGAGACTTGGGGACAGAAGGCCCTGATTCTAATGAGTGAACTGTATCCTCATGCTAAAGAAGTCAGAGATTGTGCTATGCTTGAGTGTACCGCCTTGTCCCGTGCTGAGCCAACGGCCTAAACATCCTGACCTATCATTTTTGTGAACACTTCTTTCTTTTTCATAAAGACTACACCCACACTATTTGTATTTAGAGGTAAGGATTGGCAATAGTTTCTTTTAGTATAGGTCCTTTTATTTTGACAAGACACACTAGGACTGCGTTATTATTATTTGATGGTCGTAGCTTGCTCCCATCTGTAGATTTAGGATTAGATAGGCGTTTATCATACCCTTGTTGAAGTTCAATAAACACCCTTGAACTGTGGTCACTTGTGTCTGTCTTACTGTTGATACCATGCCTTCCTTACACAGGACATGAAAAAATCGAGGAGGATTGTCAAGCAGCAGACATGGCTATGGACCAGTGGAAGAGACTTGGGCCCTCATTCCGAGTTTGGTGGTACCCCGCCGGTAATTCTGTCAGGATGCCACCAAAACAGATGTGCATTCCCACCGCCTGATCTCCCGGTATTATCGGGATATTACAGGCAGCAGGAATTCTGGTAACTCACATTCCATGGAGTCCCTTAGGATTCCATAGAGGGGATTGCCCCAATTACAGGCACCAGTAGTACCAGTTCCATTAATTGCAGCATTTTTTGGCCAGTGGGGGCCTGATCTACCGGCAGGTCAGGCCTGGAGGTAGATCCGTGGGCCCCACTGACAAACTTGTGTTTCCCAGTCCGATATAAATGCTGGTGCCGGAATTATCAGTAATTTCACCTGCTTTTTTTCCAGACTGTGGAAACTGTAATGAAGCCATTGGTGTCTGATAGCTATGGGTACAGGATCCAGGAAACCCTGCATCTATTTTGACTGCAGAAACTTGCCACCATCCTGGGATGAGGAGACCTTAACCCCCAGTCTGATAGGCTTTGCGTTGTTGTCACTAAGATTTCTCTGCTTGCTATTTAGGACTGTACCTGCCAAATAAAGACTGGAAAACTCTATCTTCCGAGTCTAGGGTTTTTTGTATCCCACAAGGCCTCCATGACAAACAATAGCATCAACTCTGCACCCCTCCCCTGCATAGGGAAGAAGATAACATGGCAAACACACATTTCCACAGTTCTAGAGTATGGGCACCAAACTGTCCCTGTTCCAACCACTTTATCTCAGAGACTGCTTAAGGTGATCAAAAAGAACATCTCCAAAACAAACATCATAAAACAGTTAACGGCTGACCTATGTAAGGAAGGCATGTTATCAACAGTAAGACCGACACAAGTAACCACAGTTCAAGGGTGTTTATTGAACTTTTGAAAGGGTGTGATAAACGCCCATCTAAACCTAAATCTACAGATGGGAGCAAGCTACGACCATCAAATAATAATAATGCAGTCCTAGTGGAGTCTTGTCAAATTAAAAGGACCTATACTAAAAAAAAACGATTGCCAATCCTTACCACTAATTTACAAATAGTGTGGGGTAGTGTTCATGAAAAAGAAAGAAGTATTCACAAAATGATATGTCAGGATGTTCGGGCCGTTGGCCTCCTTTCCCTATGTTTTCAGCACAGTGCAAGGCGGTT
This sequence comes from Ambystoma mexicanum, assembly GCF_040938575.1. Taxonomy (NCBI): domain Eukaryota; kingdom Metazoa; phylum Chordata; class Amphibia; order Caudata; family Ambystomatidae; genus Ambystoma; species Ambystoma mexicanum. The sequence goes on along the minus strand of NC_090931.1, from coordinate 441,342,999 downwards.
CACTCGAGCAAAGCACACACTCTGGCTTCTGCATCGCGATGATACAGTTCCATTACCAGCATCAGCACCTTCTGTGTACAAGTCTCTTTACTTCGTAAAAGTCTCTTGATTCAGAGGGCCTGATGTACAAAATCAAGATGCAAAAGTTATTTTCTTTTTACAAACATTCATATTGGATGTACACCCTGGATCCCCCTCAGCCGGGCTCAGATCCCTTTCAAAAACCAAAAGTTCAACGTTGGATCCCCCTCTTCCGGGCTCAGATCCCCTTTTACAATGTTCAGAGAATATTCTTTCTCGGGTGACTCACGGTTCACCCCGGATCCCCCTCAGTCAGGCTCAGATCCCTTTCTTTTCCCCAATTAGTCTCCCACAGCTGGGCTCAGACCAATTGAAGTGTACATTAAACCGTCAAAGACTTTCGAATGTGCACAGGGTTTTGTGCTCAAGATTCTCTTTTCTCACAATTAGCATCCATTGGATACCTCACAGAGACTTTCAAATGAGCACCCATGTGGCGCCGGACCACTCTGTTTACAGTATCTTTTTTTGGCCTCCCAAAGTTCAGTCACTCCTTTGGTTTCCAATTATATTTGCGTTGCTCGTCACATACGTCCCACACACTGTTCTCTTTAGATTTCTTCATACAATGTTGCCGCTTGCAACATTGGATCAAAACACAGTCTGGTTTGGTGTCAGTCTATCTGACTCAACGGCTGCGCTGTCTTTACTGATGCTACTTTGTTTGTAGGAGTCAAACACAGTACCACAATGGTAATTGCTCCTCCTCGCCTTGGTTATCGATGCAGGAGTGCCTGAGGTACCCCCGACACACTGTGCATGTTTGACCAGCTTTAGTTCCTGGTCTTAGGTTCTTACTTTCCAAGGTTCACGAAAGTAACAATATTTAAATGTCAAGGGCACTTCCCTCCTTGCAACCCTCTCTGGTCTCACCATCTTTCTCCTTGTATTAAACTGCCATCTTGGAACTGCTGTTTCCTCGTGCGTTTTGCCCCGCTCAGAGTGTGCCTTTTATCCGTGTGGGGAAGTGTGATGGAAGTCAGGTGTGTGTAATGATCAGTAATTGCCTGACCTTGCCTGACCATTGTATTGGGACATGTCAGGTATACGGCTCTGGTTTTAGTCTATTGTGGCTCACTGTGAGCTGTCCGTGAGAAAGTTTGTGTCCGGAAAAGGGGTTGGGGAAAAGGTTTTTGCAGAGAAGGGGACACAGCATCTCACAATCCGGTGTCCCACTTCCACTACCCGAAGATCCCTCATTCAGGTGATCCTCCCGCATTGGACAACCCCCAGGAACTGGATCCAAAAGCGATGACCGTGTCCTGGCTATGTGGATGACAGATCCCCAGGGACTAGCGGGTGAGACACCTTCAGGTTTCTCACCCCCCCACCCAACCAGAGGACTCATGTAAACGTTCACCACAATTCTCACCAGTGCCTTACAGTCTCCTGAGGCTCAGTAAAAATGTGATGCAGACTCTGCGCTGAAGCTCCTCAATGTGCTCCATCTACAGATGGCTCATGTCCCGGCTATCGCCTCTTTCAATAAAAAACCTCTTTTAAGTCATACTGAACCCCATCTGACGTGTGTCTTACTGGTATTCCTTTCTCCTCTAAGCCTCGTCCAGTGAAGAATGTTACCTCCACTATAGGAACAACAAAGCTGGTAACCCTTCCGGAGAGTGGGACGAACTCCACTAAAGATGCCATCTACCACAAGCCAAACTCCTTCATCTATACACAAGCAGACAGACATTGCACTGTGTTCATGAAAATCATCACCACCTTGCCACTAAATAGGAGATGTGGGGGTGGGTAGTAATTACTAATCCCATGTAGCTTGTCATTGTCATTTTCAATCATTGAGACTTTTTACTATAAAGGAGTACAATGGTGGGAGACACAACCTGTCCTTAAGGGCAGGAGCGGAATTACATTTTCACTCTACCTTCACCTCCCTAACAGTAGATATATGTAGCTTTAGCATAAACTAGCAAGTTCCTTTTGAAAGAAATTCATAAACGGCATGGAGGAGACTCATTACATTTACACTTCCCTGCAAACAGGTCTGTCCATGTCATTTTAAACATTTTCACTGCAAAGTGCAAACCAAAGCTGTGCAGGGCAACCTACACTCACTCCTCCTAAGTGTATGACTATGACTATCAACACCACTCTCACAGCTAATGACCTAGCTGAATACTTTGCTGCAAACATTTCCAAAATTAGAAATTCTCTCCTCACCTTCCGGACACTCCATCCTCCTACATTTTACACTCCGCCTACTCTATCATCACCCTCTGCCTCCATCTCCCGCTTTAGTCACACTAATACTGACAAAGTGGTATCTCTATTGATGAAGGCTAACCCTTCTTGTGCCCCATCAGACCCTCTTTGTCCTCAGCTAGTCAAGCCTATTTCCCCTATAGTGGCCTCTTACCTCGTTGAACTCTCCAACCTGTCCTTTGACTCTGCTTGCTTTCCCTCTGTTTTCAAAACATCACGGTCATCCCTCTCCTAAAAAAGCACGGGGCTGACCCAAACCTACCAGCCAACTTTTGCCCGGTGTCTCTCCTTCCACACTACTCTAAAGTGCTTGAAAGGGTTGTGTTCAACCGTCTTACCAATTTCTTAGGCATCCACAACCTTTGAGAGCCCCTACAAGCAGGTTTATGCCCCTGTCACTCCACAGAAGCTGTTCACATGAATGTGTCTAACTTCATTGCTGCTGCTAAGCCCGCAAACCTATCCTCTTTCCTAATTTTCCTTGACCTGTCTGCTGCCTTTGACACTGTTGATCACTCTGATCTCCTTAATACTCTTTCTTCTTGGGATTCACGATCAAGGCCTTGCCTGGATTGAATCTTACCTTGCACCTCGCCAATTCTCTGTCTCCTGGAGCAACAACACCTCTCAACTCACCCCTCTAACTGTTGATGTTACACAAGACTGTGTCTTGATTTCGCTACTCTTCACACTCTACTCTTCTGCTCTTGGGACACTATTCTCTTTCTTTGGATTCTTGTACCAACTATTTGCGGATGACACTGAAATCTTCTTCTCTTTTCCTGAACTCTCCTCATATCTCTGTATCAAAATTTCCAACTGTCTCTCTGCCAATAAATATCGGATGGCTTTGCACTCTCTGATGTTAAACTCTACTAGAGGTACTCTTCTTCCCTGTCAAATGCTCTCTCATCTCTCCCTCTGCCGATCCAGTTCACACCTGACAACTCTTCCCCACTCATCTTCAGCTAGAAACCTTGGTATCATCTATGACCCTTCTCACACTTTCTCTACCTTCATCTCCAAAACTGGAACAACAGCTTGCCTCAACCTCCTAAATATTTGGAGAATCAGGCACCTCCTTCCTTTTAACACCACCAAGCATCTCTTAACCCCTCTTGTCATCTCTAAACTGGACTATTGTGCCAGCATCCTCTTTGGTCTCGCAAACTATGCTTTCTGTCCTATCGACAAGATCATTAACTTTGCTACCAGGACTCTCTTTGAACTCACTCACTTCACACCTACTTCATCGTACCATCACCAGGCTGGATGGCTGATGATGTAAAACAGGGTCAGATTTAAATGTCTTATCCTGGTTCACAAATCTATCCACGGTAAGGCACCACTGTATCTATCCAACTCTGTACGCCTTCTCATAATCTCTGCTCTGCCCCCTCGACTACCCTTGTGGCTCCTCACCCTCCCTGTGCTTCCTCTCGCTTCCGCTCGTTCTCTCTTCTTGCTCCACTTGCATGGAATTCTCTTCCACCAGACATTTGAGAAACAGTCCACAAATATTTGTTCAAAACCAAACTAAAAGCCTTCCTCCACACCTCTGGGTTACCCTCTTAATCTACCTCTCACCTGCCTGCTAGCTAATATTTGTCCCTCGCCTCTAACCTGCCTCTGTCTCTCACTTCCTCTGCCTCCATATTAGCACTTCATCCATCATGGCCACGTCCCAAGCACAGCAGGCCGTACCACCTACATGCACCTAAAATGGCCAAATGTTTGTCCTTAATCTATTTATGTCTGTGTAGGGTCTCGGTGACTGTTCCATAGAAATCAATTGGCTTTACACCTGCATGAAAATACCATGCTGGAGTAAAACCAAGCGGTTTTTTGTGACAAAGGGGAAGCAAACACATAATGTCTGATCTGTGTACCCCCCTCTACCTTAAAAAAACACCCCAGAGCGTAGATAAAGGGGGTAAGGCTTGGAAAATTAGCTCCAGGGTGACCTAGAAGGATATCAGAATGCTTGAAAACCGAATACCCTTCATCAGGACTTTCTGAAAAAGAGTAACATACTAACTTCAGATTTGCTTTGGGAATTGAAGTCAGCTCATAGTATTGATGAATGGTAACATTGAGTTGGGTTTTCAGAATGACAAACATCTGTGCAAATAATCTCAATGTATATTAATTATGTTTATATTGTTCCATCACATATTCAATGTCGATATCCTGAAAATCGGACTTGATTGCACTATTGTGTGAGTTGACAACCCAGCCTTTGTGGGGTTCAACTCTGTTGATAAATTGAAAGTTTGGAAGTCAAGGCATAAAGCATAACAGCTCCATAATGCAGCTAGTCAATACTATTCTTCCAACCTGCTCTTCTCATTTCAGGAAGCCTGGAACCATGTCCTGAAATGCAAAAGCAACATCAGACCCAACCGTGGCTTTGTGAAACAGCTGTCGCTCTGGGAGGAACAAATCCATGGCACCGCCATCACGGACATCTCAGACCCAAACTATTAGGATTGGTGAAGATTTCAGGCAAATAAAAATATCTTTGTCTTACGACTGTCCTGTGTGTTTTTTTCTCCACTTACTAAGTCACCAGCCCACATTCTTACCTCAAGGGTAGTGCAGATGACTCCTATTTCTGAAGTCTAGAACCATTCTTGTCCACTCTCCAAATGACATAGCATGGAGTACAATGTTTCCTGCTTTGGTCAAATACTAGGGATTCTATATTGTGAATGCCATGCCATGGGTGTCTACCCATTGACAGGGGTTACAGTACAGAGGGCGATCATCATATTACCAAGCCGGACTAATAATTAGAAGGATTTCCATACCAGCTTACTGTTTCCATCACCTTCAGACACCTACATTTTTAGTCAAAAATATGATGGGAGTACATGTTTTGTGAAAAAAGTGTGAATACAGGTGAGTGATATTCCTTCCATGTTCCTTCAGTTCTGTTTTTCTTTTTATTACCCACTTTTCTGAAGTGCTAATGATGCTCCGCAAAGTGATACAAGCATTATCAGTAGCTTTGGGCATGCAAGTTACTCATATTACTCTTTCAGTGCATGTTACCCATGTTAATTTAATGTCAACTAAATGTCTCTAGTGTCAACCAAATTGTACAACAAAAGTGCAGTCCTCAGCATCCAGATTGTGTGTTTAAGTTTATAATATGCACAGCACAGAATTATGTGGACAATGTATAGGTTGTCAAAGAAAATAAATGGGTGCAAAGGTTGGACACACTCCCTAAATTTGTAATCTTTGTAAACTTTGATTGCAATGTGAGTCCAGTACTTTGTTGACACCCTCCCATGAAAAGGTTTGCACTCTAAGAAGTGGCCTACCTATACAATCCAGCCCCAAATCTGATACTAGGATCTAACCTTTGTACTGGCAATGAAGACGCAATGAAGAGAGTTCCCCAAGACATTCCAGAAGTCTAAGGCCCAGTCTGGAATGAGTAATTCTAACTCATACCATTCTTAGATGCCATGGATTGTGGCATACTGGAATGAGGAAGTGTACGGGAGTAGGATCGCTTATGGGCAACGTGCTCACCTTGGAAGCAAGACGACACGGAGCAACACCGGTTCGATCCCTTGTTCTGCGCTTAGAAACCTGTGGGTATTAAGCGCGTTACAAATAACCTATCATCTCATATCATATCATATGATGAACATATTCTGTGGACTCCCCCAAACAGTGATAAAGTGGTCAGGAGATCCTGGTGACGCCAAAAACATGCCAGGTGCTCTTCTCGGATTCAAAACAAGCAGTGAGGTAGAATATGGGGTGAAACAGAGTAACCCCTTACTCTCCAACTCCACATTGCTGGTGCAGCATAAGCTCATACCGTGGACCTGCCGTAGTCTGTGGCCTCATCGCAGCTCCACGACGCACATGAGAGGATGAACATAAGCACCATTTGAGAGTATGGATTTTCAGTAGCCAGGAATTGCTTGGCCCTCGTGATGAGATAACCAAAGTGATTTTACACCTTGACTGGACTTCCCACGGTGTAGTGAACCTTCGCGGCTCTTACACAGAATGCAAGGTCTAGGCTGACTCTCTACTAGTGTGGTGGGTATCTGGCATGGCAGATATAACATGCTGGGGAGATCCATACTTTAACTCCTTTAAAGGTCACTGTGGGTGGAACCGCAACACACACCTGCCACTCTTTATTTATTGGATATTTTTAAGTCACCTATACAGCAAATGGTGTTTCAAGCTTGTTAATTGAGATGAATGCAGATGCTTGTACCTTCTCAGTGAACCTGTCATTACATAAGCAGGATGCTCTACTCTGGGGCATAGTGTCACTGGATAAACCACTAGAGAAATCAGTTTTCACGTTTCTGTCACTTCCCAGTCCAAAGATATGCACAGGATCTTTCGAGAAGGGAGAACATCTGCCCAGGTAAAGGGCCTCATCAGTGTGTTAATGACATGATTTTCATACAGGTAGACTGAAGAACTGGAGCTGCTCACAGCTGAAAGTAAGGTCATATTTCATCAATCAGCAGCAGACTAAAAAAGTAATAACCGAACAGCACAGGTGCTTATATATTTGGGGATATTGTCCGCCTGTAAGAGGATTCAATTCAACACTACAGCTAAGTCAACGCCTAGTCTATAATACTGAATGAAAACCCTTATTGATATATCTTTATGTCCAGTTCATGCGTTCTGGATGACTACCCCTATATAACACCCCTCTCTTGGAATCCCACTGAGCCAAGAAGTAGTTCTGTTTTGCAAGTTAAAAGGTTTATTTGATAAATTAAACAATAGATATATATATCCCACTTTATAATAAATTAATAATTGAATATCACACTTAATCTGATATGATAAAGATTAACAACGGAGAATCTGGCACTAGCACACTTCTCTATAATCAATAAGGAGTTGACATGAAATGGATAAGGTAGCACACAGGTGAATAGGAACAAAAGAAGAAGGTGGTACAAAATGCTTTATAGAGTTCAAATGGATGCAAGGTTGAATGAATGAAATGCAGTATAGAAATACTCAATATGATTTCAACAATACAATGTAATCACTTTTCTCTGGCAATCCCCTCCCCCCCTTGATGCAAGGTAAGGAAATGGAAGGAAAACACACAGTTCTCAGAAATGCAATCAACTGTAATTCAGTTCACCCCAGCAAGCTTAGACTACAGAAGTTTGAAAACACAGGCCCAAATTGCTTTGATATGTGCTGGCAATGAATTAAAAAAATATGCTAAAATACTTTTAATTCCCTTTCAGAGGTTCAGGGTGAGTGGTATCTAGTTAATATTAGTCCAGGCTCACACTAGCAATGATTCAGGAATGATTAGCAGGTTAAACGAATTTCTGGCAAATGGAAGGCAAGCAGCAGCAATTTTTACACGTGAAGAAATTTGCAAATCGCGGCAAAATTCGCGGATGCGCCGAGCGCTATTACAGGGGAACCGCAAGGACTATCACAATCGTTTTGGGGTCCTAGGAAAGCCTAGGATCTCAGCTTCCAAATGAAAGTTACTGCAAGTCTCTAGCCCAAACGGTTACAGAGTTATGACCGATTTAATAGAGGTCGTTTTTGGTTTTGCAAATTTTAAACGCAGCACTTTTTCAGTTTTAAAATGATGGCAGGATAACACAATTTCTAAGCTGCAGTTCTACTTAGGTTAAATAGATTGAATTAGATGAATTTAAACTAAGAGATTGGTTCTACACAGTTCTGCTGGGTACTCACACTATATTCTTGAATTAAATGGGCCTCGTCACGGATCTGGTCAGGGTTTTAGACTGGGCTCTGGTCTCTCTTTGGGCACAGCACTGCTTTCTCTCTGGGTACAGCACTGCTTTCTCTCTCTGGTCTGGTCTCTAGTTTGGCTTTCTGGAGGTTGATGAATTTGAAGTCTGGATCTCTGGATGTTGTATGGTCCGGCAGAGTGCGTTGCAGCAAATGGAATTGAAAGTCCCTATCTGTCCTGTCTGTCTGCTTTTATGTGTTTAGAATGTGGGTGTGTTCTAGCATCACTGACCCTACCTCTCTCTCAGCTTCTAATTGGTCAAACTTCCATTTCTCATTTGATTGGGGAATGAACTGTGAGTCAGAGGGATGTCATTTTATGGCTTGCAGATAGGACACTCCTCTGTCAGATTGCACACATTCTATATTTGATAATAAAAGACATATTCCACAGTTACACAGTTGCTTGAAATTACATATACATGGTGTGGCTGAATTTAGCCATGTCTCTGTCCAAATCTGTTGTTTCTAAGAGCTTGCATTCAGAAATGGCACATAATTGACTTTTTAACTGATTTTTCAATTTCTGACATTGACCCAACTTTACATACATGTGCGCAGGGAGTATGGACATTAACTGATGAAGTTTCAGATTTTAACATGCATACATTTAGAGTAATATCCACTTTTCCGCTAAAACCCCCCTGAACATACCACCGGTTCTAAAAACCTCTTAAACTGTGGGCAGAAAAATCACAAGAATTATGGTATCATTTATAAAATTTTCACATGTCCGCTCTATGAATGATCCATCTTTTTAAAGTTATGTTCTGGCTCCAAAGGGGTGTGGTTTCCTCTCAGCACAAGGTAGAAATACTGGTTTATCCAGTTCTGCCAAGCCAGCTTGCTCTCACAGGCAGTGCCCCTCCCCTTTCCTCAGGAGGAAGCCACTTTTTACGACCATTTACGACTCCTGCCAATAAAACCTTTGCCTGAGCCAGGACAGGGCTTTGTTCAGAGCTCCTGTAGAGCACAGGTAATTCAATTATCAGATAGATGGCATATCCTTAGTGTGAGCAGCAAAAGGGCAGCTAGGCCTGGGAACACAGCTGTGACTCAAGTTTCACTCCTGATGGGGGTAGTTGCCAGGCAGAATTCAGTTCCTTAAACCAGACTTTCAGCTAACTGTCATGTTTTTTGTTGCTTTTTAAATTAACTTGCAATTTTACACATGCAGCTAGAATGCTGATTCTAAGTTTAAACTATGACATTTAAACAATTGCAAAGGCATGTGACACCAAACATAGGTCACTCATTTAATCTAAACATTTTCGATTTTAGTGTCTTTAAATCCAGTGCAACTTAAACTGCTGCAATCCACAGCTCAGCCAGTCTTGTTATAAACCTTCAAGTCACTTCAGAATATCACTTTACATTGTATCCACCTCTCAGTAAGTCTTTCTTTAGCCTGCTTTGGGTTCATTCAGTTTTACACAAAAAAAGTAAAATCTGGTGTGGTTTTAAAATGCCGGCTTTTGGATAGTGGTGAGTACTGGTACTGCACCCATTTTTGAGATTTAAGAAATGAATTCCCCACCATTCTAGGTTGCATTTGGCAATCAGCATTGCCATTCCCAATGGTTTCAGACTACTGTGCGGGTAGTCCAATGGTGGTTTTAAAGCGCTTTGAAGCTAACCGGCGCTACTGTTTTTCCTTTGGCAACCCATTTCCCTCATGGCAACCCGGCCTTTCATTCTCGCACTGGTGGGTGGCAAGTGAGGCAACCATTTCGGTGTGCGCACAAACTGCGCAGCTTTCCTGGATTTCGGCGCACATGTGGGTTTTCCGCCATCTTGAATTTTCTAAGCCCACAGCACCAAATGTTGTGGCATGATAGCTTAAACGTGGGTCAGGACACCCAACAAGCCCCCCCACGCGACTGCACTTTGAATTTGAGTCGATGGGGAGTCGCGTGCCCAAGGGTTTTGACCCACGCACCGGTCTGTCCGCATAATCTTCTTCCTCTTCTGTAGATGGCATAGTTCAGCATCTTCTTCTCCATCCAGTACTGATCGATCAGTTCTCCTCGCCGGTCCTGATGGGAATATTGGGCGGTCCACTGGGCCCATTGGATCTTCGTTCCCGGTCTCCGTATCATCCACCTTGGCCCGTCTTCAGGTTTTCTTTCTCCTAGGACGACAAAGGAAGAGCGGCAATACCTACTCATAGACTTTTTCCACCACTGTTGAGATAGTGGGGCAGCATATGCATTTCATCATCACGAAACATTACATTCTTATTTTGAAAAATAAAAACAGTATAACTAAGAGACAGTTTCATGCAAATCACAATATTTTAGAGACTAGATGTGGTATGTTTTATGGTTGGAACTGAATTAGTCTGAGACAGTACCCGCTAGGATTCCAGAGGATTCCTCCAGTTGTTGCAGAGTGTGCCTGGGATGGCAACATTTCAACTGGTTTATGTGGACCCACTTGTCTTCCCCCTCTGCCGAACCGCCTTTGGGGATGTGGATTTTGTAGGCCACAGGTGAGATCTTGTCGATGATCTCAAAGGGTCCTTTCCATGTAGGCAAAAATTTGCGCTGCTTGGCCTGGTTCCTTTGGAAGTTGTATAGATAGACCCGGTCCCCCACCTGATATTCCTTCCTGGAAGTTTTCAGGTCATAGTGGGTCTTCATGCTATCAGCTGATCTTTCTAGATTCCGCTGAGCATAAGCAAAAGCATGTTGGAGGTGTTTCCTTAAATTCTCTACATACTCATGAGTAGTGGAGGCATTTATCAGTGTCTGCTCTTGGGTCCTATAGAGCAAATGCTGAGGAAGCACCATCTTGCGCCCAGTCATCAACTCAAATGGTGACATTTTGGTTGCAGATGAAGGGGTAGATCTGATAGCCATTAGGACCAGAGGTAATCGGATATCCCAACTTGGCCCAGAATCTGCCACAAACTTCTTTAATATGCTCACAATTGTCCGGTTATATCTCTCTACTGCCCCAGAAGAAGCTGGTCTATAAGCAATATGCAGCTTTCTCTTGACCCCCAGTATCTCCCACATCTTTGTCATTACTTCACTGGTGAAGTGGCTACCTCTGTCTGACTCAATACTTTGAGGTAGACCAAAACGGGAAAAGATGTGGTTAATCATCAAGGCAGCTGCAGTTTCTGCCTTGCAATTTGGGGCTGGGAGACATTCCACCCACTTGGTAAACAAGCATGTCACAGTCAACATGTACTTATTCCCCCTAGCCGAGCGAATCACAGGGCCTACAAAGTCGATTTGTAAATCTGACCATGGCAGTGTCATTCCCCTCTTTTGTAAAGGCGCCCGGTGCGTGAGGGATAATGGCTGAAATTGTGCACACACAAGACACCCCTTCAAGTACTGGTCGAGGTCCTGCCCCATGTGTGGCCAGTATGCAACCTCTCTTAAGATTTCCAGTGTTGTGTGAAACCCCCTATGACCGGCAGTGGCCGCATCATGGGCGTGACTTAACATCAGGCTTCGGAAGGAGGTAGGAACCACCCACTGATCGTGGCCAGCTTTGGATTTCCTTACCAACAAACCGTCTTGGATCCGGAACATTTTTGGACATTTCATCAACACTCTTAGGTCCTCTTTCCCAATGTAATCGGTATCCGTCAGGGGAAAGTTCTCAGGGTCCTCAAGGTGCTGGTAAAATTTACCAATTATTGGATCCCCCTTCTGAGCTGTAATCAAATCAGCATCAGGGGTCTCCTTACTCCATTGTGCAATTGAAAGGTCGTTGTGAGCATTTGTCTGGGACCTAGTGATAGCAGTGACCTGGATTTCCCCCAACAGGGACTCAATCTCAATTAGATCCCCTTGGATGGCCCCGGTTTTGGCCAACTGATCAGCTAAGTCATTTCCAGTTTTGTCTGGTCCCTCTACTTTGGAATGACCCTTGATCTTTTTCCAATAGATGGTCATCCCATTCGATGTGACCAGATCATCAATGTTTTGGATCAACTTCCCATGTTTCAAGGGTTTGTTGTTAGCACATAACATGCCTCTGGTTTTCCAATTAACCAGGTGCTCCACGAACCCGTTCCGTACATAATCCGAATCTGTGATTATGACCAGTTCGTGGAGTTGATGCTGGACAGCAGTGAGGATGGCCTGATGCACAGCCATCAATTCTGCCACCTGACTACTTCGGGGACCAATTTTGTATCCAGCGGAGGGTTCTGGGGACTCATTCACCCATGCATTCCCTACGCCGGCCACCAGTTCTTTCTCCCCGTTGTTGTCAACATGGTAAGAGCATCCATCCACATAGACAGTGGGCATTCCCTCACATTTGTCTTCTTCAAAGACTTTGTGGGGGGAATTAAGGTATGCCTCCATGTTGTCCTTTATTTTTAGACTTTCGTCCTCGAGACAGTTTTCTCTGGCACAATCATGCAAGTCAGCCAGACCTTGCGCGAGGGGACTCTTCTTGTTTTGGCCATATCTGACCTCCACAGGAAAGCCTTGCATTGACAGAATCCAGGAAGTAATTCGGGAATTACTCACATTTCCGGCCCGGATTCTGTCACTTTGGCGATATTGCAGAGGCTGGTGTGGAGTCTCCACTATGATGTGTTCCCCCTGGATAAACGGGCGGTAATTCTTCAATGCCCACACCGTTGCCAGGAGTGCCTTCTCACAATCGTTGAATTTTTCCTCCACAGAGGATAAAGTTTTGCTCGCATAGGAGATTACTTTATTGACCTTGTCATGCTTTTGGTATAATACTGCCGTCAAGCACGTATTAGAGAACCCTGTCTCCAGGAAGAACTCCTTGTTTCTGACAGGGTAAGCTAGGCAAGGCGCTTGTGAGAGGCTTCTCTTGAGTTGTCTTACTGCCTCGGATTGTTCTGGACCCCATTCCCACTTGACCCCCCCCTTTAGGAGATGAATCAGGGGTCTGGTGATCTCTGCGTAGCCCTCAATGAACTTTCTGCTGTAATTAGTCAGTCCAAGGAGGCTCCTTAGTTCCCGCAGAGTTGTGGGGTCTTTCAGTTTCTGAAGTGCTTCCACTTTCTTTTCCTGGGGACAGAGGCCCTGAGGAGTAATCTCATGCCCCAAGAAATTAACACGGGTTCTACACCACTGTGCTTTCTGAAAGGAAAGTTTTGCTCCGGCGGCCCTCAACTGTGTCAGAACATAACGGATCTCCGCTATGTGTTCCTCCACAGATGAACTTTTGATGAGGACATCATCTACATAAGCCAGGTTACCCCTCGCACCCAGGTCGGGCATGGCCTTATGTAGGAAAATATTGAACTCATTACCGGAGTTGAGGTATCCGAAGGGAGTCCGGGTCCAGGTGTACTGCTGGCCCCCAAAGGTAAAAGCCAGCTTGTATTGGTCCTCCCTACTGACAGGCACAGTCCAGTATCCATTGGTCAGGTCTATTGCAGTGAATACCTGTGACCCCTGGATCTGGGCCAGCCCTTGGTCAATGTAGGGCAGAGGCCATCGGGAAGTATGGACCCGTTTGTTGAGCTCCCTGAGGTCAGCACAGAGTCTCCACTGGCCGTTCGGCTTCAATATTCCCAGCACCGGATTATTGAAGGTGCTGTGGACGGGACGGATTATTCCCCGGGACTCAAGGTTCTTAATTATTTCAGTAAGGGACTCCATGGATGCGAGAGGCAAGCGATATTGCTTCACAAACACTGGGGTCATGCCAGGGTCCGTGGGGATTGTTGTTGTGTGGATGTCAGTGCGACCACTGTCATATGAGTCTACCGCAAAGAGATCTTGGAAATCCAAGAAAACTTGTTTCAACTTTTGCTTTTGTTCCAGAGTCACACAGGCATCAGCTAGGTTGACTCTCTCTTCCACCATCTGCCTGAAGCCTGGAAAGACTTCTGGTTTGGCTATTTCCGCGGCCTCCTCCAGCTGGGTGGAGAAGTCCCTGGTCAGAGTGCTGATTTGGACCGGAGGCTTCAGGTGGGAAAGGCAGCCCTCATGTACCTGGAAAATCACCTCATCCCTCCTGAATTCACAAGTCACATCTTCCTTACCATAAGGGCAGGAAGTGTACACCAGGAAGTTCCCCCCATGCCGGGTAAAAATCCTGTCTGGTGTTGTATTGTCCTCACTGTCACTGTCAAAACAGTCCTTGGGGATTGGTCCTAACAGTTCATTTCTAAGATCAATGGAGAAATGTCGGTCATCAACCGCCATTCCAATAATGGTGCCTGCGGCTAGAGTAATACTCTTTAAGTCGCTGTTATCCACCTCTATTGGAATGGTGTCATGTTCTATGTTGACTAATGGTGTTGGGTTTACCCCCAACCCTTGCTGTTGGAGAGAAGCATTTAGATGTATGTAAGCATCAGGGTTTTTCAACTCTTGTCCCATTTTAACTTTCACTTCCAGGGAGAATTGTCGGGTCCTTTCTGGGATGGTGACTTCCTCTTTAATCTGAATTTCAACTGCATAAGGTAGCAATTGAGCTGACCTAAATGCTTTTTCTGGATCATCAAAGCCCATGGGAGTATCCGCTAATCGGGACCAAGCTTTGAGGTTTATTAGGTCCAAACTAATGGCAAAGCGATTGAGAATGTCACTGCCTAAGTAAAAGGCGGCAGTGACGTCTCGCACGACCCAACAATTGTGGACTATGCTCTTGTTGCCAATGGAGATTTTGAGCATACACCTGCTTGGCAGGAGATGTTTGGAATTAGGTGCTTCCAGGTCCATTTCCCATTTGTCTATCAGTTTGAACGTGGGAATGGCTGGATCTTTTGGGAGTTGCCGGAACATGGCTTCGCTGATGAAGCTCTTACCGTTGTTCACACACACTCGAGCGAGAACAGAGTTCTTCCCATCATTTAACTGAACAGGGATGAACAACTGCTCTCCAATCTGCTGAATATCAGCCAGGCTCTGAGCTGATTTCACATCCTTCTGGACTATAGGAGTGGGAGTTTCTGATTGTGGATTAGTATAGAATTTCAAAGTGTTTCCTTCCAGCGTGGAATACCACTTTAGACTGGAAGGAAGGTTGATTTTCAGAAATAGAGAGGACCCCCCATCACCAGTCTGTTGTCCTACTGCTATTACTGTCACGTCTGGAATCTGGTTGTTCTGGAAGTGAAATTCTACTTGGTCAGATTTTTGTTCAACCATGTGGCATGTGCCGTTTAAACTAACATGGTTGACACTCTGTTTTAATTTTATTGGTCGGCTAGTCTGGGTCCAGAGGACCTTGTTTACGCAATCTATTAGGGGTGACAACCTTCTCAGGAGGTCATTCCCTAGTAAACAAGGGGTGCCCTCTGGGGTCACAACTATGACCGGGTGTTTCAACTTATGTCGCCCAATTTTAATGTCCAAATCTGCCGTCCCCTCGACGGGAATTTCCTTCCCGTCAAAGTTCTGCAGTTGTCCAGGAAGAGAGGTGAGAGGAATTTGGTAATTCTCTCCCCTTCCTGCATTCAGTTCGTCAAAGGCCCTTCTGGACAGAAGGGTAGCTTGAGATCCAGTGTCCACCAGTGCCGAGATTGTACCCTGCCCCTGTACTTGTACCGGGGCATAATATCTTCCCTCCTTCTCCTCAAGGGGGCACAGATAATGTACATTTTTGGACAACTGGTGGGCTAATTTTCTGGTTTTGGACATCGCTAGCGAAGAGATTTGGGCAGAACTCTGTGGAGAGTCTTGGGAATCTGAAAGAAAAATTTGGCAACTGGAGATCAGAGCCATTGTGGGTTCCCCTGGTTCCAGTTCTGGGCCGCCCCCCCCTTTTTGGAGGCAGTCCCCAGTATGGGTTTGAACCCGGGGATTTTCTTGCTGTTGGTTCTGGGATGAGATGGTGGGCGGCGGTAGCTCAGTCTCCACATCTCCCCAGTCTGGATTTGCATTCCTAGGGACCCATTTTTCTTTGGGAGGAGTTCCCCCCTCTCTGAAGGAGAAGATCCTTTTCTCAGGATCCTCTGAGGATCCCTCTCCCTCAAATTGGAAGATCTGTACCTCCTCCTCAAACTGAGTCTGTTTGGGTCTTTTGTTTCTCCTACCCCCCCTCTGCTCCTTAGGAGGCAGACTTTCAGGGGCAAGAGATTTTGTTTCCGGTTCCTGGGTTTCCAGGGGCTGTTTACAAGTGAGGAAGGAAGCTTCCTCCAAGGCTTTACACCCCCCTTCCCCTTGTGCCTCCTCCCTGGGAACCAGTGAGTTATCGGGGTGCTGCTCCCGTCATTGTTCTGGAGCACCAGGTCCAGAGTTGGGTGCGTTCTGCGCCGGCATGCCGATCTGAGGGTTCTGCTGAGCCCTCAGTATGTGACCCAGATCCCGCGCCATGTTTTGAACCTGGCGCTCTAACTGGGAAACCCGCTCAGGCTGATACGGGGCCCTGTTTTTTCCCCTGGGCTGATCCCGGGAAGGGTAGCTGTCCCTCCTCTGGTAATACCCCGGGTTGGGAAGATTTGGGTACCCCTCCACCCTTGGCCTCCCCTCTCCCGGATTCAGTGGTCTGGGCTCAGGGAATTGGGGAAAGAAGGATGGATGGTTTTGGGGCTGAAAGTCGGGTGGATATCTGGGGAAAAAGTTCTGCCCAGGGTTTGGTAGATTTCTGCCCTCCTGTGGGAAGTTTGGAGGGAAGTTCCCTGGGTTAGGTGCTTGGCTGGATCCCCCCCCTTGGGCTGGAGGAGTCCACACATAACCCAGGATGGGTCGATTTCCCTTGTAACGGGGACTTACATAATCAGGAGAGCGAGGGACCCCATTTGTGGGGCTGCCTCCTTGGCTCCCTGTCTGTGACTGACCCGAGGACCTCCTGGGCCTAGCATTATTAGGTGCAGGTAGGTTTTTAGGCCCCCCCATCTCCAAATCCAAAACGGGGGTGACCTTTACCTCTGCCACCTTGGCAGCAGCAGGGGTGCTGTTGGCTTTGGGGTTTTTCTGGGCATTACTTTTGCTATCTATCGGTTTCTGCACCTCATAGATCCGGGTAGCCTGTTCAATGACCCAGTCTAAAGATCTTTTCTCGTGAAAATCCCTCACGAGCTGGGTCATGATATATTTGGGCAAGGCATGGAAAAACGTATTTATAAATTCTCTGCTATCCGTGCGCACCCTTCTTGTGGTCTGTGCAAAAGCACGCTTTAACTCCTGCACAAATTCTTGTGGGGCCTGATCCTCCCCACATTGCAAATTGTAGGCTGCCTTGCGAGCCTCTTGAGGATTTCTGTGAACAGAAAAATGTTTCAAGATGGCCGCCTTATAGGTGGACCATCTTAAATGATTTTGGTCCTCCAGCCCCGCAAAGAAACTGGAGTATTCCGGGGAGAAGGTCCACTTTACATATTGAATACAGCTTTGGCTGTCCTTCAAATGGAAAGTCTCCATCATTTGTTCAAACAACTCTAAGTGCTCCCAAACAGAATACTTAGCGTTCTTATGGTAAGGCGTGATGACGCTCCTGATAGCCTTAATCTGCTTTAAGGGGTCCTTAAGCAAAGCCCTTTTTGCCTTATTGGCCTTTTTGGTTCGGGTAACCCTTGTCCATTCGTCCTCGGACTCAGAGGCACTACTCCCAGAGGTTCCCGTCTGTTCTTCCAGGTTTTCCCGGATTCTGCGAGCCTGGGAATGGCTGGCAGAATGTGGGGACCTGGTCTCCTGTGTCCTGCGCAGTTCAGAGGAGTCTTCAGATTCCTCCTTGCTGCCAGGATTTGATGGGTACCCCCTCCACTGACCTAACTGGGCAGAGGTTTTCAGGATGCCCTTAATGGGCCTACTCTCCTGGGGTTCCCCATTGAACTGTACTGTACTTGGGTGCCCATACCCGGATGCCCACCCCTCCATTCCTGAGTGGTACTGGCCTATGAGCCCCATACTCTTAGCTGGATAGTAATCTGCCATCCCTGTGGCCCTGTGCTCATGTGCGCCAGGGAACATGGGGGTGGCAGAGTCCAGGGACTGAGAGGTATGAGGGCCTCTGGTACTAGGGCTCCTGAGGTTATGCTCCGGAGTTTCCCTTTCCCAGCGAACCTCATCTCTATCCGCCCCTGCTCCCTGTTGCAATGCAAGAGCCTGCATTTGTGCCTTCAGTTCCTCAGTTAAGGCCTTACTGGACTCTATCAGTCTCTCCTGCATCGCTACCTGTTGCTGGAGCCTCTCATTGTGCTGGCAGAGAGCCTCATTTTCCCTCTGTGCTTACTGGTTGGTCCTGGAGAACTGGGCCAGTCTTTGCTGCAGGAGGGTTACCTCCTGAGCTGTGTCCCTGTTGGCCTGCTCCTTTCTTGCTAGAGCATCTTCCACCCTTCTGGTGTGCTCTACCAAGTTCTGGTGTTCTTTTTGGAGGTCACCCAGTCCCCGGTGGGCCAGGTGATTTTCTTCCATTTTTCTTTTTAAATGGCAGACTTCCTGGCCTAAGGCGTCTCTTTCCTGACTAAGAGCCTGCATTTGTGCCGCCAGGTCGTCCCTTTGCCGTTGAAGGGCACCAGCTTTTTGGCGCTCCTCATCAAACTCTGCCTGGGTATCCAGGTCTTTCAGAATTAGTTTGTTGCTCTCTGCCTTCTCTCTATCTAGGTGGCTTTGCAGGGTGACTACCTGCTCAGCACATGCCCTATTGAAGTCTAGCTGTTGCTCCAGCTTTTTCTGGCTTTGCAGTAGGGAGTTCAAACCTTCTTGGTGTTCCTTCTGCAAGGCCAGAAATCTGGTATCCTGTTCTGACTTTTCCTTTTGCAGCACATCCATATCCTCCTTTATTTTAGTGATGTACAGTCTGCTGTCATTTTCTGACTCCTGGCTCCTCTGCAGCCTCTGCTCAGAAGAGACCAGGTCAGATTGGACCTTCTCGAACACCATCTGTTGCCTATTTGCCAGATTTTGGCTTTCAGCACATCTATCCTGCATGTCTCCCATATATAGGTACAGGTATGCTGCTATCCTGGCAATCTTATTGTGTTCCTCTTTGGCTTTAGGAGCCATATATAGTTCACTCAGGGCCACATGTAATGGACCCTGATCTCTCCATAAGTCTGACCCTGTTTCAGTGACCTGTCGCGTGATGGCCTGCAACCACGCATCCTGGCCCTGTTCGGTCCATTCACCTCTCACAAATAGCTTATGCAAGAGGTGCTCTCTGGCTATTTTCATGTCTACTAAGGTCGTCATTCTAGAGATTGGTCTCTGTCCTGACTTACAGAAGTTAGTATTTTATTCTTGCAAAACAGACCGTTTCCTAGAGCGTCCCTTTTGAGGAATGCTTCACAGCGTAATGCAGCGTGGTGATCCGACTGGATGTATGTATCCCGTCAGTTAGCACACTGTATTAAGCTGCACAAGTGGTATTCTAACCCAAACGTCCGGCTCGAGCCCCCAATTTGTAAGAGGATTCAATTCAACACTACAGCTAAGTCAACGCCTAGTCTATAATACTGAATGAAAACCCTTATTGATATATCTTTATGTCCAGTTCATGCGTTCTGGATGACTACCCCTATATAACACCCCTCTCTTGGAATCCCCCTGACCCCACTGAGCCAAGAAGTAGTTCTGTTTTGCAAGTTAAAAGGTTTATTTGATAAATTAAACAATAGATATATATATCCCACTTTATAATAAATTAATAATTGAATATCACACTTAATCTGATATGATAAAGATTAACAACGGAGAATCTGGCACTAGCACACTTCTCTATAATCAATAAGGAGTTGACATGAAATGGATAAGGTAGCACACAGGTGAATAGGAACAAAAGAAGAAGGTGGTACAAAATGCTTTATAGAGTTCAAATGGATGCAAGGTTGAATGAATGAAATGCAGTATAGAAATACTCAATATGATTTCAACAATACAATGTAATCACTTTTCTCTGGCAATCCCCTCCCCCCCTTGATGCAAGGTAAGGAAATGGAAGGAAAACACACAGTTCTCAGAAATGCAATCAACTGTAATTCAGTTCACCCCAGCAAGCTTAGACTACAGAAGTTTGAAAACACAGGCCCAAATTGCTTTGATATGTGCTGGCAATGAATTAAAAAAATATGCTAAAATACTTTTAATTCCCTTTCAGAGGTTCAGGGTGAGTGGTATCTAGTTAATATTAGTCCAGGCTCACACTAGCAATGATTCAGGAATGATTAGCAGGTTAAACGAATTTCTGGCAAATGGAAGGCAAGCAGCAGCAATTTTTACACGTGAAGAAATTTGCAAATCGCGGCAAAATTCGTGGATGCGCCGAGCGCTATTACAGGGGAACCGCAAGGACTATCACAATCGTTTTGGGGTCCTAGGAACGCCTAGGATCTCAGCTTCCAAATGAAAGTTACTGCAAGTCTCTAGCCCAAACGGTTACAGAGTTATGACCGATTTAATAGAGGTCGTTTTTGGTTTTGCAAATTTTAAACGCAGCACTTTTTCAGTTTTAAAAGGATGGCAGGATAACACAATTTCTAAGCTGCAGTTCTACTTAGGTTAAATAGATTGAATTAGATGAATTTAAACTAAGAGATTGGTTCTACACAGTTCTGCTGGGTACTCACACTATATTCTTGAATTAAATGGGCCTCGTCACGGATCTGGTCAGGGTTTTAGACTGGGCTCTGGTCTCTCTTTGGGCACAGCACTGCTTTCTCTCTGGGTACAGCACTGCTTTCTCTCTCTGGTCTGGTCTCTAGTTTGGCTTTCTGGAGGTTGATGAATTTGAAGTCTGGATCTCTGGATGTTGTATGGTCCGGCAGAGTGCGTTGCAGCAAATGGAATTGAAAGTCCCTATCTGTCCTGTCTGTCTGCTTTTATGTGTTTAGAATGTGGGTGTGTTCTAGCATCACTGACCCTACCTCTCTCTCAGCTTCTAATTGGTCAAACTTCCATTTCTCATTTGATTGGGGAATGAACTGTGAGTCAGAGGGATGTCATTTTATGGCTTGCAGATAGGACACTCCTCTGTCAGATTGCACACATTCTATATTTGATAATAAAATACATATTCCACAGTTACACAGTTGCTTGAAATTACATATACATGGTGTGGCTGAATTTAGCCATGTCTCTGTCCAAATCTGTTGTTTCTAAGAGCTTGCATTCAGAAATGGCACATAATTGACTTTTTAACTGATTTTTCAATTTCTGACATTGACCCAACTTTACATACATGTGCGCAGGGAGTATGGACATTAACTGATGAAGTTTCAGATTTTTAACATGCATACATTTAGAGTAATATCCACTTTTCCGCTAAAACCCCCCTGAACATACCACCGGTTCTAAAAACCTCTTAAACTGTGGGCAGAAAAATCACAAGAATTATGGTATCATTTATAAAATTTTCACATGTCCGCTCTATGAATGATCCATCTTTTTAAAGTTATGTTCTGGCTCCAAAGGGGTGTGGTTTCCTCTCAGCACAAGGTAGAAATACTGGTTTATCCAGTTCTGCCAAGCCAGCTTGCTCTCACAGGCAGTGCCCCTCCCCTTTCCTCAGGAGGAAGCCACTTTTTACGACCATTTACGACTCCTGCCAATAAAACCTTTGCCTGAGCCAGGACAGGGCTTTGTTCAGAGCTCCTGTAGAGCACAGGTAATTCAATTATCAGATAGATGGCATATCCTTAGTGTGAGCAGCAAAAGGGCAGCTAGGCCTGGGAACACAGCTGTGACTCAAGTTTCACTCCTGATGGGGGTAGTTGCCAGGCAGAATTCAGTTCCTTAAACCAGACTTTCAGCTAACTGTCATGTTTTTTGTTGCTTTTTAAATTAACTTGCAATTTTACACATGCAGCTAGAATGCTGATTCTAAGTTTAAACTATGACATTTAAACAATTGCAAAGGCATGTGACACCAAACATAGGTCACTCATTTAATCTAAACATTTTCGATTTTAGTGTCTTTAAATCCAGTGCAACTTAAACTGCTGCAATCCACAGCTCAGCCAGTCTTGTTATAAACCTTCAAGTCACTTCAGAATATCACTTTACATTGTATCCACCTCTCAGTAAGTCTTTCTTTAGCCTGCTTTGGGTTCATTCAGTTTTACACAAAAAAAGTAAAATCTGGTGTGGTTTTAAAATGCCGGCTTTTGGATAGTGGTGAGTACTGGTACTGCACCCATTTTTGAGATTTAAGAAATGAATTCCCCACCATTCTAGGTTGCATTTGGCAATCAGCATTGCCATTCCCAATGGTTTCAGACTACTGTGCGGGTAGTCCAATGGTGGTTTTAAAGCGCTTTGAAGCTAACCGGCGCTACTGTTTTTCCTTTGGCAACCCATTTCCCTCATGGCAACCCGGCCTTTCATTCTCGCACTGGTGGGTGGCAAGTGAGGCAACCATTTCGGTGTGCGCACAAACTGCGCAGCTTTCCTGGATTTCGGCGCACATGTGGGTTTTCCGCCATCTTGAATTTTCTAAGCCCACAGCACCAAATGTCGTGGCATGATAGCTTAAACGTGGGTCAGGACACCCAACACGCCTTACAATTAAACCTGTTACGGAAAGCTAGTAACAAACAAATCTATTTATGTCTTGAAATGCTGCATGTATTGCCCTGATGGAAAATAACCACACCTGTTGGTAATAGGGATGTACACAAATAATAATTTGCATCGGTATTGCCTGTGCAAAATATTTTTAATACATCTTTTAAGCAAAACATTTCTTTCGTTCCAAACACTCTGAACTCGCACCATGTGTAATATCCCTGGGTTCACAGTCTCCTCTATTCGAACTGAATTAACAATGATCAAAAACAAGAAAACTGTCACGATTCGCTCCTTTCGCTCGTGTTCCCGCCACTTGGGGGCCTGATTTGGGGTTTATTCCCTATTGGACTTTCCTTCTGGACCTCATGCGACAGTGCTGTGGTGAATTGGGAGCACAAAATCCTTATTTTCCATGTTACTTCCCTTCTGGATCCATTCAAGGTTTTTGGCAGCCAGTATGCTGCTTTAATCAAATGTCTATGCTTCCCAGAATGCCTGGCCCACTGCTGCATCTCCACCCTTTCACGACAAGGTTGGGTGGAGGATAAGCAGCACTTGTGGCTGGCAGGTGCAGCAAGCAGCACATCTGAGGTGTGTGCTCGTTAGCCAGCTTTAAAAGCCTCAGTTTGCTTCAGTTCAGTGCTTTTCATTGATGCAGTGTTCCTGTTTGTGACTGGTCCCTTGTTCCTGGTTCTAGCTTAGTTTCTAGTTCCTAGTTGCTAAAGTCTTGTTCCATTTTCCCTGGATTTCCAATTTAGTGTGCTTACTAGTAATTTCTGCTTCCTGGATTCCCTTTCTGTCTTCCTCTGTTTTGCTGTCAGCACTTCACAGTGCTTTACTTTTTCTGTGGAGCCCAGTTTGTCTGTGTTCTTTATTCCTTTGACTTTGCCCTATTCAGCAGCGAAATCTTGATCCTTGAGTCACTCCACATTTATAGATTTAGTATTTTGTCACAGTTTGTCTTTCCTTCCCTGGGTGGGGAGGGGGGGAGGTTTTGCCCTTGTAATTTCGTTTTCTCTGTTCCTGTTCCTTTACTTTCTCTTGGAGTCTGTTCAAGGTTTTCCCTTGCACTTCTCCCTTTGTTCCCTATTGATTGTTAGGTGTGGTGTGCTGTTTTAGCCACCTCCTTTGTGAATGCCTATGTTTTCCTCACCATTCTGTAATCACTATTCCTACTTGTCCCTTGTCAGGAGTCTGATGTATTAGGTTATCCTTCCTTTGCTGTTATAGCCTTTCTGGGTCCCTGTTTGATCAACAGGGTTCGTGGGCTTCGCTGACATTTCAGGTGGTATTTCTCGTGCTTGTGAGTATTGTCTTTAAGTTACCATGGTTTATAGTGATAATACCGAATTTTAAAATCTCGAAAAAAAAAATCTCGAAAAAAAAGGCCGAAAAAAGAAATATCGAATTTTTCTTTGACGTTTTTTTTTCGAAATGGGGGGGTTCCCCCCAACCCCCCTTTTTTCTATTTTAACCCTTTTTTTTACTTACCTGACCCCAAAAACACATATAAATAAATAAATAAATAATTCAATATTTTTTTTTTCGAGATTTTTGTCATTCAGTATTATTTTTTCGGCCTTTTGACTGACCACCGGTGACAGTACCTGTAACAGCAATTGCGGGTAAGGATCTTGCCAACTTTCTTTGTAATCATAAGGAGCTTCTTAGCGCTTAGCCCACATCTCCTTTTCGTATATTTGTATTCTTATCACGCTCTACTTGCACATCCTAGGTTTCCATGTACATGTGTCTTTGTTCCTGAGTGCATGTTGTTTGACTCAAAGCTATTTACTGTGTGATCTTGTGCACATTTCCCTTGCCATATTCACTGCCTTTGTCCTCTCATGACAAAAACAGACTAAATCTATTTAACTCAGTCTATTTCTAATAGAAATTGAAAACAAAGTATACTATGGTAGCCTACACGCGTTTCGCTCATGTATGGCAATATTTACATTTAAATATTTACATTTAATTGAGCATCTAGTGGGATAATAAAACCAGAATTTATTAGCTCAATAATCCAGCAGTTTATAATCTATCCGGAGATGGTGTGGGCTGGGAGAACACAGAGAAAGTGCAGAACAGAATGGTTTCCTTTTAGTATCATATTAAATCAAAAAATCTTTCTTAATACTGATAAATAATAAATTAATCCTATTGATTACTTACTCATTTATATGTACCTGTTTTATATCTCCTAAATCACATTAAATATGATCGCTGTCCATATGGCTGTAAGATATAATCATTTACATTATTGGTACTCTAGCCCCGTTCAGCCGACTTATGCCTTATATTCTAACTGAGTATACCATGAAATTAATGAAAATCTATCTTAAATTAACAGAAGTATTACATCTTCAGCTATTGTAATCCCTATAGTTTTAAATAAAGTTATGACAATATGACTGAACTTGTCCTCAGCTAGTATTTATTAATAAACTCCCTCATGACTTACTTATTCATTAGCTTGTATGCTGACTTTCCAGGATGTTTGTCCGCATGGTTTTGGTGTGCTGCAAAGCAAGGGTGCCTTTTTGTTTCATGAATATCTATTTTGATAGCAATAGAAACAAGACTAGTATCCTATATCAAAAGCTGTATTGGTGTGACCACCCAAAAATAAATGTCCGACCAGTTTCCTATCTGGTTTCGTTATAGCTTTCAAGCATCACTCTCTCAAACCCAACAGAACAAATGCATGGTTATTTAGGATAGGGTAACACAAGAACCGTTACATTGAAAAGCAGTCTTAAGGGCTGGTTGATGCTTAGTTTTACATTGATTTCAATCTGTTATTGGCCTGTTTCAGGTGCTTTTGTGGAGGGATTTGTGTGCTTTTTGCAATTGTGTTCTGCCTAGTTTGTGGCTTTCTGTGGGGTTTATCTTGTGTTTTTTGCGGATTCGCACCGTGTTTTCTGAGCTGGTCTGCATCTAGGGTGTGTAGTTTCTGTGGTGTAGTCCTTTGTTTGTTTCTGGCTTTCTTACTGTCCCCACCCTCCACCTGGCAACTGGCTGAAGCAGTCTGGTGTCTCACTACCCATTCAAATATCATTGGTCCGTGCAACAACTGTGACTCGAACAGCTGTATTTCAAAGGCCCTTCCAGGGCAGCCTTGCCTGGGCAGCCCACGGCTAAGGGCCCCAAAGCAAAGGGCAGCTCCTACAGAAGCAGCTCCAGATCGTGTCCGCCGGTGTCAGCCGGGGAAGCAACAAGCCTGCAGCCATCAACCTGCTGCTACCAACCAGTTTGGTCTGGTGTGGTCAGGGGTGGTAGCAATCACTGCACACCGCTAAACTGACCCACCCCTCAAATTATTCCTTTTCTGCTACCATACCACCCTTTAGCACCTCAGTTAATTATATTTTTTAGCCATCCCTCACATTTCCTCTGGAATGTCGCATTTGCACTGCTGCTGTGTTTATAACTAGCCCTTTTCCCCTCTTTATAGGAAAGTCAAATCTGGTTGGTTTTTGCATTGCTGCTGTGTTATAACCAGGTTTTTCCCCCTCTTTTTAGGAAAGTGAAATCGGGGTGTTTTTGCATTGCTGCTGTGTTATAATCAGGTTTTTTCCTCTCTTTTTATGAAAGTCGAATCTGGTTGGTTTTTGCATTGCTGCTGTGTTATAACCAGGTTTTTCCCCCTCTTTTTTTAGGAAAGTGAAACCGGGGTGGTTTTGCATTGCTGCTGTGTTATAACCAGGTTTTTTCCTCTCTTTTTAGGAAAGTCGAATCTGGTTGGTTTTTGTATTGCTGCTATGTTATAACCAGGTTTTTTCCCCTCTTTTTAGGAAAGTCGAATCTGGGTGGTTTTGCATTGTGGTTACTCTTGTACTGTGAATTGTGACCCATTAGGCTCTCTCCCTCTCTCTAGGTACCCACTTCTGCTGGGGTTACTATTGTATTGTTGTGTGTTTCTTGTCTGCTCCTCCAGTGCGTTCCCTACTGTGTGACCCCCACACCCCTCCCCCCTCTGCACTTCCTTGCGTTGTGCGGCGATGTGCTCTCCTCTCCTCGCTCCCTCCTCCACTTTCCTCCTCACACACTCTATGGTGCTTTCCCTCTCTCCCATCTTCTCTAACTGCCCCTCTATCTTCTATCCGATCCCTCTCACTAAGCCTGGGAGGAAGAAGTTCAAGAGGAACAGCCTGGTCTTCAACCCAGGCCTCCCTATCGCTGATACTTACATCAGTGCTTCCTCCAGACAGAATCTCACCGACATCCTCTTTGTCATTCCCTCACCAGACCTGTGGACCCCTCATATGGTCTCAGTTCTCTTTCTTATCTCTTCCTCTACCATTAATGATGGCACTCGGTGGGAGGTCCTCTTGGCCTCCTTCCACTCTTCTAAAACCATAATTAATGTCTATCTGAATGGCACCGTTCTGGTCCAGGGCCCTCAGCGCGATCTCCTCATTTTTGAGAGGCATCTTCCGCGTCTTATCAACTTCATTCCCTCTCCTGCGACTCCTACTAGCACCTCTCTGGCTCCTCTGCCACCTCCTGCCTCGGTTGCCTCTTTGGCCTCTCCCTCCTCCTCTCTGGCTACTATCCAACCTCTTGCTACCACCTCTGCCCATACTCAGGCCCCTCAACCTCTTCCGCTGGCTGTTCTTCAACCCTGTTCCCCCACCCCGGAAGACTTTCAAATGTGGCAACCTGCTCCACGTCGCTGCTGTCAACTCTCACGCTGCTGTCAAATACTTCTTTGACATGTGCCACCTCCTCGAAGAACTTGACCTGGATGTCCTCACTCTAACAAGACATGGTTCACGGACAGCTCTGTCACGAGTTTTGACATTCTCCTCCTTGATGGCTACAGATCCTCTCTGTGCCCAGAACCAACCGACCCTGAGGTGAAGTAGCTATGATCTTTCCGGAGTGGGTCCCTGCTTCTGCCATTCCTACACAGGCTTACTCTGCCTTTGAATGCCTGGTCTGCAGGCTCTCTAGCTCTTCTGGCTGCTCTCTGACTGTGGCCACTATCTACAGACCTTCTGGACAGGCTGACGTCTACTCCTCACCCCTTGTATCTGCCTCTCAACTTCCCCTCCTAGTAGGCCTCAACATCCACTTGGATGCGTCTACTCGCTCATCTGGGCTCTTCCACAATCTCTGTGACATTCTCTCTCTTTCCATTCTACCCTGTGGTCCGACACACTCTAGCGGACACACCTTTGATGTTCTCATCTCCTCAGACATCCCATCTGTAACCCTCTCACCACTCCTCTCTCTTGTACCCAACCACTTTCAGCTTGCCTCTCACCTGAAACTCTCTGTCCCTCAGGCAAAGCCCGCCCCAACACTGCCATACCGTCTCCAGCATGGGGTCTGGCATGGATTTACATGCTCATGAATTTTCCCCGTCGTCAGGCTGGGAATCCTCGGTAAAGAAAAAGTTTCAGTTTCGTTTCTGAACTGTCTTTCTCCTAATAACCAATCACTGGTCTCTGGGTCAGCCAATGACTGCCCTCTACCTAAGCCCCTCCTCTGCCAGCCATCCTCAGATTTTTACCGCACGTTCAAGTGTTGGGAATCCTCGTGCTATAGCTCTCGAGCTTTTACTGCGTTTTACGATTTTCAAAGAGTTTAATCTAATTTTTTCGGTCAATCGAGCCTCAAGCTCCACCGTTTCTACTTCTGATCAAAGGGGACCCGTTTTGGAATTTTCTACGCCCCTCAAGGGCAAAGTTTTCATCGAGTTCCGCTTCTTGGAGGATTCCAGAAGATCTTTGAGGCCTACCCTGCGTGGACATGGCCCAGGACAAAGGAAGCTCGACGCCTGGATCCAAGCTGTTCAGGACCTGCCCTGGATGTGGATTGCAGAATGTCTTCAAGGAGGACGAGCATTCTAGATGCCTCTACTGCCTTCAGGAAGACAAAACGCACGTGGAGAAGGACTGTGCGTTTTGCAAGAACATGTCCGAGCAGACCATGAGGGATCGGCGTATCCGCCTCACCAACTGGTTAGAAGGGAGGAGCCCAGCGGTAGGTGAGAAGAAGAAGAAGAGGTCCGAGCGGTCTTGTAAGTCCTTTGAGGGCGCTCCGGCGATGGGGGCCCAACAAAAGGCAAAGCACTGCGAGTCCGCGGGCACCGGGAGCGCCGAACAGTCGGGCTCCTCGGCTGCCAGGCAGGGCGCACCGTCACCGACTCCATCAACCACGAGCCAATGCTCTGGCTTGGGGAAGAGGAAGTCGGAGAACCCGGGTAAGCTTCTGGAGAGGTTCCGGTCGATCCCGACGGACACAGCCGAGGGGGAGCGAGGCTGTGACCCTCCCCCCAAGGTGAAGGCCTCAAGCGCGCCTAAAGTCGTGAAGGCCTTGATTCACCCGGCTAAGGCCTCTATCAAGGGAGTCGTGGCGGCCCTGGCGAAGCCTGTGGAGGCTACCCCAGTGGAGGCGACCTCGGGGCCCAGAGTTTCCCTGCCAATGCAGAGGGAATCCTCTTTTCAGCCCATTGATAAGACCCCTGTGAGAACCCCGGTGGAAAAAGAGGGGGGGCATCACGGATGGACACGGATACAGCCTCTGCAGAGGAGCTGGCTGGAGTCGTGAAGATCCTGAACAAGAGGTTCGGTCCCACGGGAGGGATCCCGACAAGGCGGACGAAGAGGCGATGGTGGTGCCGATGAGGTTCCCATGGAGGCGGAGGATTCCACTCCCCAACCATCTCGCCCCTGTCGCAGCCGGTACCCGGTCCACAGGACAACTCGGGAGCCATTTTGATGGCGATCGAGGCCTTATGTACGGAGATAAGGACGAGGTTGCCTTTACCCCCAAAGGACGATCCAGCGGAGCCTGGCCCATCGGGAAGCCCTCCATGCAAATGGAGGAGAGTTCATCCCCCCCGCCCTTCCAGCCTTCGCGACCCTCACAGCCTTCATCTTCTTCCCCTGATCCTGGGGGTGGCATGGGAACAGAGACGGCCACGACGGGGACGGATGACGATGGTGGTGACGACGGGATGGGCCTTCCATCACTACCTCCTCGGGCCTCCCCGCCCGAAGAAATTGGCTCCTTCCACGTCATGATTGCCAGGGCATCCGAGCTCTTCGAGCTCTGCCCCGGAGAACAGAAGAAGGAAGGCTTCCTCTATCAACGGCGTGAGGCCAAGAGGAAGACGGTCCTTTCGGTCCCGTTACTTGAAGGCATCTGGGACGAGGGGCTGTCGCTCCTGAAGAACCCGTCCACTACCCCGGCCAAGAGAGACCGGTACGAGAAGAAGTACTGGGTCCCGGATTCTGCCCCCTTGTGCGTTAGGGCACAGCCGACCCCGGATTCGGTCGTCTCGGCGGCGACCAAGAAGAAAGCGGCTGGGGCGACGGCTTCAACTTCAACCTCCCCGCTGGACGGAGAGGGGAAGAAACTGGATGCCATGGGATGACGGGTCATCTCGTCGGCGGCGATGATTGTTAGCCGCTACAACAGGGAGCTTTGGTTTAAGATCGCTCTTCTGCTGGACTTCCTCCCGGCGACAAGAGGGCGGAGGCCCTGGAGATCCTGCAGGAAGGCGAGGTGGCGTCGAACCATGCCATAACGGTGGCCACGGACATTGCTGACACCCGTTTCCGCCAGTTCGGCAAGTGTTTCCCTTCGACAGCGCGGTTGGCTCAAGGCGACCGATTTCCGCCAGGACGTGCAAACCAGAGTTTTGAACATGCCCTTCGACAGGAACAACCTGTTTGGCAAGACAGGGACGAGTCACTGCAGGCCATCAAGGCCGACACAGAGACGGCTCGGGCCTTGGGAGTCTTGCAGCAATGGCGGCCGCCCTTTTGGAACTCCGGAGGCAAGCAAGGTGCCTCTAAAGGATTTGGCGGCGGCTCCTCGACGTACCGCCAGGCAGCCCGCTCCTCGTCGCAGGAGGCCTACAGACGACGCGGCAAGTCAGGAGGATCTCGTCGTCGTCCCCAAGGAGGCCAAGGCGGCAAGGCCGCTGCCAAGCAGGACTGAACCGGCCGTTGCGTCGGGCCCCCACCAGAGCACCCCAGTGGGAGGCCGGCTGGCGAAGTTCGTCAGCGTGTGGGAGTCCATTTCCACCGACCAATGGGTGCTGGATGCCCTGGCCTGCGGACACACTCTCGAGTTTCTAAAAAAGTGCCCCTGCATTCCTCCGGTGGCCAGGAAGGAAAACCACGACCCTCAACTGCTGCTGGAAGTAAGGGCGATGATGAAGAAAGGAGCCATCGAGCTTGTCACGAAGAGGCTCCGGGGTTCCGCAGTGTACTCACGATACTTCCTCGTAAGAAAGAAGACCGGCGGTTGGCGACCCATCCTAGACCTTCGCTATTTTAACAAGTACATCAAGGCCCAGAAGTTCCGGATGGTCACCCTCCAGCACGTGCTGGGGCAGTGGAGGAAGGTGACTTCCTATCGTCGCTGGATTTGGAGGATGCCTACTTTTGCATCCCTATTCTAAAAGTACATCGAAAGTTTCTCAGATTCATAGTCCAAGGGCGGCACTACCAGTTCAAGGCCCTTCCTTTCGGGTTGATGTCGCGCCCAGGGTATTCACCAAGTGCCTAGCACCAGTGGCGGCGCGGCTGCGCCTGCAGGGGATCCTCTCTACCCCTACCTGGACGATTGGCTCATCCGAGAAAGGAGAAGAGAACTCGCCATCGGGCACACAGCGAAGACCGTCCAACTGCTCACGGATCTGGGATTTTCCATCAACTTCTCGAAATCCCACTTGGTCCCGTCGCAGGTCGCACTGTTTCTGGGAGCCAAGCTCGACACAGTGGCGTGATTGGCCTCTCCGTCGGAGGAAAGAACGAAGCTCATCTTGGGCAAGGTGCAGCGGCTGTTGGCCATGGACGTAGCCAGGATGAAGTCCATCAAGTCCCTTCACGGCATGATGTCCTCATGCATCTACCTTGTGCGCCTGTGCAGGCTGCAGATGCGTCCACTGCAAGAGTTCCTCGACGCCCGTTGGATGCAAGCGGCGGGCAGGTCCGATGACAGGATCACGCTCAATGAGACCTTCCGCCAAGCAATCCGTGGTGGTGCACCCGCGCGCATCGGGCGGCTGGTATGGACTTCCAGACCCCGGCACATCAGGAGACGGTGATGACGGATGCCTCCCTGGAGGGATGGGGAGCGCACACCGGAGATCTCCACGCAAGAGGCCTTTGGCTCCCGGAGGAGAGGTCACTACACATCAACGTCCTGGAGCTCCGAACCATGTTCTGGGCCCTCAGGTCATTCCTCCCGTCCCTCAAGGGCAAGATGGTGAGGATCTTCACCGACAACACCACCACGATGGTCTACATCCGGAAGCAGGGAGGCACCAGATCCCCAGCCCTATCCAAGGAGGCCCAGGATCTGTGGCACTGGGCCGTTGCCCAGGCGATGTTTCTGGTACCCTTCCACCTGGCAGGAATAAAGAACACCATTGCCGACTCACTCAGCAGGGAGCTGTGCTCGTGCCATGAGTGGGAACTGCGGCAGGATCAAGTGGATCTGCTGTTCTAACGATGGGGCAATCCCCAGATTGACCTATTTGCAACGACGACGAACACCAAGTGCAGGAGGTTCGCCAGCCGGTTTCCCCAGCCGGGGAGCATGGGCGATGCCTTCTGATTCCCCTGGGACGGCCTGTTCCTGTATGCGTTCCCATCGTTGCCGTTGCTGCTGCGACTCATCAACAAACTCAGACGGTCCTGGTGCAGGATTATCTTCGTCGCACTGGCTTGGCCGAGACAGATCTGGTTCCCGGACCTTCTGGACATGTCAGTGTCCCCCCCAGTCAAACTACCGACGGATGTGGCTCTCCTTTCCAGAGAAGGAGGCGCCATCCTC
The DNA here is from genome assembly GCF_040938575.1 of Ambystoma mexicanum. Classification (NCBI taxonomy): domain Eukaryota; kingdom Metazoa; phylum Chordata; class Amphibia; order Caudata; family Ambystomatidae; genus Ambystoma; species Ambystoma mexicanum. Next base: position 441,310,696 of record NC_090931.1, on the reverse strand, counting down.
CACCACGACCCGTGGTCGCTGAACTTGCAGGCCTGGCTCCTGCAGCACTAGAGTTTGGAGGGTACGATATCCCGGCGGACTGCAAGGAGGTGCTTGCAAAGGCCAGGGCGTCCTCAACTCTCCAATGCTATGGACACAAATGGAAGAGGTTTTCTGTCTGGTGCCGGGCACAGAAGATTAACCCTCTGCGGATTACGGCCCCTCAAGTGCTGCCGTACTTGCTATCGCTGGCCAAGACGGGGCTGGCCCATGCCTCCATCAAGATACATCTGGCGGCTATCTCCCGCTACACCAGAACTCTGGGGCGCTCATCCCTGTGGTGTCATCACCTGGTGAAGAAGTTCATGAAGGGACTGTTCCGATCATTCCCGCCGGTGATGGCTCCGGCCCTGGCGTGGGAGCTCAACGTGGTGCTGCCCAGGATCATGGGGCCGCCATTCGAGCCTCTGCATTCGGCACTGTTGAAGTTCCTGTTGTTGAAGACAGCATTTCTTGTGGCCATCACCTCCGCACGACAAGTGGGAGAGATCCAGGCCCTCTCCTGCATGCCTCCATGCCTGACTTTCCACGAGACGATGGTGGTGCTGAGGACGCACCCCTCCTTCATGCACAAGGTGCCGTTGGACTTCCATCTCAATGAGCCCTTGGTGTTACCTGTTTTCTTCCCGTCGCCTTCGTCACCGGCGCAGAGGACTTTGCACTCGCTGGATGTAGCTAGAGCGCTGAAGTTCTACGTGGACGGCACGAAGAGGTTTCGGAAGACTTCACAGCTGTTTGTGAACTTTGGACCTGTGGACCAAGGGAAGGCCCTCTTGAAGGCTTCCATTTCCAGATGCCTCTCCGGCTGCATCATGCACTGTCACCGGTTGGACCGTTGCTCGGCCGTCCGAGAGCCCATTCGACCAGAGCGATCGCTGCTACCACAGCGTTTCTGTCTGGTGTGTCCCTGCTGGACATCTGCAGGGCTGCTACGTGGAGGACTATGCACACCTTCACGAGATTCTACTGCGTCGACCGGGATTCCAGGGAGGAGTCCAGAGTCGGCCAGGCAGTGCTGCGCATCCTGTTCGCCTGAAGGTGGGCCTGGTGAGGAGGTAAGAGATGCTTAATGTTGAGTTGATGAAATGCTTAATGTTGAACCTTGCCACCTCCCGTGGTTGTGCATGTGTGTACTGCTATGTATTCTTGTATTCATGTGAATCCATGCCAGACCCCATGCTGGAGAAGGAACAAGTTACTTACCTGTAACTGTTGTTCTCCAGCATGGGTCTGGCATGGATTCACATGAAAACCCTCCCTCCTACCCCTCTGCGGCTCTTCACTTGGTCCTACTGCCACTTTGCGTGCTACCAAACCTGAGGATGGCTGCCAGAGGAGGGGCTTAGGTAGAGGGCAGTCATTGGCTGGGGGCAGTATGACCCCCAGAGACCAGTGATTGTTTATTAGGAGAAAGACAGTTCAGAAACGAAACTGAAACTGATTTTTTCTTTACCGAGGATTCCCAGCCTGACGATGGGGAATATTCATGAGCATGTGAATCCATGCCAGACCCATGCTGGAGAACAACAGTTACAGGTAAGTAACTTGTTCCTTCTTGGTCATTCGGCCCATGAATGTGAATCAGTGAATGCCTTTGCCTCTACTTTATCTGCTCCTCCTACTCCTGCGGATGACTCACACTCTGACACAGCCCCTTCTAACCTACATCTTCCGATCTCCAACACTCTCGAAATCCTTGCCTCTGTTATGAGAATCCGTCTGAATCTTACATCCAAGTGCAACTCTTGGTATAGCTCCGACTTCGCCACCCTTTAACGCAAGTGCAGGATGGCTGAGAGGAAGTGGAGGGCTCCAGGCGCATCCTCTGACAAACTGGCCTGCCGCTGCTACTAAGGCAATACAGACTCTCTGTCCTGTCCAAAAAGAGAGTCCAAATTCAAGCCTGTGTCTCTAACAACACAGGCAAACTCCTTAAAATCTGCAAGGAGCTGGCCAATCCTTCTGCAGCCTCTACCTCTCCTGTTCCCTCCCAGGCCCTCTGCATGGCCCTGGCCTCTCATTTCACCTCTGAAACCCAGAAAATCCTGTCCTCCCTCTCCTCTTCCTCTCCCAGCCCCCCTCTGGCCGCTTACCCCTCTCCTCCTTTCTCATCTTTCTCTCTGGTGACACCCAACAATGTTTCTAGACAATTCCAATCTATGAAAGTGTCATCCAAACAGGTGCTCCCCTGCTCCTCTAGAACCATCAAAGACCGCATTGACACCCTCTCTACCGCCTTGACCAATTTCTGCAATCACTATTTCGCCAGTGGATCCTTCCCCTCTCTCCTCAAGCACTCCTTTATGCATCATCCCCTCCTTAAAAAGCCTTCGGCCGACCCTACCTGCCCGGCAAACTGTCACCCAATCTCTATCACTCCTTTCCTAGGCCAACTCCTGAAAAAGCTGCCCATCTCCCAGCTTACTCTCCACACTGAACCTGTTGGTTGTCTCCATGACCATCAGTCTGGCTTCAGAGCAGCGAGAGGCACGGAAACCGCTCTCCTGAACAACCGTGAAGATCTGCTCTCTAATCTTGATTCCAGTCTTCCTTCTGTCCTTATCCTCCTTGAACTTTCCTCTGCTTTTGACACGGTCAATCACACCATCCTGATCAATCAACTCAGCGAAACCCTGGGCTTTATACATCATGCCCCGGAGTGGTTGACCTCCTTCCTCCTGGACCAACCCTGCCAGGTCCAACTTGGGTCCTTTCTCTCCACCACCTCTCTCTCCACATGTCGTTTTCCCAGGGCTCTATCCTCTCACCCTGGCTCTTCAACATCTACCTCGCCCCTTTGGCCCACCTGATCTCTACCTTCTCCTCTAACTTTCAGTGTTATGCGGATGACACTCGGCTCTCTTTCAGGCTCTCCTCAGCCTCCTCTCCTCTCTTGCTCATTCATGACTGTCTATCCGTGAATCAGGATTGCTGCACCTCCAACAATCTCTGCCTTAATGCCAGTAAGACTGGCATTAAGGCAGAGATCCTGCCACCTTAATAATTGGGAGACCTGCTCCCGCTTTCCCTCTCTCACTCTGGCCGCCCTCCTTGGGCCCTTTTCCTTCACCTTCCTGAGAGGCAAAAAACCTTGGTGTCATCTTCGATTCCACTCTCTCCTTCTCCTCACATCAGACATTGCGAAGAAGCCCACTACCAGCTGCACCTCCTCAAAGGTATTCTTCCTTTTCTTACTTTCCACCAGAAGCTCACTGTCTCCAGAGCCCTGGTTCTCGCTAGGCTGGACTACTGCAACAGCCTCTTTCTCAATCTGCTTTCCTGTACTCTCCGCCCTCTGCAACTAATCCAGAACTGGATTGTGAGACTTATCCTTAGCCTCAACCCCAGGGACTGTATCTCTCCAGCCCTGAAATCTTTCCACTGGCTCCCGGTGGCTGCAAGGATCAAGTTCAAGACCCTCAGTATCGTCCACAAGGCTTTGTGGGGTCGGGCCCACACTACATCCAACTCTGTCTTCCAAAATACATTCCTTCTCGAGCCCCTTTGCTCAGCTGCTTCCAACTCTCTTAGGGTCAGACGCTTCTCCAGGTAGATCTCTCTCCTCTGCAGGTGCCTCCCTCTGGAATGGCCTCCCTGCCCCTCTCAAACTTGAGCTGGACCACCTGAAGTTCTGAAAACTGCTCAAGACCTTCCCTTTCTCCTCTGCTTTCTCGCTCTCTCTTCCCTGCTGACCTAGCTGCCTGCTGTGCTGACTGGATGCATGGCTACCTCCAGAGTCTCACTGGGTGCCAGTCTCCTCCATGATCAGTTTCCCCTGCACTGCCTCTGGGCCTACTGCATACTTAGGGGCTGTAACTGTAACCTCTACACCCCCCTGCCTCCTTGACCTTCCCCAGAGCCGCACTGCCGTGGCTGCACTCACTCAGAGCATTGCTGCCCTGATTGCACTTCCCCTTCCATCTCCCTGCAACTTCCCCCCTGTCCCTGCCCCCTGCACTTGTGTGCTGTCGCACTTGCACAATCTGAATGGCACAAGGCCTAGTAGGATTGTTTGTCTTGTCCTCCCCCCTTGTCTTGTCGCGCCTAGGAAAACTTGTGTACAGGCGCGTTATAAAAGACATATCATATCACTAGGATTTCTTTCCAAAATATAGTGAACTTTGGGCAACTCCATCAAATGTGCAGGTCACCTCCTCCCACATTACGTGCCCTCCAGTTTTTCTTCTGGACATTAGGGACCATGTGATGCAGCCTAACTGGTGAGCAACATCACTCGTACATTAATACAAGATTTCCTTGTTCGAGGAACACTTAGAGATTTTGCCATGTCAAGCCGCAGTGTCTATAATTCCCTGTGATCTATCACTGCCCCCAGAGATGCCTCACGTCTTTTCATATATCACCATTTTCCTCAGTATGACTACCTTCAGTAAATCTTAATAGACGTTGAAAATTAAGCACATGTATTGCAAAGCAGTCTCTCAAAGTCAATGGTAGGCTCAATAGTTCCTTTCATAAGTAAGAGATGGTGAAGCCAATGTCTCAACTGTGAATAGTGCATCCTCTCATTTTCATGGTATCAGGTAATAAAATCGCGGCAAAAATGTCGCAGGCAAAAGAAATCGTGGCTTGAGCCAGTAAAGGTGTACCCCATTATACCATTTAAGGGGAGCGGGGGTTGCGGTGGTGTCCCCCGCTCCCCTTAAATGGTATAATGGGTCCGGGGTTGGAGGGGTGTCCCCCGCATCCTTTACATGATTGTGGCGCAAAAAACCATGGCATTTTTGCCACGATATTTTGTAATCACGGCCATTTTTACCCCGATTTTATGACTTGGAACCATTTGTATTCAGTTCAAAGTGCTTGCATTGAGAGGATGTCTTAATCTCTGACCCCACAACAATTTCTAGCAAGGACCTTACAATGATCCCTCCTTCATACTTTGAATGGGCTTCCAATTGCAGCAGAGATGAACTGGGTATTAAAATGTACTGATGTAAGCAGAGATGCATAAGTGTTCACACCTCTCTTTATTACTATCTTTCCCTGGAGGATTTGCCAGTGTAGACATTTTGAGAATGATCATTGTGTTCAGAACCTCTCATTATTACCTGGCCCATATTGAGCCACTGTTTTTCAGATTAACTCTTGGCCCTTTCATAGATAGTTTTCAATTGTCATGCTTGCCAATATAATTTGAGCTCCAGAAGGCCTATCACCTTCTTAACGAGACAAATACCTCAAGAGTTCACCTCTGATCACCTCACCTTCTCAGGACCATCAGTTCCGGATGTCTGGGCTCATTGCACTAAATGGAACCCCCTTCGTCTGTTCTTCTTAGGGACTAGCATTGGTCATGCAGCTCATTAGCTGCCACCATGCACCTTCAATCCCCCACCAGGGAGGCCCAGCAGAGTTTACAATTGTAGGTGAGAGTGCCCACCATATTATGTGTGCTGTACTGGGATGCTCAACAGTACTGCCTGGGTTGCCTGGTGCTCCCACCAACCTAAATCTTTGAGGCCAAAAGGGGCCGTGCCTACCTAGGGGATGTCACTTCGGCAGGTCGTCTTAAACATAGGGGCTGTTCCCTTCCTGCTTGTCTTACCACTCACTTTGTAGTTCCAAGGTCTCCCCTGCTCTTAGTCGCTGATTGTTCTTGCTGGTATTAGGTGTGTAGTGAGATAGCAGGTGCAGCCATCTTGATAGATCGATCCTGGACGGGGTTCATCTTTCACTGCAGCAAAGTGGTTTTAATGCTGTTGTTTGGGGCAAAATAAATCACTCTCTGTGCTAAAACACTCAACAAGGTCATTGCTTTACTTTGTTAAGTGAATGGAGAGTTCAGGAAGGGGCTTGAACTACCAGATCTACATGGTCGATGAGCAACCCTGGAATGGACACCTCGCACTGATCCTCCATCGCCATGCCCCTGTTCATTATTTTTAATTATAAGAACTATAAGTACCAGATTGAAAAAAAAAAAAACCTAAAGGGAGTGGTGTTGTATCTGTTAGGAAGATGCACTGGTAGCACAATATTCGACTTTGGAATGCCATTGCGTGCAGCCGTTTGGAAATGACAGTTGCTCGGAGATATGGCTGCTTGAGATTGGACCTGCCTCGGGGTCTTTTACTTCTAATAAATCCTCTTAAATTACCCTCATTATTGGTGGTAATTACACGTCCCGCGGTAGCGTCGTGTAGTTATGGTTAGGTTGCTAAACCCATAGGAAGACCACTTTTGGCTGGCTTATAACTTCCCTCCCTGTGGACGAATTGTCATAAAACTTTGCAAAAAAAGTTTATGGCCCGCTCTGAATTTTTTTGGGCAGTTGGGTGAGGGTTTGTGGAGGGGGGAGCAAAATTATAGTGGGGTCCCAAATTATTATTCTTTTCAAAAGACTGGACAAAAACGTTGCGCGCGGCTACAGGCCAAATCGCAGATTTTCACCAAATTGCGGCAGGAGAGGAGGCTTGGTCTCTGAAAGCGTGGTTTTGTAATTTTGGTGAAAATTCGCCCAGTACTTTTTTATAGAAACAACTAAAATGTATGTCTCAAAAAAATAGTGATATCTGGCTCCGCACGCGGTCCCATTTCCCTGTTCGCTCCACGGTCAAAAGGCTCATTGGCCTGAAGTGTGGTGTGCTGTCGGCGAACATTGGACGCGCCCAGTGGTTGGAGAAGGGAAGCGTGATGTGCATCACAATTTTGGGAAACGACACCATGTTGTATCAGAGGATAGTGCAGTGCCGAAAGGGGCTGGAAAACATGGTTTGCGGCATCTGGTGGGTGGAAGAGGGGATGGAAAGGGTGGGGGAGTGAAAAGCGGTTTATATGATATATTTGTTTAGGTGGAAGAAGACGGTGGTGTGCAAGTGGTGTCCGCGAGTCCTGCGGCAATTTGCGGGTAGCTCCTCAGGCGACTTACTTCTATGGCGACTGCAGGGAGGCTCAATTGGGGATGGGGAGTGCATTTCAGATGATATCATGATATTCCCATTGTGTTGTGGGGTTGGGTAGGGGTGGCGGTGGCTGTGTTACGTTTGTGGGTTGTGGTAAGTCTCCACATGTTCCCATGCATGACTGCATTGCGTTGCCGTGGTTGTGGCCAAGGCCTAGCCTCTTGGCTAGGCCTTGGCCACAACCACCGCACAGCAATGCATGGGACCAATGTGATAGTGGCATGTGTATTGCAAAAATATGTATACGGAGTGCTTTTTTTTTTCCTTCGCTCATTTGGGTAAGTGATTATAACCATATGTTGCTCCATCACACAACCTTTTAAATGTGCATCTCTCCTAGGGTAGTTACCTTTACAGATTGTTTGTGGAGGACATTTTAGACTTGGTAGAGCACCAGAGGTGAGTTGAAATGCGTGCACTTCCATATGCTGTACTTCGTTGCCCTTGTTGCCCATTATGACATGCCACCATTTGCGTTTGCAATGGTTTGCCCCTGATCACACCCTTTCCTTAGCGAGTGCAGTACGATATTGCGACATGAAAGGATTTCCTTAGCATTGCACATTTACAATATGGACAATGTACGCAGGTACTCACATATACTTCATTCTCGGGTAGCTCCACAGGCGACTACCTTCTGTAGTGAGTGCAGGGAGACTCCATTGGGGATGGGGAGTGGATTGCAAATGATATGGGGATATTTGCATTCGGTGCACTATGCTGTGTTGTGTGTGCCAAGCCCCTAGTGCCTTGTGTGCATTGCTGGAGACCTTGGACCAAAGAGTCTGCCCACTGGTTGCAAGTAGGTGTCACACTGTTGACTTGTGTGTGTGGTTTGTGTGCAGTGTACACATTGTTGGTTGCATGGGTGTGGTGATTGTTAGCACGTCCTACAGTTTTCCGTCCATGCCTGGAGGTGATGGAGTCAATAGTCCTGCAGAGTGTCCACTGGGCGAAGTGTTGCAATACTGTGTGTATATAAGTGCATAGGGTTCCAGTGGATGGTTTATGTGTTTGGGTTCTGCTCATTGACCAGATGACTGAGAACTTTACGGTATTATGATGTAATGCTTGTCAGTACTTAATACAGTATTAGGTGCAGGGCCAATGCTCTGAAGATTCTGTGCTTTAGTTAGAAGAAGTACATTAGTATGTGTACGGAAATGGGTAGGGGTGCCGGAGGCTGTGGTACGTTTACGGGTTTTGTTAACTGGCTAGATGTTTGTATGTATGCGTGTATTATGTGGCAGAGGTTCGGTTGGGGTGCCGGTGGCTGTGTTATGTTTGTGGGTTGTGGTAACTGGACAGATGTTCACATGCATGACTGCATTACGATGGCATGGTTGTGGGCAAGGCCTAGCCACTTCGGTGCATGGCCGTACACCTCTGCATGCACCCAAGAGGCTGGGCCCTGGCTACACCCACCCCAACGTAATGCAGTCATGCATGCCAACACTGTGAAACTGGTATATGGATTCCACAAATATGTTTATGGAGTGCATTTCTTTTCCCTTTGCTCGTTTGGGTAAGTGGTTATAACCATACGTTGCTCCACCGTACACCCTTTCAAATATGCATCTCTCCTTTGGGTGGTCACTTCTACAGAATGGTTGTGGAGGACATTTTAGACATGGTAGAGCACCAGAGGCGACCTGAAATGTGTGGACTTGCATATGATGTACTTCATTAGACTTGTTGCCCTTTACGGAGTGACATACCACCATTTGCGTGTGGTACGGTTTGCCCCTCATGACACCCTTTGCTTTGGGAGCAAAGTAAGATATTGCGATTGGCACAAGTTCCTTAGCATCACACATTTAAAATGTGGATAATGTACACAGCTACCCACATATGTTTGAAGGTGTACTTCACATATATGTGTACAGAATGGTTGCTTTATAGAAATACTTTGGAAGGAAAACATATCCCATTACAAGAAAAGGAGCACTTCATAATGAAATAACCTTGCGCTATGTAATTGGTCATAGACATATGTTCAGCGAAATCAGTATGCTATTATTCGTTTGTCCCCCATCCAGTATGGAAGGTACAGCACTACTGGACTCACTACTGAGGCAGAAAAATGTTATACTTAACTCTGAAAATTACACTCTTACTTGCCAGACAACATGCTCCACTGCCGCTTCTATTCACTCCGAGTGCACATTTCTTAGGGAACAACAGTCCTTGCTAATATCCCCCCCTGGCCTCTATTGTTGTTTATCAGCTGCCATTGCAGTGCTCTGTTTACACAGAGCAACATCTTCAAATGCTGCACATCCTGGGAGAGCTCCCCTACCGCCTTTCTGCTTTCGCGTTCAATTTTCACACAGAAGTGTGAGCCCAGGGCACAAAAGCATTTACGGAGGCATGGGGTGAAGGCAAATTCGGCATGTTTAGCGGTCTGCAGAGAATGCCAGCATATCACAAGACAAACCCATCTATGCCGGTAAGTCCCGCAAAATAGACGATGGGTGGCCATCTCAGTATTAGCTTTCTTATGAGTACTGTTTGAGATGCGCGAAGAATGCGGTCGGCGTTGCCATTCTGTGCTATTATGTGTTCATCGCTTGCTCTAACTTTACGTGTGGGCGCGGCACAACATCACAACACGCACCTCCATAGCTGATATATACATGCCAACATTCTGTGACCAAAAATCTGTAGGAATCTTAAAGTTTCAAAAAAAGTAATTAGCATAACGATGACATCACAGAAAATGACATCACATGAACTTTGACCTTATGACTTCACAGGAAATTACCTCAAGTGACTGTGTACTAAATAGTTGTTAAAAGATATAGGGCCTGATTTACAAAACACTTTTAATGGAATTTTCCCATTGAAAAAAGATTTTGTAAATCACGCCTTAAGTATGTGCCAATCTTCTTTGTGTCTTTCTCTCCTCTTCGAATTAAATGTTAGTTGTCAGCACACTGCATTCTGTTATGCCATCTTGCTCTTTCAATGGGAGTGCACTGCACTGTAGAATACACTGCCAGATGAGTAACTGTCAGCATGATCAGTGTCACTCCTCGGTGCCACACTCACAAATGGCTTGCAAAGGGCATTAGGGATTTTATTATAGATTGCGGCACTAGGATAATTGCCTTTTGTACAAATGATTTTAATGTATGCCTTCATATATATGCTCAGAACCTCCTCCATTCACACAACCCTCCCGCTCCCCACCCCGGCTCTCCCGGATCTTGGAAAAGGGTACGATATAGTGCCACAAGAAGGGTTGCCGTTTACAAACGTGTAATGAAGATTGGCGATCAATCAGACATTGGCTGCTAGTTGAAAGGCGGGTCTCTGAGCTCAGTGGCTTATTGATCAGTATCTGGGTGGTGTGTAAGTGGGGCAGGGGTTTTCCCTAAGAGACACTATGAGTCCAGTGATTTCTGTCTTTTTTATAGGGGGCTTTATGGAGGAATGTAGGGAACAATGATTCCTTATCCCTCCTTGATCCAATAATGAGTGGGATACTGCACAGTTGTGCAACATGTGGCGCTCCAGGTGTTTTGCACTTAAGCTCCCATGATCCCTCACCATTGGCTTTGCAAGCCCAAAGTTGCAGAGCACGGGATAGTGGATTAGAAAGTGATATGGGCGTCCTTGGAATATGACATTTGAAGTTGGTAAGTGTACGGTGAGTCCTGTAGGTCACAATTAGGAACGTGTATTGTGGTTTGCTGTAGCCACTCAATCAAGATGTGTGATCTTTGCCACATCACTACAATTCTCGGCTGAATTACCTCCATTACCGCAAACTGCCTATACTTTGAAATAACCCATCAAATTTTTAAGTGCTACTATAAAGCTCTCTATTAGAATACATTGCTTTCAAGTCTGCTGTAGGTGCTATAAAGCACCCCTTTTTTTCCATAGCCTAAAAGATTCCAGCGCACAACTTCCAAAAAAGGGAGTGCCAGTGCAGGCCAGCGTAATCGCAGCTCAACGCATACACTCGTTGTTCTCTGTGACAGATATAATTACAAAAACAAAATCAATCACGTTTGTACAAAACGAGCTACCCTCCTGCGCACTGCCTGGAGCCTTGAGGATGTTGGGTGCTTGAGTTGTCCGTGGTGGGGGTGATGAGGTGAGAGGGTGTCAGTGAGACTGCGCCCCTCCAATTAGGCATCGCCTCTTCATGCCCCCACTGTTTACTGCCGGGAACGCTCTCATTGTTAATGAGTGAGAAAAGACCTTCTTCCTGCGCTGCTTTAAACTAATCCATTCTGAAATGCTTTTCATTAAGGACATCATATTGAATGCGTAGGTATTACCGTCAATTAGACCCAGCAAAGCTTACTGATAAAGTAGTGTTGCCGCTCAAATAGGCACCAATTGTCTCAGATGTGTATTGTTTAGTACAACAGTGCCTCACAAACTTCCTTCCTATCGACCCCCTGCAACGTTACTCATTTTTACAATAACAGTGCCCCACAAATTGACTTCCCATTGACCCCCCTGCTTACCTCTCTCTCGCCCCTCTGCACAAGTTCATCCAAGTCTGCACACCCGCTGAGGTGCTAATGTCCCAGTGATGACCTGATGTCCTCTGCACACAAGCGCTCAGAGTTACTTCAGGTTAGCCATACCACCAGCCAAAATCCCACACAGACCATTTAATTCTGCAGCTCTGACCTCTGCAGCTGCTGATTGTGCCTGTAAAGTGCTCCTCATTGAATTCCTCATTAATATCTTAGAGATAGCATTGATCAAACATTTTTTCTGATTCAAGGAAGAGTATTTTTTACAAATCAAAGGCACCGCAATGGGTGCAGCATTTGCCCCTAATCATGCCATTTTATTTATGTGGGCATTTGAAAAGGCCTCTATACTTCATGAATCTAACCCTTTTCTACAATCTTTTGTGTTCTACAAAAGATATATAGATGACATTATCATCATTTGGGACAAAACCAAAGGTGATCATTAACTTTTTCTTACATGGATTAATACCTTAAATGAACATTTACGATTTACCATGTCAGTGAATAATGTATCTATACCATTTCTAGACCTGCTTTTGAAAGCTAAGGATGGTCTCATTGCGGTCGATTTGTATCGCAAAACTACGGATAGAAACACAATTTTGCATTTTGAAAGCTTTCACCCTCAATCTTTAAGGGTCAGTATTCCTTATGGTCAATTTCTAAGAGCTAGAATAAATTTCATTGACAAACAGGACTTCTCGATCCAGGCAGATATTATTGAGAGTCGACTATCCAATCGAGGCTATCCATCACATGTGTTAAGACAGTCTCGAAAGAGGGCACGCAACCAACATCGCGATGTTCTACTATCCGGGAATACCTGAGACAATGTAGCCAACTCACGTTTGGTCTGCGCCATGACCTACAGTACCCACCATTCTGCTATTAAAAAGGCCATTAGCAAACATTGGCCATTGTTACAACTAAACAATTCTAAATTGGAGCCCCGGATGTATGCATTTCGGAAAGGGAAAAACTTAAAGAACTGGCTATCTCAAGCCAATAGGTCCCAGATCAGAAAAGGACCTAAGACCATTTCGCAACTTTGGGGGATGAATAAGATTTGTGGGCACTTCCCATGTGGATACTACTGCCAATGCAGATCCACATCAGCAAGGAGTATGGTCACTATTAACAACAAGGCGTGGAACCTGAGAGACCATACTACATGTAATTCTAAGAATGTAATATATGCAGTGACTTGTCCCTGCAATATAACATACATAGGGAAAACATCTAGACCGGTTCAATTTAGGATAACAGAACACAAGTCCAGGATTCAAACAAAGAATCTTACTTCTCCTCTTGTCTCCCACTTCGTGGATAATATTCACAGCTGTGACGACCTTCAATGGTGGGCCTTAGAAGTGGTGAGAGGCGTAGACATTTATTCAACTGCAAACATACTCTACACCCAAGAACATCGGTGGATTTACAATACTCAGAGCCACTTGGTTGGTTTAAATATTTTAGAAGAATGGCCATTGGCCTTTTGATTACCTGCCTACAGCTTTCTGTATATTTAGCATTATAGTCTTGCTATTCACAACATGCATGTTAACGGTGTCCATCTAACTAGCATTCCTTGATGTGGTTAATTTGCACTTCATGTATATGTCATGGAACAGTTGGGCTCTTTTTGAATGTACATTGAATATAATTATGATTGACAACATCATAAGACTGGATTCACCCTGTCCCTCTATATTTGGCATTATTATATGGGGTTTGGATTTCTGCCCCGACAATTAAGTAATGCATTACACGGTTCTATTGAAACTGTGTGTTACAAATTATCCGCGGTACAGAATGAAGACTGCATTATTAGATTTGAAGTGGCGCTACAAATTGAGATGTGCTTTGTTATGATTAGGCATGGCTTATTTTATAATATCAGATACCACACAGAATACTTGTGTGGGTCATCTGCTTATTACGATAATGCGATCAACAAGTATACTATTTCAACGTTACAGCCTTACTTCTGCGGGTCTGTAGCGTATGTAATACGTCAGACGAGTTTCCATGCATAAAACGATCGGGCGCATTCACAACATTAGTTTTGCTTTTTCCTCTCTCTTTTCATGTCTAGCATTTGATGCATATACAATATGAAACAGTGGACTAGTGCTACCAGTGCCATCTCCTTGCTTCTATGAGATATGTGATTTATGCCATTGTCACCAGCTTGATCTACTTAAGGCTTTCGATTCACTCAAGTCTTCTTACTCCAATAACCTTGATTAGGTGAGTTGGGGCATGTGATTTTGTTCACCCTGTCCATTCGAATGGTCTGGTTCTGCATATTTGGATACCAGTTAGTCACTTTGATTCACAAATATGCATTTAGGGTTGTTCCCAATTTCATGAGTTGTTCTTGTTTCCCCCCCCACCCCCCTTTTTTTCTTTCCTATGTCCTTATAGACTCATCCAATGTGATCTACATACTGTAGGACTAACACGTCACTAGATCTGTATAGATGATGTTGGAATTGGCCAATACGGTTGAGTAAATGGTATTTATGGTTTCTCCCGGTTTTATATTTACGTTGAAGTGCTTATTTCATGACTCTGATTAGGAGATATGTGCCCAGTAGAGTTTCCTTTTAGGCCTTAAATCTTAAATTTATTCTGTGTTTATTTTTATTCTAGGATCGACTACCCTCTTTGGGTGTGTCTATTTATCTATGCCTCCAGAATTGCATATAATTGAACCCAGCCACAATTTGAGGCTGTTGGCAACAGGGTAGCGTATCGTCCTGAGGAAGACGGGCATCAACTGGAATGCGGCTAGATGCTTTCACCCTGTCGAAACTACCAATATGATTCTTCTCAAAGTTCTAGGTTGACTTTAGAATATTCTTTAGTCCCCACACTAGGCTAGTCGACGAATGGCACCTCTATTCAGTTATTTGCACAATTCTTTTTATTAGAATTAATACTATTAAAAATGTGTGATTGCATGTCTCCTAGACTTTTGCTAGGTTATCGCAGACTTACGGGTGGACACCGTTTCCCCTCCTTGAGTGATCTCCTTGCCTCACCTTGGGTCTTCGGTGCCTTGCCCGTTCGCATGCGATGTGGACCCTTTAGCTGGTTCGCTTTAATGGTGTACAATGTATTTCAATTGTGATGTACTTTATCTGTAATACAATGAGCCATTATTTGGTACAGGCATACACAGTTTGAATATGAATTTTATCTATTTGTGATATAATAATAAAATGACAATATATTTTTTATTAAATTATCTAAAATTGTTTGGTGTTTTTTGTCCTCCATGGTCTCGTTCTGGGCTCCTTCTTTCTAATTTGTGTCTGTTTAACACTCATGTATTAGATTAAAATTTTGTTCCGCTTGACATGACCCTTGTTTGATTACTGTATCTTGCTCCCAGTCGTCAATGCCTGGGAGCCATAAAGCAATTTGACAGAGACACACTAAAAGCGGTAGGATCAAAAACCCAAATCCGTAGGCGGTAGGAGTGCTTAAAAAATCCTAGCTTACCGCCTAAATCGGTAGGGTTGGCAAGTATGCATTAGTTGTTGACAGTAGTTGCTCAAGCCGTGCACTCCAGATATTTTCATAACGTGCCTGCCCAGTGTTAAGACGGATTTCTGAACTCTGTCCTGGTGGCTCAGAAGTTCAGAAGGCCAACCTAATTACTTGGAACAGGGTAACCTCTGGACAAGCCAGACCAATCAAGGTAGCGATCGCGGCGGTCAAGACTAGATCTCAAGAGGGGTGAGGGTGACTGAAAGCCCGCAATGAGCACACAAAGCAAGAGCGCTTACAAACTACTCCAAACAGTTGTTATATCAAAAATATATACACATTTATTTTAAGGCCTTTAAAATAATGACCGTAGCGAGAAAATCACAATATCACAATACTAAACCAACACATACCATATCAACACAATATATATACAAATACACAGTCGCAAGCATTTAAAGCACGAAATATGTAGTCCACCTGAAAGGAAAGGAAAACAGGCAGTGCGATAACGCTTTAGACTCAGTTCGCCTTCAGAGGCACCTAACTAGATAGAAGTCCGAGCCCTGCGAAGAGTGGAGCCTTGTGCTCAAAGTACCTGCCACGCCGGTGCCAACGGGCAAAAGGGGAAGCTCTTCGGAGGAAGTCAGGCAGTTCAGTATGGTGCACACAGAAGAAGAACAGGTTCCGCAACTCAAGCGCAGCCTCCACAGCGGGCAGAAGCAGAGCGCGAGTACGGCCAAAAGGGTGCTGTTTTTACACAGCAGGGAAAAGCAATGGGATACTGCAGGAGGGCGACCAGATCCTAGCTAAACTACTCACCGGTCCCCGAAGCAAGCAGACCCAGGCTTCTCCACGTTAGTTTCAGCAGCTGGCAGGTTCAGAAGAGCAGGGAACGCCTCGTAGTCGTGTAGAGCAAAAAGACGTCCCAATCGACGAAACCAGCACAGTTTTGTTGCCGCAGCAGGACAACGGAGCGGCCGTGTGTATTCAAGCCAAATGTACACTCCTCCCTTCAGACCTGGGGACGGCAAGCGTACGAAGCGTGGGAGAGTGACAAGGACTCGAAATACAACACAACCTGGCGGCGGTTACAGAGCAGGACTCCCTTGTAAGCTGGTCAGTCAACTGGATGGCCCAGAGACACTTCGGAAGGCTTACTTGGCAGGAGAGGATGAAGTCGCCGGGAATAGCTGTTCCTGCTATTCCAAAGGTCGAAGCACCAGTACAGGCCTTCTGGTTCGATCCAAGGAGGAAAGGGTTTCAAAGGACGACAGCAGTGCAAAGGAGGATTCCTTCAGCGGGTCACCAGCGATTCCTCGGTCCAGCCTCTTGGTTGCAGGATACTTGGCTCCTGTATTCCTTCGTTCGTGAGAACTCAGGAGATCGACATGGTAGTGGTGTTTCCAGCTCCCTCTTATCCACGGTTCCCTTCGCGCCAAAACGGAGGGGAGCCAATGGGAGATCCGCTCATCAACACACATACCATACGTGGACCAATCACGGACCACGGTGGTCCCAGGCATTCACACCACCCTAGACTCTTTGGCACCCAGGATGTGTATTGGGACCAGACATCCCAGCCCACACCCTGGAGGCACACAAAAGACATGTAGAAGCCCGCGAAAGCAACCACGTTTCGCGGGAAAGTACATGCCCAAATAAGGAAGGCCCCGGGTCGCCCGACCTGGGGAAGGTGAAGGGAGCAAGACGGTCAGTGGACAGGACAAAGGAGCCTCGTGGTCTGGCCATTTTGGGAGCCAGGCCACCATTTTGGGTTCAGTGCGAAAAACGTGCTCAGAACGCCAAAAGGAGCTCAAAATAAACAAAACGATCGCTGCCACCATTCCAGTCCCTGAATGACTTGCACCGATCAAAATACCATCCTAAAAGAGTATCTAGGGCCTGTAGAAGGCAAGAGACCCAAGAGAGCTGTAACTTAGCTTACAGTGCCCTCTTGTGTCATGTTGCACTAAAGCCGCAACACGATAAAAGAAACTACGGGAAACAGCGTTCCCCGGTACTGACTGTCTTAAGGGCATGTCAGTTTCCCCGTAAGAAAAGAGCGAAAGCCCAGAGGAGTGCAGCAGAAGGCTGTACTTCTCTGGCAAAGTCAATACAAGGTGAAAAACAACAGCAACAAGTTTAGGGGTTGCCACATGGAAGGAAAATTCCCTACAATTACGAAATCTTTCCTAACACTCGCCCCTCCCAGACTATGGACAGGGGGAACTAATCCACCCCTGGATGAGTCTCTTGTTCAGGTTGGTTAAACATTCTGGACAACCCATCAGCATTGCTATGTTGGACACCTGGCCTATGCTCAATAGTGAAGTCGAAGCCTTGTAGACTTATGGACCACCTAAGCAACTTTGGATTCTCCCCCTTCATGTTCATTAGCCACTTTAACGGCTTATGGTCAGTTTGCACAGTGAAGTGGGTCCCATAGAGGTAGGGCCTCAGCTTCCTTAGGGCCCACACAACAGAGAAACATTCTTTCTCTACCGTGGACCATCTGAGCTCTCTGTCCTTAAGCTGGCGACTAATAAAACCGATAGGGTGTTCCTTACCCTTCTCATCTACTTGTGATAGTACAGCTCCTATCCCAGTGTCAGAGGCATCCGTCTGCACGATAAAAGGTCTTTGATAATCAGGGGCCCTGAGCACAGGGGCCTGGCACAAGGAGTCTTTTAAGCCATTGAAGGCCTTCTCACACTCGTCGGTCCAAGTTACCTTCTTGGGTTTCTTCGGAGTTGTGAGGGCAGTCAGAGGAGCAGCTATGGTGCCATAGTCTGCCACAAAATTGCGGTAATACCCCGTGAGTCCTAAAAAGGCTCTCACTTGGGTTTGCGTAGTGGGGGTAGGCCAGTCTTGCACTGCTTGTACCTGACTGAGTAGAGGCTGTCTCCTCCCTCCACCTACTTCATGTCCAAGGTAAACCACTGAGCCTTGTCCATTTTGGTGAGGGGCCACTCGGACACCCTCAAAAGAGCTATCTGAAGGACTGCTTGGGAACAGGTCGGGGAGAGGTTCAGACTCCTCTCCCGCAACGTCTGAAGCCAGTAGCAGTGCTGCGATTTCGACGCTTGGGCCGAAAGCCTTCAGCCTATTCACGTGAAGCACTTTTGGAGCCTTTCCAGGCCTTCCAAGGTCCACTGAATAGTTAACCTCACCCAGGGGCTCCACCACTGGGTAAGGGCCTGACCATTTGTCCTGTAAAGCTCGAGGCCTTATGGGATTCATGATCAGGACTTGCTGACCAAGTGTAAAGTTGATGAGGGAAGCTTTCTGGTCGTACCAATGTTTCACCAGCGCTTGCCCTGCCTTCAATTTATCACTAGCCAAGCCCATCAGAAGTACCATCCATTTTCTGAGCCCTAGCACATAATCAACTACATTGGTAGTAACAGGGGGAGTGGGCATCTCCCATCCCTCTTTGACGATGGCTAAGGGTCCCCGTACGGGGTGACCGAACAGAAGTTCGAAGGGGCTGAAGCCAACACCCTCCTGTGGTACCTCTCGGTAGGCAAACAGTAAGCATGAAACAAGAAGATCCCATTTTCTTCTCTGAGGCTCCTCCAGAGCCCCAATCATGCTCTTTAACGTCCTGTTGAAACGCCCCCCAGACCATTGGTCTGGGGGCGGTATGCAGAAGAGAACCTGTAGGTGACCCCACATTCTTTCCACATAGCCTGCCTATACTTCGACATAAAGTTGCTGCCATGATCCGACACAACTTCTTTAGGGAAGCCAACCCTAGTAAACATGCCGAGTAAAGCTTCTGCAACTGGCTTGGCAGTTACAGTTGTAAATGGGACGGCCTCAGGATACCTGGTTGCATGGTCGACCAGCACCAGGATAAACCTATTGCCTGAGGATGTTTGCGGGTCAAGGGGACCAACCATGTCGATCCCTACCCTTTCAAATAGTACCCCCACAACTGGGAGCGGTACCAACGGAGCTTGGATTGTCGCGCCAACCTTACCAGACAACTGGCAGGAGGCACAACTCCTGCAGTGACTTTCTACTTGCACCCCCATCTTGGGCCAGTAGAAGTGCATGGATAACCTTTGCTTGGTCCTCTTCATACCAAGGTGACCAGCAAGGGGAACTTCATGCGCCAACTGCAGGAGGAAGGGCCTAACAGCAAGGGGAACCACCAACCTCCTATGGTCTCCTTCTGTAGACTCTGTGGGCTCACTATACAGGAGTCCACCTTCCCAATAAATCCTATGCTTCCCAGGAGGTTCACCCTCAAGCTGGGAGCAGGCCCGTCTCCTTAGGCCTTCCAGAGATGGGCACTCACGTTGGCCTTTACTGAATTCGTCCCTATCAGGACCTCCTTCAACTAACAAGTCTTTTAGTTCAGGATGATCGTTGGGGTCGAATACTTCAGGCATCGCCACCTCCTCGTCAGGCCCGGGCGATTGACCAACTTCCTCCACCGCAGTGGTAGGCGAGCTCGGGGGAATATTCTCTTTCCCTCGTTTTGACTTGTAGACTCCTTTCGCCTTGGGTTTCCCCTTTGGCTGGGGCGGCGTATTGGACTTGGCCAATGCTGCCCGTGCTTGAGACCGTGTGTAGGGTCTTTCGGCAGTGTCTCCTACGAGCCCTAAAGCTCTGAGGTCATTACCCAACAAGACCTTTCCCGGGACGTTTCTCTGAATGCTCACTGGAATCCTGACTGCTGTACCATTTAAAGTAAGATTTACAGGGATCACGGGAAACATACGGAGGGGGCCGTCAGCCAACTTAGTGGGCATCAGAGTAGCTCTGGCAACTTCCTCTGAGTCTACCAAGGTAGAATCCACTACAGTGCGACTGCACCCACTATCCCTAAGAGCTGGAGTATCCACTCCATTGATCAGCACACTGTCTTTAAAGTAGTGCTTGGTATTATCCGGAATCCTAGCATAAGCCTCTGCGACTTTAGGCTCCCAGGAACCCAGGGACACTAAAACTACCTCAGCCTCTATTCCGCTGGGAAATGAGTCTGAGGAGAAGGATGCTCCTGTAATCTCTTCTTCATCGTAGGAGGAGAAGGCCAGATTAGCGGAGTGGACCCCCAAAGGTCTAACCTTACACCGGGGATCCCCCTTCACATGGTCAGTTGCTCCACAAGAAAAACAAGCCCCAGTGGGTCTGTTTACATAGGGAGGCTTATTGTAACCAGAGTTCTGTTTCGGAGGCGAACCTCCACTACCCTGTGAGTTCTCTTGTGTCTTACCCTTGTTTTTCTTTTTGTGGCCCTTATGGGAAGAAGATTTAGCAGATTCCCCACCCTCCATATCTTTGGACTTTTTCCCTTCCTCCTGATTACCAGGATGAGTTTTGTCCTTATGGGACACTCGATGTGACACCCATAAGTCTGCTGCAATGGCCAGCTTCTTAGGATCTATCTCCTTCGAATCGGCCAAATGCTGCTTAAGCTCCGGGGAAGAAGAAGCAAAAATATGTTCCAGCATGACAAGATTTATCATGCCTTCGAAGGTAGAAACCTTATAACCTTCGACCCAGCCAGTTAAGTTTTTCAAAGATTCAGCGACATAAGATACCCAAGTACCACCTTCCTTTTTCTTATACTCTCGAAAACGCTTTAAATATTGGGCCGGAGTCTTCCCAAACTTTAAAATGAGAGTTTGCTTTAACATTGCGAAATCAGCCCGCTCAGCCTTCGACATTTCCATAATGGCACTGCAGCCAGAATGGGGCAGTCTACTGAGCAACCACGCAATCTTATCAGCATTGTCAACTTCTTGAACCTCGCATGCATACTCAAACGCATTCAGCCAGTCCATAATGTCATTCCTTTCTTCATACACACTGAGCAGATCTTTCGGAAACCGTGGATGAGAGGAAGCCCCAGACCCATGTCCAGGACCCTTGGACCCATTTGCAACCTGAAGCTTGGCCAGTTCCAACTGGTGATCCCTGTCTTTCTGTTTTTCTGCCTGTTCGATTTTTAGTTTGGCTATGCTGAATTCAAGCTCCTGCTGCCTAAACCGCAGCTCTTGCTTCTTGAATTCAAGCATAGCCTCCCCATCAACACTGGCAGAGGAAACATTAGACATCACATCCTCCCTGTCCTCGTGGTCGCGATGGATCAGTGCAGCGGCAGAACCGTCGGTTCTACCAGTGAGAGCAGCCCCACCACCTTCTGCACTGTCCTCGGAAGTTATAGCGTCAAGCTGCGCTTCTTGCCACGCCACGATTCTCTGGATCATTTCCACTTTTGTGCCTTGAGAGGAAACACCTCTCTCCGCACACATCTTTTTCAGCGTTTCTGATTTGGAAGCATTTAAAGTTAACAAGGTATTTGCTTCCATACTGTTTGATAGGACTATGGCCTTTTTAAAGTTATATTACAACAATTCACTACGTGTACTGTTTGGAATAACCTGAAATGCCTTAGTTCGAGCGCAACACTGGATACCTTCAGTCGTATCCCACCGCTGTACACCAATTTGTTAAGACGGATTTCTGAACTCTGTCCTGGTGGCTCAGAAGTTCAGAAGGCCAACCTAATTACTTGGAACAGGGTAACCTCTGGACAAGCCAGACCAATCAAGGTAGCGATCGCGCCGGTCAAGACTAGGTCTCAAGAGGGGTGAGGGTGACTGAAAGCCCGCAATGAGCACACAAAGCAAGAGCGCTTACAAACTACTCCAAACAGTTGTTATATCAAAAATATATATACATTTATTTTAAGGCCTTTAAAATAATGACCGTAGCGAGAAAATCACAATATCACAATACTAAACCAACACATACCATATCAACACAATATATATACAAATACACAGTCACAAGCATTTAAAGCACGAAATATGTAGTCCACCTGAAAGGAAAGGAAAACAGGCAGTGCGATAACGCTTTAGACTCAGTTCGCCTTCAGAGGCACCTAACTAGATGGAAGTCCGAGCCCTGCGAAGAGTGGAGCCTTGTGCTCAAAGTACCTGCCACGCCGGTGCCAACGGGCAAAAGGGGAAGCTCTTCGGAGGAAGTCAGGCAGTTCAGTATGGTGCACACAGAAGAAGAACAGGTTCCGCAACTCAAGCGCAGCCTCCACAGCGGGCAGAAGCAGAGCGCGAGTACGGCCAAAAGGGTGCTGTTTTTACACAGCAGGGAAAAGCAATGGGATACTGCAGGAGGGCGACCAGATCCTAGCTAAACTACTCACCGGTCCCCGAAGCAAGCAGACCCAGGCTTCTCCACGTTAGTTTCAGCAGCTGGCAGGTTCAGAAGAGCAGGGAACGCCTCGTAGTCGTGTAGAGCAAAAAGATGTCCCAATCGACGAAACCAGCACAGTTTTGTTGCCGCAGCAGGACAACGGAGCGGCCGTGTGTATTCAAGCCAAATGTACACTCCTCCCTTCAGACCTGGGGACGCCAAGCATACGAAGCGTGGGAGAGTGACAAGGACTCGAAATACAACACAACCTGGCGGCGGTTACAGAGCAGGACTCCCTTGTAAGCTGGTCAGTCAACTGGATGGCCCAGAGACACTTCGGAAGGCTTACTTGGCAGGAGAGGATGAAGTCGCCGGGAATAGCTGTTCCTGCTATTCCAAAGGTCGAAGCACCAGTACAGGCCTTCTGGTTCGATCCAAGGAGGAAAGGGTTTCAAAGGACGACAGCAGTGCAAAGGAGGATTCCTTCAGCGGGTCACCAGCGATTCCTCGGTCCAGCCTCTTGGTTGCAGGATACTTGGCTCCTGTATTCCTTCGTTCGTGAGAACTCAGGAGATCGACATGGTAGTGGTGTTTCCAGCTCCCTCTTATCCACGGTTCCCTTCGCGCCAAAACGGAGGGGAGCCAATGGGAGATCCGCTCATCAACACACATACCATACGTGGACCAATCACGGACCACGATGGTCCCAGGCATTCACACCACCCTAGACTCTCTGGCACCCAGGATGTGTATTGGGACCAGACATCCCAGCCCACACCCTGGAGGCACACAAAAGACATGTAGAAGCCCGCGAAAGCAACCACGTTTCGCGGGAAAGTACATGCCCAAATAAGGAAGGCCCCGGGTTGCCCGACCTGGGGAAGGTGAAGGGAGCAAGACGGTCAGTGGACAGGACAAAGGAGCCTCGTGGTCTGGCCATTTTGGGAGCCAGGCCACCATTTTGGGTTCAGTGCGAAAAACGTGCTCAGAACGCCAAAAGGAGCTCAAAATAAACAAAACGATCGCTGCCACCATTCCAGTCCCTGAATGACTTGCACCGATCAAAATACCATCCTAAAAGAGTATCTAGGGCCTGTAGAAGGCTAGAGACCCAAGAGAGCTGTAACTTAGCTTACAGTGCCCTCTTGTGTCATGTTGCACTAAAGCCGCAACACGATAAAAGAAACTACGGGAAACAGCGTTCCCCGGTACTGACTGTCTTAAGGGCATGTCAGTTTCCCCGTAAGAAAAGAGCGAAAGCCCAGAGGAGTGCAGCAGAAGGCTGTACTTCTCTGGCAAAGTCAATACAAGGTGAAAAACAACAGCAAAAAGTTTAGGGGTTGCCACATGGAAGGAAAATTCCCTACAATTACGAAATCTTTCCTAACACCCAGCGTAACCCACCCTGTCATGTGAGGAGCTAGGTCTGGAAACCAGCAACATAAGCATTAGCTAAAGCAGACATGCGCACACAGAGTGTACGGTTGCGGTGTTGTTGAACACAGTGGTTGCTCAGAGAGCATTTGAATAATTTACGAACAATACTGTGTACTGTTGCAAGTGGTTTTATTTTTCATACAATGTGTACAAGAAAGTGTAAGCTGCCTGCAACCACTGCTTTTATCATTTTGCATATAAATTCCAGCATAGAATGCTGTCTGTACTTTTCTGTACTTCTTTTGTCATCTGGCAAAGTAGCAAAAGGATTTGTGGTCCTTTGTGGTTCGTGTGGGAGAACGCACTTTCTTTGTAAGTTAGGAAAGGTAGCAGCTGTTGTCTCTGTGATGCCTTACATCCTAAAGGTTTGCAGGTTGGAAACGCAAATGGACATACAGGCCCATAGCGGTCGTCCCAGATAACAATGAGCAAAAAACACACTGCTTGTGGGAATCTTGCAATGATTGCTCCACCACCCCATCTGTTGGGGAGTGGAAGGAGTGACACGGGCAGTAAGGTGCAAGACATCTGCGAACAAAGAGGAATAATAATACATTTAAGTAGCCATTATCAGTGGCAGCGTACAGGACAAGGGTCTGCGAGAAGGATGTCGTAAACGGGTCCTAGATGGCTGGGTCATGGACCTTTGGGTGATCTACTGTGTGTTCTTGAGTAGCGTCATATGTTTACCCACTGCCTTGCTCTCTGTTTTGTAGGTGCCCATCTCCTTCTACGGCTACACACATGCAAATCATCTTTCAAACGTTGCCAACACACCCTCCTTTCATGTGTTCGCTTGTCACAAAAGATGTCAGTGGCAGCGAGTGACGTCAGACCCACGGCACATTCTCTGTGTGTGTGTCCAAAGAAACATAAAAAAAATACTCATGGGGGTCCCCTCCAATTGCAGGACAATGCAGGATTTGTTTTGCCAAAATATGGAACAATACAATGTTACCTGTCGAAGTTTGTGTGCCGGTCGAGTGCTATATGGACCTCTGGCTGTTAATAATTTTAATACAATGAAGGCGCGTACAACTCGTAAGTTTTTGAAAGGTCATTGTAAGGACAATACAGGCAATGTAGCTTCACACGATTGAGCATATGGTGTGCTGTTTCAGTGCACATGTTGCGTTCACTTTCAGTGTTGTTTATGTATAGATTTGTATGGGCTGGAGAAGCAAAGTTATCTTTGCTTTTTTTTTAAATTTCATACAATGTCTGCCCTTGGAGCAAATCATGCGTCTCATTCAAGGCTGTTTTACAATGAGCATTTGTCCTCTTGAAAGAGAGGTATGTTAGGTTTCGCTTTCCAGTGACCATGCGGCTAAAATAAGAAATTCAAGTGGCAACGTGTTTCGATTTCACTGTGTATTTCCGAAAGTCATTAGTGTTGTTACGTTGAAGTTAGTATGACGTACATGGAGAGATGATGGTACCTTACACATGCTGCACTAATTGCACAGATGACAACATACATAAAATCTACATTTACAGCCCCTATGGACTAATTATATGTGTAGTGTCTTACGAAGCAACAGTGTACGATGGCATACTGTGTGTGCGATGGCTCAGCATACGTGGGTGGCAGGGTATCTTATGCAGTTTGGTGTCTTGCAGCACCAAGATATTTGGGGCTCTCATTCATCAAACAAAAGGAATTAGTGAACACCTTTTTCAAACATTGTAAGGGGGTATGGTTTTCAAATTGTGTCTCCAGTACACATTAAAAAAGAGAAGTTTAAGTCTGAAATTGTAAGGAGTACCGCACACTTTTCAATATGGCTGCTGAGTTGTGCACCATGTGCTTCACTCTATTCTGTGTTCTATACCTTCCACTCAAATGGTGTTCATAAAAACAAAGATGACCTAATGCCCTAAACGGTGCCAGTGGCATGCAAGCAGGCAAATCTTACAGCACATAGGACAGTTACGTAAAACATATGGATGCATTTTTCTGTTTGGGTTGTTGTGATTGTGCAGATTATTGGGTAGGTTACTGTACTAGAGTGCATTGAATGTGTCCACTTATTACAGGCTTAGGTGAAGAGGGCATTCAGCAAAGAGGTTGTCCTTTGTGTGGAAGTAATGTCATACAATGTGAACTGAAGTGGCTAAGGGGTAGGTGGCTGTGTTATGTGTTGCGTTTGTGGTAAGTGGATAGATGTTTCTATGCATGGTTGTACTGTGCTGCGGTAGTTGTGGCCAGGGTCTACAATATTGAGTGCATGGTTGGAGCCCATACACTGTACGGTGTTTAGTTAAGCGTGTAGGCCGTGGGCACAAGCAGCACAGTGCAATATAGCTGTACATTGAACATTGTGGCATTGGTATGCGGATTGCAGAAATATGTGGACAGATTACACTTTGCAGATTATAAAGAAGTATGATACCAATAGCTTCATACTTACTGTTTCTATTGTTTGGGGGCCTGTGTTGTTTTTTGTGTATGGGATGTGCAATGTTGTAGTAGTCGTTGCTTCATTATCTGTGGAAAAAGAGAACATAACATTTTAGAGCAGGTATTTCGTTACTCTGCAGTTCATTACATTGCAGATATTTGTATACTTTGTGGACCCTCATAATTAGTACTTCATCAGTACTATGCTTTAAACAAGTGTACTGTGCAATGTGCATAGTTCCCCTGTTTCTTTTTTATAATCATTGGGTCTGTGGGAAAACAAAAAATCCATGCTGGATTTAAAAAAGAACTTCCAAATGTATTTGTTGTTACGTTGCACAGTCAATTACAGTAACGTTCACACTGATTATAGCAATGTTTAAGGTGTAATGTTGCAGTAGGAGGAATTGCAATGGTGTACGATTTCTGTTTTGTGCATGTTGGTAGTATGGTTGCAGTTATATAGCAGTTGGTGTATTCTAACTGTTTATCTGCTTCCTTTTGTTAGCACTGTTTCTGTATGCGTTTGGTTACTGCTGATGCTTTGCAAGTATTGTGCCATTGCGCTGTGCTACTGCAGAATTGTGAGGGCAGTTACGTACCTGTTGGCGTACTGTAACTGTTCATACTTTGGAAGTGTTTGAGGATATGTTTGTAGCACAGATGTTGCTGAAGGTTGAGTTGGGCTGTTTGAATACTGCAAGTAATATTGCAGTATTCTGGTTGCAGTTAGATATCAGGTGGTGCATTCTGTTTACAGTGTCCCATTTGTATAGGGTACATTTAGAAGCTTGTGCATTCCTGTTGGTAGTTTCACATCTTTCCACATTCTTCTGAAGTTGTGGTGCACCATTATGGGTTTACGTACTGATATATGCATATGTATTGAATTTGTATGGGCGTTGTTAGACAGGTGTTGACTCATTTTCGTACTTGGTGGTTTCAGAGGTTACGGAGGATAGCTTTGAACCCTCATACTTAGAACTTGTTTTTATGTATCATGTAGGAAACAATATTAGTGCAATTTTTGTACACTTATTGTTTCTCTGAGTGTAATCATGTGGGTTCATTGGGGAAAGAATTGTTGAACAGACAACTGGATGCATTTGTTGGATACTTACTGTATGATAGGTTGTTCCAGTTCCACGGTGTAGAAGGTCATTCTTTTTTTGTGCAATTACGTAGGTACTATTGGGTGCTGGGGAGTAGGGTATTCTAATTTTGTACATCAATGAGTACATTTTGGTTTCAAGAATATTAAGTAGGCATTTGCAAGATTTGCAGGTAATCTCTGCTTTGGAATAATGAAAGTATCATTGCATTCCCACTGTGACCCTTGCTTTCTAATGTATGTAGTATAGTGGCCTGTACTGGTTGCGTCGCCTGTGTGGTAGATTATGCCTACTGTTGTGGAGGTTTTCTTGCCAAGTGATACCTGTCCATGTGTGAAGGTAGGAAGTTTGCAGTTATTTTTGGTTCCATCTGCATTGTATCTTAAAAGGATTTATAGAGAGACCGCCAGGGGGCGCGGAGCATGACGGACGTGTGAAGCTCGCGCTCCGCCAGCACCGCAGGGCCTAGTGTGCCATTTCAATCCCCGGCCGGGAGTATAAAATCGAGCCGAAGAAGGCCCATGCCCACGTAGCCTGCCCAACGAACTGAGTAGACCCAGGGACCCACCCCTGCGCAGATTCGGAGAGAAGCGCCCTGTGAGGGCTAACGGGAAGACAACTGCAACAGAGCTTAATACGCGGCCAGGCCAGGACCCCGGCGCCAACTCGCTCCGCGGCGCCATTGGAGGCCCCCCCTCACCTACCGAACACATCGGGCGTTGGGCGTTGGGGGTGGTGTTGGGGGTGGTGTCCCAAAGCGCGTGCACCCGAGCTGAGGGCCCGTGTGTGGAGAGGAGCAAAGCCCGGGGCCCCCACTACGGACAGCACGCCTGAGCAGGGTGGTGGAGGTGTACACCCTACAGGACCTCACAAACCCCCCCCCTGAACTGTGATTGGGGCCCCCTTAACGGCCTCTAGAGCTGGAAAGCCCGAACGGCGACCCACACACGGCAGTGTCTACAGAGGAGGTGCCTGGGCCCAGAGTGTCGGCTCCACGGGCACGAAATACGCACACCAGGCCCCAGCAGTCACTCAGCGGGGCCCAACAAGGAGGCGGCAACCAAGAAGAGGTGAGGAGACTGCAGAGAGGAAGCAGGACAGAGAGGACGCGGCGGCGAGGGCCTTCCTCGCCCTCCGCTCGACCCCCACAGGGCTATATCACGGCGAACCACCCACCCAAGAAGAGGGACGACATAGCCTTATCCCCGCTAAAAATTCCACGCTTCCTCAGGCACTGACAGCAGAGGCCTATCCTGAAAAGCAGGCCCCGGGAACATTGGGACTCGGCCAAGAGAATCCTGACAACGGCGCTGCACCAATGCGCTCCCAAAGAGCAAGATCCTGGAGCAGGCCCCATCCGCCGGGGCGATCCTCTCTCTGCAATGCTTTCGCAGGCTGCACATGGCCCCGCGCGAGACGCGCACAGCCACTATGCCTGCAGGTAGCGACCACCCCCTCCACAGCGCTCACTAAGGACGGCCTTAAGGACATTCTCCAGGAGATCAAAGCAATCCGCACCGATATACAGGCCTCAATAATGGATCTCAGAGGGAGAGTGGACACCGTGGAAGAAAAAATGGAAGGTATGGAAAACAACCACCTCCAGGCAGACCTGCTGGACATGAAATATGTGGCTAGGCTAACAGACTTGGAAATAAGGGAGGAGCACGTAATCCTGAAGATGGATGACCTCGAAAATAGGGAACGCTGAAATAATCTTCGCATTATGGGCGTGACTCAGCAAAGAGGGGAGACAGCGGCCGATGTGGGGAGGAAAGTCCAAGGTCTGATAAATCAACTTATTACATTGGAGGGGGGCAAGGAAGGGCAGCTGGAAAGAGCACATTGAGGAGGAGGCGGTGGAGGGGGAGCCCCTAGGACATCGTGGTGCGGTTCCTTCGCTATAGAGAGAATATGGAGGTCCTGGAAAAGGCAAAAAGGCTGAGGAGCTTCATCTTTGAAGGGTATACAATCAGGATGTACCAAGACCTGTCCACCCTCATGCTCACCCGCAGAAGAGAGTTCCGCCTGCTCACTCAGTGGCTCACCAGCCAGGACATAAGATACAGATGGTCGTTCCCATTTGCCCTTTCCTTCGAACGGCCGGTGTAGACTACAGAGTTACTAGTGGCAAGGAGGCCTTGCATGTACAGCAAGTGCTCAAGGGAGACGCCCCGGAGGAAGGAAACGAGGAGGGCATGCAGGCTTTACCAGAAACCAGGAGAGAACCGGAGGGCCCCTGGTCCACAAAGAAGAAGACAAAGGGCAGGAGAAAATTCAAACAACCAAACAACCCAACAAGGAATGAAAGAGAGGACTAGGTGAACAAAGACACACCCTCAGGGGGAGCATGGGCAATAGTCAAGCAATCCCAGCCGGGGACACAGAGTTCACCAGGGGAGCTGCGGTGGATGGACGTACATCCACCCTGGTGGCTTGCCTGTTGGCAAGCGTCGTGAACATGGGAGGGAGGAAGAAGGAGGGAGGGGAGGGAGTTGGGGGTAGGGGTTCTCAGGCTTAGTATGGTCCCAGCTTCAAAAGGGAACAGAGCAGCTCCCACAGAACCGGGAGGACGATGAACACAAGGCAAAGATCCAATGGCAGACAATGAGAGGAAGGGCCAGGTCGAGACACTCAGGATGGGCTCTCTCAATGTTAAGGGGCTTAACTCCCCAGCTAAGCGCTCCCTTCTGGGGAGGGAAATGAAGAATGCGGGAGTAGATGTTCTCTTCGTGCAAGAAACCAGAACAGTGAAGGGGGAGGAGAGGGCCATCCCAGGTCCTCATGTGGGTCAGACCTTCTGGGCATCCGGCCACACGAAGAGAGGCGGAGTTGGAATTATACTACACAGGAACCATAAGCTCACAGAGGTAACTTGGTGGGGAAGGGTGGATGGGAGGGCCATGGTGGTGTTGGGCAAATTGCACAACTCCACAGTCACCCTGGCGGCCATATACTGCCCCAATGTGGGTCAGATGGAATTCATTCAAGAAGCCCTGGGAGAGGTGATGGCCAAAGTGGAAGGGCTCCTTCTTCTGGGCAGAGATTTCAACATGTGGGCTGACCAGGAGTTAGACCACAGTGGGAAGACCATCCCGCTAGGCAGTAGAGGGGGACGACCGCATGGGGGGTTCCGGGACCTAATGTGGGAGTATGGGTTGGTGGGCATATGGAGGGAGCTTCACCCAATCAGAAAAGGTTACACCTTCTAAACAGCAGTCCATGGTACTAGGACGAGAATAGATTATCCCTTCACGGAGCACCAGTATATGAGTAGAATAGACGCTTGCGAGGTCCGCCCGGTCAGCTGGTCGGACCACAACCTTGTCTGGTCAGACGTTAGCATATCAGGCCTGAAACCCAGGGAATCCCTATGGAAATGCAATGATTTCCTACTCAGAGACACAGTCTTTAAGGAGGAGATGACAACGGCAATCAGAGATTATTTTGAGCTGAATGACACTGGAGAAGTTAACCAGGAGATAGTATGGGAGGCGGTGAAGGCAACCTGGAGGGGTAGGTTGATTAGTGAGGGGGCATCCAAAAAGAGGGTTAGGACCCTCCTGGCTCACAGGTTGAGGTCATAGATACTTTCTCTGGAGAGGTCGGAAGGGAAAGGGGAGGAAGAGAAGGAGAGGGACCTGGGCATGGCAAGAGGGAAGAGACAAGAACTGAGGGAATTGGAGTGGGCAAAATTGTAGCCGGACTCCAACACATGCATCAAAGATTTTACGAGAAAGGCGACAAGGCCGACGCCATGC
Organism: Ambystoma mexicanum; assembly: GCF_040938575.1. Taxonomy (NCBI): domain Eukaryota; kingdom Metazoa; phylum Chordata; class Amphibia; order Caudata; family Ambystomatidae; genus Ambystoma; species Ambystoma mexicanum. Next base: position 441,279,850 of record NC_090931.1, on the reverse strand, counting down.
TGGCAGCTAAACTGCGAGGCCAGAGAGCAGACACATGGGTGGCGAGAATTATGAGTAGGGGAGAGCAGGAAAGATCGGATCCTGAAGGCATAGCGGAGACATTCACCAGTTTCTATGAGACCTTATACGGGAGGGAAGGAGAGGCAGAGAAGGAAACACTGGAGACATATCTCAATGGGGTCTCCCTTCCCGTTCTTGGAATCCGAGAGGCGTCCGCCCTAGATGCCCCAATAACAGAGGAGGAGGGGCTTAAGGCAATATCGGGTCTGAAGCTGGGTAGGGCCCCGGGGGAGGATGGGTTTACCGCAGGTTTTTACAAGGCCTTCTCGGGTCATCTGGCGGGGTTCCTAGCAGGTCTATTTTCCAATATAATGATGACCGGAAGGGCACCCCTTCATTTGGCAAAGCACTAATCACTGTGATCCCAAAGGAAGGGAAGGACCCGGCAGACTGCTGGTCCTACAGACCAATCTCTCTCCTGAATGTGGACGCAAAGCTATTCACCAGGATCATTGCCACAAGGCTGGATGGCCATATGCCGGGGCTTATCCACTCGGACCAGGTGGGTTTTATAAGGGGAGGTAAGGGGCGGACACCCTTCATAAAACTCTACACCTCATGAGGCAGTCAGCACCGAGGTGGGATAACCCGGTCCTGGTGTCCATCGATGCTGAAAAGGCGTTCGATCGGGTGGACTGGGGGTTCCTACATGGAGTACTTGAGAAACTGGGTTTTGGAGAGGGGATCCGGCAAGCTATTAAGGCCCTATACACAGCCCCATCAGCTAGAGTCATGAATGGACACTTGTCACGCATTTTTAGCCTTCAAAGAGGGACTAGGCAGGGCTGCCCCTCTCCCCGCTCTTGTTTGCCATGACCATGGAGATACTCACAGAATACCTCAGAGGATCCCCAATGGTAAGGGGCATTGACGTGGGGGGGCCGTACCTTTAAACTCAGCCTTTACGCAGATGATATTTTGTTACATCTGAGGGAGCCCTCTAGGTCGATCACAGCCGCCTTGCAGGTTATCGAACAGTTTGGACGTTTCTCAGGCTTCAGGGTAAACTTAGGCAAGTCAATGATCTTTCCCTTCGCACCAGATACGGATAGAAACCTGGCTGAACTGTCCCCCTTGGGCCTTCATATCTGCACTGAGGGGATAAAATACCTGGGGATCACCATTGTTAGACCCAAGGAGGATTTGAGCCTTGCAAACTACCCCCCACTGTTTGATAAATTATTCAGGGACATGGAGGGCTGGGGGAGGGGCAAATATTGTGGTAGGGAAGGATAAATGCCATAAAGATGAATCTTCTCCCCAGGGTGCTATACGTCTTTCAGATGCTCCCATTGGAGGCCCGGAAACCTACCTTAGAGAAGCCAAAAAGCGCATAACGAAATTCATATGGCAAGGCCAAAGACCCAGAATAGGTTACGAGACCCTCAGCTTCCCCAAAGAAAGAGGGGGGTATCCCTCCCAGATCTGCAGACCTATCATAGAGCGGCCCAACTAAGGGCTCTGGCCCCCCACCTTAGAGAGGACCCCAACAAACAATGGGTCTACCTCGAAGGTTTTCACCTGCGCCCAGTCACAGTAGGCATATGGTTGTGGGTTCCATTCTAAAAGCTCCCAAAAAGAATCAGGGATCACCCAATACTGGGAACAATGTGGAAAGCGTTAGCAGGGAAGGGAAATAAAGAAAAGGTGACCACGTGGCCCTCACCACTGAGCCACATTTGGTCCACGCCAGTGATAGAAGAAATCCCAGGCCATGAACTTTACCAATCCTGGTTCTATGCTGGACGTAGTAGGGTCGGTCAGCTGGTGAGGGAGAACACATTCATAAGCATCCAGGAGCTCGAGGAGGCATTGGGAATCGGCAGGCTCTCTCCACTCCTATATCTACGGCTTAAGGGAGTCCTAATGAAGTCGAAACTAAAGCCATGCATACAAAGAAAGCTCTCCCCGGTCGAAAAAAAATCCTAGACACACACGTAGAAATGAAAGGACTCATCTCTCTCCTTTATGGAGCGCTCATGATCCCCCGGGAGGGAACAACCAAAAGCCTTAGAAGAAAAAGGGAGAGGGACTTGGGCAGTGGGATCAGGGATGGCCTCTGGGGGCGACTCTGTAGCAGAACTTTCAAGACATCAATCTCTTGCTAATAGAAGACGCATGCCATCAAACTCCTCCACAGGTGGCAGTACGACCGGATCACACTCTCTAGGATGTTCCCGGATGTCGTCCCTGCGTGTTGGCACGGTTGTGGGGAAAAAGCCAATTATTGGCACATGTGGTGGTCATGCAAAAAAGTCCAAGCTTACTGGTCAGAAGTGCTCAGCTGGCTCAAGGAGACAGGAGAGGGGGTTTACCCACGAGATCCAATCTTGTTAATATTTGGGTTACAGCAAAGGGATGATCACTGGACTAAAAGTCCCGGACTTGACACACTCATTACTTTTGGCTGCCAAAGCCGCTTGGGCTAGAACATGGAAGAGGGCCGCCCTTCCTTCGAGGAGAGAATGGATGGCAGTGGCCAAGGACATCTATTTTATGGATAGACTTACAGCAGGAATACAGGGCTCAAGTGTACAGATAGAGACTGATAGGCTACAATTCATGGAGGCGTTTGTCAACACGGAGGACTCGCCCTGAGGACCACATGGGCCCTGGACCCGGCCCGAAACCCGCCCTACTACAGATCACATTGCCCTTGATTTAGGGGAGTCGGTCAGCCACCGACGGTCTTGAGCCCGGTCAGAGCTGCCCAAAGAGGTTTACTGTGGAGAAGAGAGTCCTGTGTCCCGAGACTCTGGGTTTGGGGGGAGGAGGGACGGTGGGTGAATACATCAGAGAATTATGGCTTCCTTTTGGAGTTGTTGAGGGCATGTGCCCAAAGTTGTTGAATTGAATATGCTCTGTGTTGTTCTCAAAAATTAAGAAAACTGAATTAAAAAAAACATTTGTATTTATATTAAATATTGACTATGTGATTGTACATGTAACGTCAAACGCTTATCGTAATTGCAAGAAGTACACAATATGCTATGGTTTGCATTTTGCACCAGTTGCTGAAATGGAATTGATTTACAGTTAGTTATTGATACATAGACAAAGCGCTCGTTAAGGACTTCTTCCTGAATTACATGGTTGCAGAGAGTGCATGTATGTTTCCACATGTAGGAGATCTGAAAGATTTCATTTATGGGTATGTTTTTGCTTTCCAGTATTTGTAGTAAGTACATTAGAAATTCCTGTGGATCTTCTTGTCTGCTTAATGTAAATTTCACCATTCCAGCACAGTAGTCCAATTCCTGCCTTATTCCTGAGACACTGTAAGTGTTATCAGGATTATTTACTGCATTTCCGTTAAGGATTAGCATTTGTAAACACAACTGGTCTGAGCCATTTAAATAAATGTTTTCAACAATTGCTGGCATTTGGAATAGAACATTTGTTGCTACATTTGCATAGCAATTTATAACAGTTGTATTGGAAAATTTGAATGGACCAGGTAGTTCTGTGTCTGAGTACTTTGATGGAAGTGCATGTGGTTTCTTTGAAGAGGTAGTTTTCTTTGTATGTGGAGTGGGTATGGGTTGTCCTTTTCAATCCATTTGTCTGTGTTTTTGGTAGTTGATGCAGTATGAGCTGATTTTAATTTCGTTGGTGATACTGTTGGGAAATCATTTAGAACGCCTGATTGCATGAGTTTTCTTTAAAACCTTTGCATTTTTGAGGAACAGGGTACATTTTGAGATGGGGTGTGTAGACTGCATGTAGTCCATTGTACTCTATGATGAAAGGAATGTCAGCGCTGACTGCTCGTGCATCAAAATTGACTAGATATAGTCCTTCAAGTGTACGTAGGTATGACAGTGCTACGTAACTCATGCCTTCTTTAAAGACTGTGCTGCCAATATCAATTAATGTTTGAGCTAAAGTTAAGCCTTGCAATTTATGAATCGTCACTGCATGAGCTAGCGACAGAGAAAACTGTTCTCTGTGTACATACATGTCTTTGAAAAGAAGGAATCGAGCTGTTGTGCGTCCTATCCTTTTAACTTCTGAAAGTTTGTCAAACTGGATGCTGAAAAACAGCTGCTGTTGTCCCATGGGTATGTCTGGAAGCCAACAACTGTACCAAGTGCTCCATTAGCTGAACATTGCTCTACGTCAAGGTTACGCTTTGGAATTACTCTACAGTAAATGCATAATGTTAACATTTTCTCCAAACCAGCAGTGTTGGAGATAGAATTTTCTAAGGTATTTATTCGTGCTATGGCTTGTTGACACATAGGTATTGTCATACCGTGTACGTCCAGTTTGTCTGTGGAGTGAATTTCCACTGGTGGTTGCATTTATTTTTACAGCTTTGTTGCATTGAATTGTGCACAGCTTGCTAGAGTTGGCATTAAGGACATACAGTTGACACCTTTGCGAGCTAATTGTTCCATGACATCAGTAGCACATGTGTTATGCCCGGACAGCTCATGGATGCGTCTGGTATTTAGGGTAGACTGTGCTTCCTTTGATAGTACACCAATCTGCATGTTTTTTTAAATGTTGGCATAGGTGAGGTCTGCAGACTGACGCATGTTTTGAGTTAGTTCTCTGTATTGGAAATGTTGCCAGAGATTTACATTCGCAATGCTTCCAAGACTTTTACGACACAGGTTGTGTCCTAAGGTTTTAAAGATAGGTTCACCTTTCACTGGTGTTAATTGAAGGAGATCTCCGAAAACAATGACATGTTTTCCTCCAAAGAGTTTTTCGTTGTCTGTTTTGAGGACCTCTTGCAATCTGAGGTGAATCAAAGCTAACATTAGGTTGGAAACCATGCTCACCTCGTCTATTAGGAGCATTTGCATTTGTTTCAAAACTCTGCCTAGCTCCATAGCAGCTTCTGCGGAAAGTTTGTATTACTCTAATTTGTTTTGGTGTTGTACTGGAAGGAGTAGCAATCAGTGTAAAGTGACCCCGCCTATGTTGTAGGCAGCTAATACTGTGGGGGCGGTTACAACAGCTGAAAGGTTGTTGTTTGTTAATTGTTGGAGGAATTTACTGTTCATTTTTATTAAGAATATTTTCCCTGAACCAGATTCACCACAGCAGTAAAGGTTTGTAGTTTTCACAGGTACAAGTTTTATTTTCGTGCTGTATACCATGTTCAATTTCTTTACTTACTTCTAGAAAAATGGTACGCTGCTCATTGTTTAGTTGGGATTTTAGTACAGCAAACTCTTCTGCAGATTGCTCATACTGACACATGGTGGTCTTTACTTCCATCATGGCTAATTCTGCCTCATTTGATGTGAGTGGCTGCCCAAGTGGTTCTTGGCTTCCTGTCACAGAAAGTTCCCTGCTCTCAGGAGTGCCTGCGTTTAGTTGTGCTTGAAGTTCTTCTTCTTGTTGGTGTTTATTGTCCAATATTGTTTTGTACCGTGTAAAGTTTATACCTGTTATGGTACTTTCACTTGAATTGAAAGCATCCTCATAGGAGGCGTGAGTGCCTAATAAATCTTCTTTTCTCCATGGTTTGAAAAGTTGCAGTAGAGGCATGTAGTACAGTTCTTTGTGTTGATTAGTTTTTAATGACAATTTCATATGATTAATCAGGCTGCGTTTGGTAAGTTTCACCAGGCTGCCTTCACAACTTTTGACTCTGTATCTACCATTTTTCTCATCTCGTTTAATGTTATTTTTGTAAGAAGTTTTGGGCTATCTGGTACAGGCACATGGTTTCTAAAGTAATGCTCCTGTTTGGGTAGTATGTGTCCAATAAGTTGTTTTTCAAAATGTCCTGGCTGTTGGAATCGCTTTTGGCTATTGTTTCTATGTCTTCGTACGATTTCAGAACTCTTTTTCGGGATGTAGCAGGACCAAGGCTTAGCCACACTATGTTTTCAGATTTCCCATATAAGGCGGTGCCGATTAAACAGTCTGTGGCTTCGTAGCAGCCACATTCTCTATGGGACAGCATTTTTATGCCAAACCTGTACAATTTCTGTGACAGTGTTTTGACATATGATATGTCATCCCAGAGGTCTTTGAGCTCTGTTTTCTCTGCTTTGGTTAAGTAGGCTGTGACGTATCGTGCAACTGCAGTGGACTTGTCTGCAATGTACTGTATGTCTACACTTGCATACCATAGGAGGGCAATTATTGCATTGTAATCATTGATGTACTTTGATGTTCCCGTTCTTTTTATGCAGTATGTGTTCTTAGATTTCCCTTTCACACTGTGTCGAACCAAAGACATGAAGCTGTTTACTTGCCCTGTTGCTGAAACTGGTCTAAGGAAACCAAAGCGGCATTTGGTGTAGTATTTGCCTTTGTTCTTATATTTGCACTGACAATACTTGCCACACTTGTGTTTTTGAAACTGCAAAATGTGTGCATGTAGGTCACTATGTACTTTCTGAAGGGATTTCGCAAGTGACATATTTGTGAATGAACTGCAAAACAGTTGCATCACAGTCCTCACCAAATTTAGGAGCATTTTTAATCCACAAAAGCATGTGGATGTGTGGTGCTCCTCTGGCTTGATATTCTTTTCTCCAAAAGAAGTGTTCCACTTCTCAGAGGGGAGGAAGTGCTTTATTGCAAATGAAGTGCAGAATGGCAATGAAGCGATGATGAAAGTATCTTGAAACATTTACAGGATCAAGAGATCAAGGTTCTCCTGGTGTTTTCATGTCTACACCTGTTTTGTTTTTGTTTGCTATGCGTAGGAAAGTGTGCAAGTCTTCCCATGCATACTCTGCACAACTTAAAGTGACAAACCATGTGTGTGGGCAATATTGCGTAGCATACACACCATACATCTACATGCCGTCAGAACAGTACTCTTTCGTACCACGCATGTTTGCCAAGAGATTTGTAATACTTGACTGTAAAACTTGATTCTTGTCCTGCACCTTTTGAAGTAGCTGTGTAGCAGACATGTTTTGAAAATGGGAACCTGTTTTCAATGTGTGTGCAACTCCATAACATAGCGTTGCTGGTTCACTTTCAAAGAGGAGGTGAAATATGTATTCCACGTTTTGTCTAAATCTAGGGTCTTCAGAAAACATTTGTAAGGAGCGGTACTCTGATGCTGTTATTTGTATGGATCTTTCATCGTACCTTCCACCTTTTTCAGTCGGGAAGAGAAAAGGAAAGGCTTGTGCTTCTACACTTTTATCCCATATTCTGATTGGCGCTCCTTTGGCTTGCCGCATTTGATATGTTTCTAGTGCATCGTCTATGGTGTCTTTGGAGTGCAGTGGGTGAATTGTATAGTGATCCAAAATATTGGAGGCTCCAGTAGGATCTAGAAGTTCAAATTGGCCAGTTGTTGAGGAGTCCTGAATTATTTTGGTGGTTTCTCTCAGGTTTGCTTCAACGTTTATTACTTTGTAGTATTCATTGTTCTCTTCAAGGTATTGTAAGGGTTTCCTAACTTTGTTTAAGTCCACTAGCTGCTGCCAATTTCTTTTGTCTTTTGTAGGTACACCATTTACCAGGATAATCAAAGATTGTTCTATTGGCCTTTGCACTCGTAGACTGTCTACATTTTCTTTCAGAACTAATGGTAAATAAACTACTTTCCCACCAATGCTTCTTAGTAATTAGGTGGGAGACAAATTTGCAGTTTTTGGTTGAAGTCGTATCATTGCTTGAAATGGGTGTACTGTTTGGATTATAATGCTCTCATACAAAAAAAAGCTGCTGGAGTGTGTTTGGCAGTGGAAATAGTTCCAATTTATTATTTATAGCCCGTGAAGACATTTGGTTATTGTCAAGTTTGTTATTGTCAAGTTTTGCAGCGCAGTATGTGCACAGTATGGAGGTGATAGTAATTTCGTATTTGTTTTCAGCTGTAAGGTGCAGAGCTAATTGAAACCACTGGGATTCCTCATTATCTTCTATTTTGTGCATTATATCTATAGTTATGGTGCTCTTTCTATAGAAAGTTCTGCGACAACACACACATACTTGATTTGACACTTCAGCAGATGTGCTTTTGAACTTTTTTATTTCTTTTTTGTATGTGTGACATAGAAAGTTGAAATCTGCAAAGTTGTCACTAGTGTCTGAAAGTGCTGGAGTTTGTAAGTGCTCTTCAGTTCCAAAATATTTCCTTTGAATTTGCTCTATTTCTTCGAGCAGTTGTTTGGCTCTACTACTGTATAGGAGAATATCATTTAAATGTTGCAGTGCTAAAGCTGGACTTTTTGCATAGTACAGTTTGTATACGAGATTTCTTATAGTAGAATGGTGTGTTGCTAACATTTGGATATGGTTGAAGGTGCATTTGCAAATAGGTCCAGAATTACAGGCTAAGGAATGTCCTTGTAGTCCTGTGTATTTGCGCACTGGACAGGAGTGCATAGTTTGTAGTATTTTCATTTTTCTTTTGTCATTGTCTTTCACATAGTGATTGAGGAACTGCTGCAATGATTTGGTAGAGTGTTGGTGAACGTTACACATTGATGTGCAAGGCCATTTGTAGGTGAGGTGTCTTGGTTCGGTGGAATGGAGAGTGGCATCTAAGTTTGATGGGGATATTTGTGAAAACAGTGTTTCGAGGGGATTGGGTCCTCCGACGTATTCCATATCTATGACAGGTAACCACCACAGCTGTGCTGCTTCGGAAACTTTTTTCGGCGTCTGCGTCCTGCGTCGATGACGTCGATGCGGCGTCGTCGAGGACCTCCTCCGACGTCCGACGTCATCCGATGTGATAAGTAGGACGCACGACGCCCGTAGCCTCAGTTCCATTTTTTCCGCGAACGTGTTGCTTCGTGAATCTCGGTTACGCCTCGACTCTTTGGAGTTCTGTTCTTCTCGGTTCTTCGGACCTGTTCGTTTTTGTGAGAAAATCCTTCGTAAGAAGATGTCTTCTACTTCGTCTTCGACCCCGCGTCCGGGCTTCAAGAAGTGCGGGGAGTGTGGGTCCAAGATGTCGGTGACGGACTTGCACGACGCCTGCCTCTGGTGCCTCGGGGAGGCCCACGACACGGATGACTGTATCGACTGCCAGTCGCTCACGTCCAAAGCCTTACGGGAATGTAAGAAGAAGTTGTCGGTAGGTCGGGTGTCCAAGCCCCGGAAGTCAAAGTCTGCGGGGCTTTCGATGGATGATTCGAGAGGTGACTCCGCGTCGTCTTCGGAAGTCTCGTGGGTCTCCTTCTAGGAGTCGGTCTCGCCACTCCTCGGCCTCTTCGAGGCATTCTCGGCCGCGCCGACAGCGGTCATCTTCCAGGTCCTCTTCTGAGGACTCTGCCCGCACGTCGCTTACCCCACCAGCCGTGTGACGCCGGAGGAATGGGCTTCTTTCGGGAAGAAAATGCTGGCGAATCTCGAGTCGCAGGGTACTAAACCGTCCGCGCCCCCGAGTGGGGTCGGCCGTGAGAGGTCGAGAGACACCGCTCGCAAGAATGGTCGGCACGAGTCACGGGAGAGGTCACGTTCGGACAAGGGGACTCGTTCTCGACATACCCGTTCCAGGTCCCGGTCCTCGACGCGTTCGAGACCGTGTGCACCTGTGATGTCTTCGAGAAAGACATCGACGCCTAAGGCGTCGAGGGCGTCGATGGGCTTTCTCTAGGCTCCGGCTCCGAGGAAGTCGTCAAAGCCGTCGACGCTCAGGTCGTCGAAGGACACGCTCGAAGCTCCGGCTTCGAGGACTGTGTCGACGCCGTCGATGCTGGCGGCGCTGCATCTGACGTCGACGCCGATTTACTCGACGTCGACGCTGATCCTCTCGGTGCCGATGCCTGTTCTCTCGACGCCAGCGCTGATTCACTCGACGCCCTCGACGCCTTTCAAGGCCGGGGTGTCGGAGGTACCCCGTGGCACGGGGGAACCCCCTAGAAAGGCTCTGGTTAAGAGCAAGCACTCTCGGGTGCCTTCTTTTCACCACCTGGAATATATTTCAGAGGTGGATGAGGATTCTGATGGCCTGGTTCCTAGTCAGGTTCCAGATGAGATGGTCTCGGGCCATAGCCAATTTGACGATTTGAGGCAGTCACTGCATGATGCCAGTGGACTGGACACCTCTCCGGAGGTGGAGTTTTGTAGGCCTGAGCCTGGCTCTCATGCCGATTCCTCGTACCGGCGCCTTATGGCTAGGGTCTCCGAGTACTTGGGATGGTCTGCTCCCCCATGGGAGTTTGTGCAGGATGATCTCACGGACGTCCTTGATGTTGGTCCCCCAACTGACCTGGTACTGCCGTTTCATATGGCTCTACAGAGAAGGGTGGCGGCGGCTTGGACTGCTCCGGAGAGTCTCCCGGCGGTGGGCAGGTCCTTGTCGCGAAAATACCGTCCAGCCAGTAGCGACCCCTGCTACTTGACCAGGCACCCCACTCCGGAGAGTTTGGTGGTGCAGGCGGCCACGGCCCCGGCAAAGCAGGCGTCGTACCCTACCATCCCTCCTGATAGGGATGAAAAACGTTTTGATGGCTGGGCGAAGAAAGTGTTTTCTTCGGGTGGTATGGCGCTTCAGGCGGCCTTGTCTCGTTTCACACACACTCTGTGGAACTGTGTTGCGTTAGCGGCTGAACATATTCCCGAAGGGGACGAACGGGATGGTTTCCTTGCTATGGTCCAGGATGGTAAGGATGCCATGTGTGAGTCCGTTCAGTCGGGTTTGGACATTGCTGAATGCATCAGCAGGTCCATGGCGGCGAGCACCATGATACGCAGGTTTGCGTGGTTGCGGAAGTCGGGGTTTGCTCCTGATGTGCAGTCCCGGCTCCTCAACATGCCCTTTGACGGTGAACACCTTTTTGGCAGCAAGGCTGACGAGAGCCTTGAGAGGTTGCAGACCTCCAAAGCTGCAGCGAAGTCGTTGGGTGCTGCAGTTCGCCAACCTCCGCCTTTTCGTCCTAGAGGACAGCAATGGAGGGGTGGTTCCTTTCGCTATTACTCGTCCTTCAGTAAAGCGAGAGGAGCTAGCAGTCAAAGAGGCCAGCGCAGGGGTACCAGAGGTGGACGACAGGGTACCCGTGGTGCCAAGGCCGCTCGGGCAGTTGCCTCTTTGCCCTCAGGTATCGCCGCAGCCGCTACCACTCAGTCATGAGGCCATGTCCCATGGTTCGCTGGTTGGGGGAAGGATGGCGCAGCATCTTGTAGAGTGGCATGCCATTACTTCAGATGTGTGGGTTCTGGAGATCATAACCCACGGCTACTGTCTTCCCTTTCGGCAGAGGCCTCACGACAATCCACCAGGGAACCTCTCTTTGAAGAGTCCGGATCCGCTCCTTGCGCAGGAAATTCAAGCCCTGCTGGAGAAAGGCGCCATAGAACTGGTGCCTGTAGCGGAGAGGAACAAGGGATGGTATTCCCCTTATTTTTTGATTTCGAAGAAAGATGGGGGATTGAGACCCATCATGGACTTGCGCGGTTTGAACAAACTCCTCAGGAAGGACAAGTTCAAGATGGTTACTCTCTCTCAAGTCCTCCAGGCCCTTCAGCTTCAGGACTGGTTGGTGTCTCTCGACCTCAAGGATGCTTACTTCCATGTGCCGATCCATCCCAAGCACAAGAAGTACCTGAGGTTCGCGGTTGGCGACTCGCACTTTCAGTTTCAGGTCCTGCCGTTCGGATTGACCTCCGCCCCAAGGGTTTTCACCAAGCTCATGGTGGTGGTGGCAGCGCATCTCAGGCAAGGGGGGGATTCACGTCTACCCCTACCTGGACGATTGGTTGATCAGGGGGAGCTCTCCCGAGCAAGTCCTGGATCATCTGTCCGTCACCTGCCACTCCCTTCACAGGCTGGGCTTCTCCCTCAATTTAAAGAAGTCCCATTTGACGCCAACACAGCGGCTCCAGTACATCGGAGCAGTGCTCGACACTTCCCTGGGGCAGTGTTTTCCTCCCCAGGTGAGGGCTCTTCACATTCAGCAGATGTACACAAGTTTCAGCATGCCCAGACGCTCCCAGCGTTTGAGCTCTTGAGGTTGCTCGGCCTCATGGCATCCTGTATTCTTCTGGTGCCAGAGGCTCGCCTGCGGATGAGATCTTTGCAGTGGCCACTCAAGATACAATGGTCGCAGTCCTCCGGCAGGATGTCGGACCCGGTTCAGATGCCGCCCTCGGTCGCCCAGGACCTTCTGTGGTGGGCCGTCGAAGGCAACTTGATGAAGGGGGCTCCGTTTTGGCTTCCCTGGCCGGAGGTGACGATCGTGACGGATGCATCCCTCACGGGATGGGGAGCTCATGCCAACGAGCTGACAGTCAGCGGTCGTTGGTCTCCGTCGGAGTCCAGACTCCATATCAATCTGTTGGAGCTGAGGGCCGTCAGGCTAGCCCTGAAGGCTTTTCTGCCGACTGTGCGAGGAAAGAATGTCCCGATCCTGATGGACAACACAGTGGCCATGCACTACCTCAACAAAAAGGGGGGGGGCAGGGTCACTTCCTCTGTGCAGGGAGGCGATGCAGCTCGAGTTCTGGGTCATCCAGCAGGAAGTTTCGATCTCGGCAGTTCATCTGGCCGGAGACGAAAACGTGATGGCGGACGCTCTGAGCAGGCAGAGCACGATCTCTCACGAGTGGGAGTTGGCTCAGGAGATTCTCCTGGAGATCTTCGCCCTTTGGGGGACCCCTCAAGTGGATATCTTCGCCTCCAGTGTCAACCGGAAGTGCGAGAGGTTCTGCTCGCAGGAATTTCCTCCAAAAGGAGCCTTAGGAGACGTGTTCGTGGTGGAGTGGTCATTCCCACTGCTGTACGCGTTTCCTCCAGTCCCCGTCATCCCGCAAGTGCTGCGGAGGTTACGGAAGTTTGGTTCCCGGATGATCCTCATTGCTCCGGCGTGGGCTGGGAGGATGTGGTACCCGGACCTTCTCGACTTGTCCATCTGTCCTCCACATTGTCTTCCCTACTGAGACGATCTGCTCTCACGGGAGGGGGGTCAGGTTCTCCATCCAGAGGTCAGATCCCTCAACCTTCACGCTTGGCTTCTGAAAGGTTGAGGTATAAGGATTGGGACCTCCCTGAAGACGTGATGGAGGTGTTGCTCTCGGCCCGACGGCCAGAAACAAAGTCTCTGTACCGTTGCCGTTGGCGTAAGTTCTGCGACTGGTGCAGAGTTCAGAATGTGGATCCTTTTGCATGTGACATCCCCATGGTTCTGTCCTTTTTACTTTCTTTGGCCCACAGGGGCTTGCAAGTGGGTACCATTAAAGGTTACCTGGCGTCGCTGTTCATCTTTAAGCGCTCGTCTGAAGAGTGTTCCTACTTTAAAATCCCTTTAATTTCAGTTTCTGAAAGGGCTCATTAATGTGTTCCCTCTGTCATCTTTCCTGGTGCCCGGTTGGGATTTAAACCTTGTTCTTAAGTTTCTTTTGGGTGCTCAGTTTGAGCCTTTACATTCTTGCCCTTTGAGGCTGTTAACTCTGAAAACTGTGTTTTTAGTTGCGGTTACTTCCGCTCGCAGAGTGAGTGAGTTACAGGCACTTTCAGTTAAGCCACCCTTCACTGTATTTCACAAGGACAGAGTTGTCCTTAGAGTTCGTCCTTCTTTTCTTCCGAAGGTGGTTTCAGAATTTCATTTGAGCCAGAAGGTTGTTCTTCCGGCGTTCTATCCTCCTCCACATCCTGGTAAGGAAGAGGAGAGGCTCCATAGGCTTGATCCTAGGAGAGCTTTAAGCTTTTATGTTTCACGCATGTCCCGGGTCAGAGTGGACGATCAACTCTTTATTGGTTACGCTGGAAAGCGTTTGGAACAAGCTGTGACGAAACAGACTTTGTCTCGCTGGATTATTTTGGCCATCTCGGAGTGTTACCGCTTGGCGGGTAAAGACCCACCGGCTGGCTTGCGGGCCATTCTGCCAGGGGTATGGCTGCCTCTTCTGCCCTGCAGAGGGGTGTTCCTATTCGCAACATCTGTGATGCAGCCACCTGGGCTTCAGTACATACATTTGTACGTCACTATTCCCTCGATTCCATCCGAGGACAGGATGGCCTTTGGCAAGGCGGTCCTTTGCTCTGCTATTTGATTGGCAATTCTAAATTTTGATTCTAAATTCTTTCCCTCCTCCTTGCTCTGGTACTGCTTTGGGAGTCTGTCATAGATATGGAATATGTCGGAGGACCCAATCCCCTCGAAGAACAAGTTACTTTCTTCCCTGGTAACGTTCTTTCGATGGGATGGTCCGACGACGTATTCCATATCGCTCCCTCCCTACCTTCCCCGCTGCAGAATTTCTTTTGCGATTGCAGCTTTCGTTCCGCAAGGCTTTGTGTCTGACTTGCAGTTGACTAATGTCACACGTTCTGGGGGAAAAAACTACAACTGAGGCTACGGGCGTTGTGCGTCCTACTTATCACATCGGATGACGTCGGACGTCGGAGGAGGTCCTCGACGAAGGCACATCGACGTCATCGACGCAGGACGCAGACGCCGAAAAAAGTTTCCGAAGCAGCACAGCTGTGGTGATTACCTGTCATAGATATGGAATACATCGTCGGACCATCCCATCAAAAGAACGTTACCAGGTAAGAAAGTAACTTGTTCTTCTTTTCCCATTATGGTATTGTGTACCTTTTGATACCCTCGTCCACTGCTATGTATGGCAATTTGGTTTGTTTGCTTTTGTTTGTATGATTCTTCGTTGAAGTATGGCTCTGTGGTGGTGGTGAGACTCCACTCACCAGTACAGATGTTGCCAAAGGTATTTATGTTGATATTGCGTTTGTTTCGAAGTAGTGGTTGTAGTTTACCAATTAGTTTTGTTAGTGGTTTCATTCTGTTTAAAATTAATGTAAACGATTTCCGTTTCAGGACCATTGCACTGTCTACAACAGATTCCAGGATTACTTTTCTGAGCGTGAGTTCTCCCCTCTATAAGGTTCTGAAGGACTCTGTGGTGGAACATTTTTTGTAAAATGAATTTTTTGGAATGCTTCTTTGTGGTTACATTACCATTTGTACGTGCTCTGTTAGCAATAGTGTGAGTTGCACTCTTTTTAGTGCTTTTCTTTTCATTGCCACATTTTGACAGAGGAATTACAGTGTCCTTACTGGCAGGTGCTTCCCTTTTCATTAATAACTGTATGAGCTCTTCTCTTGGAACTTTCTGTACAAATTCTGCTAGGGGTGGATGGCTGCTTTCTATTCATTTAAGTTGCGCTGATCTAGTTCTGTGTTGTTTTCTACAGAGTTGCTGTTTGGTAGGCATTCTGTAGTAGATGTTGGAGAAAAAAGGAAAGTGTGGGTGTGCAGATTTTGAAATGTATATGTGTGCAATGTGCATGAGTGGTTGAATATCAGGGTAGGCATATAAATGGAAGTGTGTCACTGTGTAATAGGCTCTAACTTTCGGTTGAGAACGCTATATTACTATCTGGGGGTTAGTATAATGGTGGCGAGATGATAATATACAGTGAGGAACTGTAGAGGTGTCATGAGTAAGAATGAAGCACATACCGGTGGGTTGACGCAATTCTGTATCTTACAGTACAACAACACTGCACTTTCTCAGTAACACATAAAACACTACAATGGTATTGTACTTACTTTGTTTGTTGGTGAGAGTAGGTTTATTCTAGGTTGTATTTTCAAGTTCACACGCCAGTGGCTTTCAGGACAGAGGTGGGTACTGCAACTGTATAAGAAGATTGTAAGAAAATATGTTTGGTAATGGCATAGTGATTGCATTTGGAGAATACATTCCTTAAAAGTGTAGGGGGATGTCCTGGCAGGAAGAGTTAGTGTGTGTGTATACATGTATGGCTTAGTCTATGAATGGGGACTTGGGAACATCAGCATGTTTGGTAAGGGGGTTAGTGGGTTATTTGGAAGTGTGTTGTATGACGTGCTCTTTGGCAAGTGCTTGCATTGGTGTAGGACTAATTTATTTGAAAATTGATTACTTCTCATTGTAGAAGGGTGAGAAAAACTTTCGGAAAGATGTACAGATTGCAAAGGAGAATGTTTTCATATGTGCAATTACATTTACTTTTCTGCATATATATGCTTGCTACATGTGTGGAGCAACTGTTTGAGTTCTTTCATTTATTCATGCACATTTATGAATGGTACTGTTGTCAATGCACATATAATTTTTTAGTTTTTTAAGTAATGTTGCAATCTATGAAGTGTGCAAGGTAAGTGGCAGGCATCCTGGTGTTATGCATTGAATGTATGCACTTGGCTTAGTTTGGTAGGATACATTCACTGATCGTTTTCTGTGCTTTTTTTAACAAATTTCTTAGGGGGTGCGTTAATGGGGGAAAAGATCATAAACTTGACTGAAAGAAAGATGAGAGTAACTGTTTGGATATTACAATGGCTGCTATGGGTAAATGCCACCTTTGCAAGCACGCACCACTGTAGGAGGCATTTGATGGTAGGTGATGGGAGAAATGACAGTATGCTTTTTGAGTACTTTATGGAGGTTCAGTGGCAGGTACCCTGTTGCGAGGCACTTATGACACAGTTGTAAATGTACTGTACAAAAAGTATTGATACCTGCAGGTTGTGGTGATGGGTGACGATGTGGATGAATCTGGATGCAGAAATCGTGGATAGATTTACAGTACTTTCCAGTGCAGGTACTTTTGAGTCACAGGACACTTGTACTCTGAGTGTTTAACGGTTAGTATGGAGTGTTCAACAGAGATGATAGTGTTAGATGCAGAGGCCTTGGATGTGATTGGTGGAATGCGTGTATGACTGTTTAACAGTAGACAATGAGGGAGTGCTGGAAAGGGTAGAAGGGCTGCCCCTGCTTTACTGGGGCGCGGCCCTCATGGTAGTTGGGGAAGCGCATGTGCTCATGCTGTCCTCCTTACTATTCCTGGCATGGAAATTGGACTGCGGATTATCCAATCAGGTATTGAGGGTGTGCTTAATAGGAAGGGGTGCTCATACATTTTTTAATTGCTGTGTACAGTGATGATGGCAGAGATGCAGAGAGAGAGAGTGCTCATCGTCAGTGATTCGTTTGTGGGTGACCCGCACACATATACCCACGGTAGCGGCGTTGATGATAATGTTGGTGTGGAAGGAGTGCACGCTTTGTGGTGCATTGTAGCTCTATCAAGTTTGCAAGCTGTCATTGCAGATTGCAGAGATGTGGCCACTTGGACTACGGTTGACATAATAGTACTGCATTGTGGAGCACTGCATGTGGCTTTTCGCACTGCTGCAAGTTTGCTCGGCGAACTGAAGGAGGAGCTAAAAGCAGTGATGCATATTTTTCCCACTGCGACAGTGATTTATTCATGTATACCACCAAGACTAGTGTGGAACAATCCTGATGTACTTTCTTCCGAGGCAGAGAAGGAAAGGTGTCTTGTAAATGGCGGCATGTCTGCTTTTCTGTTCGATGCTGGGATGTTCTTCTGTGCCCATGAGAACCTCAGTATTTCTAATGTGAGGTTCTTCAGTGGAGCTGATTTTTTTTTTTTGTCCCCCATTGAAAATGCTCTTGTGTTCCAGAATCTAAAAGATAATTTGGAGAAGCTTGTGTAATAATGTAAGGAGGAGAAGAAGAGAACAATCCCCGACAAATACAAAAAAGTGTATGGCTTTTGGGCGACTCCTGGATACATTGGGGGAAAGTGTACGCAGAACGCTGTGGAGTGGTTGCACACATTGGGTTCCATAATGTGGATGTCTGTTAAGAAGGATTTCTGAACTCTGACCTGTAGGGGCAGAGGTTCAGAAGGCCAACCTAGTTTCTTGGAACAGGGTAACCTCTGGAGAAGCCAGACAAATCAGGGTAGCTATGGCAGGCGGTCAAGACTAAGTCTCAGGAGGGATGAGGGTGACTGAAAGACCTCAATGAGCATTCAAAGCAAGGACACCTACAAATTACTCCAGACAGGTGTTATATTAAAAATATAGACACATTTATTACAAGGCCTTTGTAACATAGACCATAGCAAAGAATCACAGTAACACTAAATAAACCAACACATCACACTCAATACAATATATATACAAGACCATTGGGGTCCAAAGGGTTAAATGCATGAAATATGTTGACAACCTAGAGGGGAAGGAAACAGGCAGTGCAGGTAATCTTTAGACCCAGTTCCACATCAATAATACACCTAACTAAGAGGCAGTCCAAGCCCTCCGAAGAGAGGAGCCTTGTTCTCAATAGTACATGCACGCGCTTGTGCCAATGGACAGGATAGGGTCTCTTCAAGGGTCTCTAGCAGCTCAGGAAGGTGGATGAGACGATGCAGAACAAGTTCCCACTATTCAAGAAGGACCTCCACTTGAGGGCAGAGGCAGTTTGAGAGTGCGGGATGGAGTCGCAATAGCTGTGGAAAGGAAAGGGGCCCTCAGGGGCCACTTGTGTGTAAAAATGGGCTCCTGCGCTACGGGCCACTGGTTGGGGTAAGGAGTACTCACCGGTCCCCGATGCAGGAAGACCCAAACTTTGCCACTTCGCTGGCAGGTTCGAATGTGGCAAAAAGGATCTCTTGGCACCTTACAGTTCCCAAGATACAGCGATGATTCCCAAATGGGACAGTGGCGATTTCTCTGCTCCGGGGTGGAGGAATCGGCCCAGTTTCATTGCAGCAGGCTTCAAGGGCAAGAGTGTCAGAAATGCAGCAAACTTGCACAGGTCGTTGCCGCGGCAGGGCAACACGGTAACCGCGTTTACTCCGGTCCTGGCGCACTCGTCTCACTTCAGACCTGGGAATGCCAAGTATACGGAATTCGGTGTGAGGGTGCCGGGGACACAGAGCTAGCAGTGTACCAAGTTTCGAGCGCCACCTCGAAACGGCAGCGGTGACAGAGCAAAGCAACTGGGTAAGATGGTCAGTTCACTGGTTCACCCAGGACACTTCCGAGAAAGCTTACTTGCAGAGTTTGATGAAAGTGCCGAGAATAGTTGGTCCCACTATTCCAATGGGTTGAAGCATCTTCGCAGACCTTCTAGGACGACCAGATGCAGAGGGGTCCCACAGGACGAAGCAGGCTCAGGGTGCCAAACCTTCCAGTAGGTCACCAGCGGTTCCTCGACTCGGCTTTGTGTTGCAGGATACATGGCTCCTATCCTTTGTTATGTGTGAACTCTGGAGATCGACCTGGTAGTGGTGTTTTCAGCCTCCTCTTATCCAAAGTTCCCTTTGCGCCAAAACGAAGAGGACCCAATGGGAGATCTGCTCATAAACATGCACTCCATTCGTGGACCAATCATGGACCACAGTGGTCCAAGGCATTCAGGGCACTCCAGACTCTCTGGCATCCAGGATGTGTATTGGGATCAGACATCCCAGCCCACATCCTGGAGGCACACGCGCAAGGCATGCAGAAGTCTGCGAAAGCATTGGGATTCGCGGGAAAAAGCATGACCAAATAAGGACTGACCCGGTCGACTCGACCTGGGGAAGGTGAAGGGGCAACATCGTAAGAAAGGGTTAAAAATAAAGCGAAAAGATAGCTGCCACCAGTCCTGTCCATGACACATCTGCACAGTTGATACAAAGTCCAGCGAGAGTTTCTAGGACCTTTTGAAATGACTGGAGACCCAAGTGTGCTGTATGGTAAGATACATTGCACACTTGTTACATGTTGCACAAAAGCTGCAACATGAGGAAAAGACTAAGGGAAACAAAGCCTCCCAGTACTGACTGTCTTAAGGGCATGTCAGTTTCCCCATAAAATGTGAGCGAAAGCTCAGAGGAGTGCAGCTGAAGGCTGTGCTTCTCTGGCAAAGTCAGTCAATGGTGTCTAAACTGCAGCAGCATAAAGTTTGGGGGTTGACACATGGAGGGAAAATTACATACAATTATGAAATCTTTCCTAACAATGTCCACTGTTACGGAGACTGGCTGCATGTGGGTCCTCTTTGTGCCACTTTGGTGATGCTCGATCATCCAGACATTATTATTATTCATTGTGGAGGGAACAGTTTAGGACATGTTACCGGCATCTCACTGCAATTTGCGGTGAAGGAGAAACTTCGACTAGTCATGGAAATGTTTCCAAAGTCGCACATGCATTTTTCTTACATTGCCCAGAGACAGATGTAGCTGCGTTCTACCTCATTTGGGCCACAAATGGAGACAGTGCGGCGCGCTGTGTGCGCCTTTTTTGCGAGACGTTGGCATGTTCTCTTTCCATAGTGAAAACATTACGTTTCGTAGTACCAACATTTTTTGTTCAGATGGAGTCCATCTCACTCATGCTGGCAATGAGATGTTTCTGCGTAATATCCAGAATGAAGTGCAGCGCTTCTTGCAAGTCTAGCATACATTACGCCAGTGAGTGTTTACCACTTCAAACCTTCCAAACACAAACAGCACAAAAAAGCCCTTTTGAGAGCCACCACTTCCTTTTGGGAATGTGTGCAATGTTTGTGACGGAGCCAAGCCTCGCATTTTTTTACCGTGCTGTCCGCAGAGCTTATAGGCTGCGAAACTGCCTGCATAGTTTCATTGGAATTCTATTTTTGAACTGTGAAAGATGGCTCTGAAAAGAGCCTCCCCCACCCTCCCACCTTTCTGGTTGTTTTGCATTTTTGCTATTCTTCTAACACATGACACAGAAGGGAAGAAAGGGAAGGGAGGTCAGGGAAAGGGCACCAACCACAGGGATAAGAAAGGGCACGTGGAGAGAGGAAGATGTTGGGTGGGCCTTACTTAGGTAGGGGGAACTCCTTGTCATGCTCCCAAACCAAAGCCTCAAAAGCACTTCATAGTTGCTCCCCCCTGCAGAGTACGGCATCGCAGTACATGCACAATGCAGTGACCTTTGAAAGGTACGGGTCTGCTGCGGTCTGTATGGCCTGCAAGGCTGGTTTACGGATCTGCTGCCCCACTGGAGTGTCCCTAGTGGTGGCAAGAGCAGATGTGGAGGATGCTGTAGAGGAAATGAACCTACTCCCTTGTTTGAAGGGGACAACCCTCCGAACTGCTGCCTTGTGGTTCGATTTCAGGTGCCGCCGCATGGAGGTGGTGCCGTAGCTGTACAAGCCAGGTTTTCCGCGACCGAGTACATTCAGTGCATTTCACCTGGTTAGCACGAGCTTTGGGCACGTCTCCTATGGTGGTAAACAGTTTCCACACCCACGACTCATGTTGGCTGCGGGCAATGGGGAATCGCTCTACTTTATCTTCGTTCTCCTCTTGATCTCTATCTACATTACCACGCCTGTTCCCTTGTCCAGGCCCTTCGGAAGGAGGTGGTGGTGGTGGGTGGTAGTTAGTGGTGGTGAGGGTGAGGGTGAGGGTGTGGGTGCTGCTGAGTTAGAGACAGTAGCAGCAGCCATGGTTGCTATTAGTTGGAAAGGTAATATAGCAGAACAGATTTGGTCCCAAACCAATTTCAGCACGAAGCAATGTGCACTGATGCTCTGTTCTGGAAAGCCAAACACAGAATGCAGAGCAGTTCTGGGTGTGGCCTTTTATAGGGCTGCTGTGGAGCACTTGCAACCAGAAAGCAGCCCAAATCTTTCTCAAAAATAGGTAGATGTACAAGGGCAGAGTATAGGAACTCTGTAAGGGTGCACTTATGGAGAAACACTGCATACATTGCAGAAAATAGTACTTTTTTGATGTCCAGGGGACCAGGTCATGTCCGGGAAATTAGGGCCCACGTGCAGCATGGGTGCGGTCCCATGGTGACGTTGTGAATGTTGCCCATTGGGACGGCTGTCCGGAGGACGCATATTGGGCGGAATACTTTGTGCGCATGTGCAAAGGTGTCCTACGGTCACCGTTGGGTTCCCCCGGACTAATTAAGAGTGCAAGGACATCTATCTACATTACCACGCCTGTTCCCTTGTCCAGGCTCTTCGGAAGGAGGTGGTGGTGGTGGTGGTGGTGGTGAGGGTGTGGGTGATGCTGAGTTAGAGGCAGTAGCAGTAGCCATGGTTGCTAATAGTTGGAAAGGTAATATAGCAGAACAGATTTGGTCCCAAAGCAATTTCAGCACAAAGCAATGTGCACTGATGCTCTGTTCTGGAAAGCAAAACACAGAATGCAGAGCAGTTCTGGGGTGTGGCCTTTTAAAGGGCTGCTGTGGAGCACTTGCAACCAGAAAGCAGCTCAGATCTTTCTCAAAAATAGGTAGATGTACAAGGGCAGAGTGTAGGACCTCTGTAAGGGTGCACTTTCAGAGTAACACTGCATACAGTGCAGAAAGTAGTACTTTTTCGATGTCCAGGGGCCCAGGTCGTGTCCGGGAAATTAGGGCCCACGCGCAGCATGGGTGTGGTCCCATGGTGACATTGTGAATGTTGTCCATTGGACGGCTGTCCGCAGGACGCATATTGGGCGGAATATCGTGTGCGCATGTGCATAGGTGTCCTACGGACACTGTTGGGTTCCCCGGACTAATTAAGAGTACGACACAAGTGCCCCAAACATTTTTGAACAAGCTGGGTGTTTGTAGGGTACAGCAGGTGGGATGTTCAGGTGCACAGCTACCCGCACGACGTGGGTGGGCGCCTCGAACTACTACAAGTACATCAAACATTTCTTTGCATATCTTGGACAGGGGCAGTGTTACCAGGACACAGAGGAACAGATACGCTTGTGCTCATACAACTAATTACAGTTGGTTCACAAGATGTGGCCCGTAGTGGCGTCCTACGGATGCCTCCATTGTGATAGCGGATAGGCCGGACAGGTGTGGTGTCCATAGGACACCTCCATTTTGCTTATTTGCTGTCATCCCCACCAGTACTGTGCCCCGCAGAGTCATAACGGGATTTTAAAAACAAAGGAAAAGCCACATATACACTCAGCAACAATGTACATATCAACCTTTATTTCCACACGTTCATAGATACTATTAGGAAATGGAAGGGGTACCAGAAATGGATACATATACAGGGGAATTGGGGATTTGTACAAGTTGGTCATGAGGGGAGGAAGGAATTGAGGTCTCATCGAAACGTCTCTGATGACACAGAATTTGCTGGGATAGCGTGCTGGGGAATGGGGAAGGGTTACAAGTGCAGGTGGGGCAGTGGTATTTTATTTTCTCCATAATATGTCCTAGTAAAAAATCTTTTAAGGCGGCAAAATTGTTCAACAATTCCTCCATTTTGGCGGTCAGGCTGTCCAGTTTGCTATTTACAGCGTTTCCTTCAGTACCTGTGGCCGTATGGTGTCGTGGAAGAGGTGCCGCTTGTGGTGCATTCCTTGCATTTCCAGTGTATTTGTTAAAGTAAAAAAAATGTGTTAGGTGTACATGATGCAATATATAGTAATTGTTTTTAATTTTCACACTGCAATGCCTACCAATTGTGATTTTCACTCATTTTGTCACGAGGGAAATTCTCTTCCAGCCTTCTAGGGTGCTTGCCATTGCTGTGTACAAAAAAGAAAATAATGCTTTTATACTATTGTACACTGCACGACCTCTGCAATTATAAGACAAACCTTGGTGTACTTACCACATTGTAGTGACGTTCTGCTCTCAGTACTTTGCAGTCCTTACTGTGCCAGTTCGTTCTTCGTTCCTATGTAAAGCAGCAGTGCTGTAAGATTGTTGAATCGCAGATGTTACTTCTCTTGTTGGTTGGTTGTTGGTTCCATTATGCTGCATACCCTATGCCTTTGCTCTGTTTGTTTCAAAAGTACAGAGTCTGCAGAACTACTCTGTTTTCCCTTCCAATTCACGTACATGGTGCTGTTTATATATGTTCCTTGTCTTTGCTGCATGGTACCCCTATGTATGAGAACCCCTGCCTTTCTCAGCAGGTTGGTTGCCACCCGATGTCCGCGAACAGACGCATAGTCCGCGACCACTGTGTTTACTATCATGGAGCCAGCGAGTTCAGAATGCTGTACAGTACATCTATACAAACTAAGGGTATCTTGGTAAAAACCTATGAAATTCAGTGGAAAAAAACATTGTTAAAGGGATGTTATGGTTAAGTTGCGCAACTAAAAACCTATCAAATTCAGTGAAAAAACGTTGTTAAAGGGACGTTATGGTTCAGTTGCCCAAATAAAAATCTATCACATTCAGTGCAAAGGCTTCTTTAAAGGACTGTTATAGTTACTCTGCACTAATAACAACATTTCCCTATTGTGGTTACAAGTAAAACCAAAAAACTCCAGAAATTTGCTAGTTATGGTAAGCTAACCAACCATAGCTCACGCCACCACTGTGCACTTCAAGGACTACCACCCATGACATCAACGATGACATCACATATGTCCTTGATGACATCACTGGTGACATCACATGTGCATGTCGTTTTCATGCACAGCCTCTACAAGGGATTGTCATTATAATGTTGCCAGAAAAATATCAGAAATCATTGGAAGAACTAGCAGGCGCCAAATAGTTCATTAAGCGCTACATTGCTATAAACACCATTGCTTTACTGACTTCTTTCCATTACATGAACGAACTCCTGTACAAACGTAGGCATTCTCTGCAGCATGCGCCACAGCAGTGCAATATTCAATACTTTTCCATGTTGGGTAGTAAAATCATGAATCCTTTCTTTTCAGAGATTTGCGCACTGTGAAACATGTAATAAGTACCTAACAATTCCTCCATTACTGCATAATTGTACTACTACACACAAAACAGAAAGAGACCACAACACATACAAATACGAGCACATACAGAGAAAGTAAAGTAAGCAAAAAAACAGCAGCATTACCAGAAAGTGTTCATAACCTAACTACTTTACTTCATGCAAAGACATGACTGCTGTGTTCCAGGCTTGCTTCTTCGCCTATGTTTATGCATCATATGATGTGCCTGAACCCTAAGGAAAGTAGTGTAAGTACATATGAGAAGGGTAAGGTCTACAAACATAGTACCTTTTGCATTTTTACTTCCTGACTGTGAGTGAAAAATACTACCTGTCCTACATATGTCAGTGAACAAAAAAAGAGGGAGCCAGACACGCGAGGTCATCAATGATATTTGTGATGTCGTCTTTGATGTCATGGCTGGTAGTCCTTGAAGTGCACAGTGGTGGCGTGAGTTATGTTTGCTTAGCTTACCATAACTAGCAGATTCCTGGGGGAGTTTTGGTTTTACTTGTAACCACAATAGGGATAGGTTGTTATTAGTGCAAAGTAAATATAATGGTCCTTTAAAGAAGCGATAGCACTGAATGTGATAGCTCTTTATTTGGGCAACGGAACCATAACGTCCCTTTAAAAACATTTTTTCACTGAATTTGATAGGTTTTTAGTAGCGCAATTTAACCATAACGTCCTTTTAACAACTTGGTTTTCACTATATATATATATAATATATATGTATGTATATATATATATATATATATATATATGTATATATATTTTTTTTCTAGCCTCACCTATGGTTAAGAGGCAATCATCAAAATATCAGATAAAATATGGCTCCAGCTAGAAGGACACTTTTGGAAGAAAGTGATGAGAGTGCCTAACTCTCTACCTATGCATATTTTGCAAAGAGAACTAAGCATGTCCTCTTTACAGGTAAACGTGGAGTGGAAAAGATTGGCCCTGTATGATAAATGCATAGATGTGAACTGTCCGGAAATCTTCAAGATCATCAAAAAAGAAATGACTCAAGATCCCGATCAAACCTTAAGAAATTGGATGAATATCAACGATGAAAAACTAAAAAAAAAAGATGCACAAGAGAGGATCTCCTATCAAATCCAGGTACAGTTAAAAAGAAACTATACAATCAGGATTGGATTACAGCCTTGGATAAAGCTGCAACCTCCAAACTGCATTGCCTGTTAGACCACGAGACAAGGAAGTTGGGCACTCTCCCGAAATACCTTGAGAAATTTCTGAATAAACAATTCAGAAATCATTTTCTTCGGATTTGACTAAATGTATTCCCAACCAATGAAATAGTGGCCGTACGTTTTTGACCTGATGTAAAAACTTCAAGCCAGTGCTGATTCTGTTCAGAGTTAGACCAAGTGGAGACTTTAAAACATCTGTTGTTATTCTGTACAGGTCTTACTGAGGTGAGAGCATTTCATTTTGGTGCTATAATCAACTCTGTCCCATCATTGAGCCCAGAGGACTGCTGCACTGCCCTACCAAATGGAGAGAAGGTGTCACGGGTTCTATCTGTGGTGACCTTTACAAACAAAGTTCTAAAAAGGGATGGTTTGTGTGGATACGTCGTGACTCGAAATGGGTTTTGAACGTACAACTTTTGAGCTTTTTATTTTAGTTGGCAATGAAAGTAACTCAGGACTGATTAATCTTGTATCTTGTGAGAAGAAGGTTGTGATTATACTTTGTAAAAGTTATTTTTTAATTAAACTAACACAATAAAAAATATATATATATATATATATATTTACAACATTAGTGGCGATGAAGGTGGCTGAGGAGGAAGACCCAGAGAGCGGAGCAGAGCACTTACCAGTCTCTGTGAAGGAGTTTGTCGGTATCGTACAGCATTGGTGTGGCTGGCCAGTGTCCCAAGAGACCAGAGCCACTCTCAGGGCTGTTATCATTGTCGCTGTCTGGCTGGGTCTACATTAAGGCTGTGGTGGCTGC
The DNA here is from genome assembly GCF_040938575.1 of Ambystoma mexicanum. Taxonomy (NCBI): domain Eukaryota; kingdom Metazoa; phylum Chordata; class Amphibia; order Caudata; family Ambystomatidae; genus Ambystoma; species Ambystoma mexicanum. The sequence goes on along the minus strand of NC_090931.1, from coordinate 441,253,401 downwards.
GGTATCCGACGTTGCCGGTGAGGTGTCGTGGTCGGGAGGGAAGCCCTGGGCTGGCCCGGCAGACCGAAACCCCTGTCGGGGCTAATGTCATTTTCGCTGTCTGACTGGCTCTACATTAAGGCTGTTATGGCTGCGGTATACAAAGTTACCGGTGAGGTGTCGTGGTCGGGAGGGCAGCGCTGGGCTGACCCGGAAGGCTGGCAGCTAAGAGGCGGTCGGAGAGGCTTGTGCCTGTAAATCGCTGTAACTGTTTTGAGGTGGAGGCGGGCCGGCTGTGCAGACGCGTTGTCTGTGCGCACACTATGATTATGGCTTGATTATAGTGGGCACTGTGTTGCCGGCTGTATGTAGCGCCACCTACAGGTCAGGTGGTAGTATGCCAGGAAGGCCCGGTCCTGCCAGGGACATTCTCCTTCCTAATGTTTGTGACTTTTGATTATATTTTTTTCTGTTTTAAAATTATAAAGTCTTGCCATGCAGAATCTAGACCCACCCCCCACAATTGTGGCTACCCGGGTGAGCCGCCAGTTCCATGAGAATACTGGAAAGATAAGTTCTATTTTGTGCCATCTGGTTTTGAGAAATTCTCTGATGAAATAAAATGTTCAACTCACATGTGTTGTGTGAGGGCAGAAGCAGTAAGTGGTAAAAAGGTTACCAGGTGTACACGGTATTGAAGGGGAAGAAGGTAGGGTGCTGGTGATGGCTTGTACAGAAAGGCAATGAGGAAATTGGAAGCACAATATGGCAAACAAGTGAATGTGGTGTTGGAGCGATACAAATTCTTTTCAAGGAAACGGGTTGGTGAATCGGTAATTAATTTGTGGCTGATTTAAGGGGGCTGTTAGCATCATGCAAATTTACAGGGAGGGAGGATGAGTATATTTGTGATCATTTAATGAATCGGCACAGAAAATGTTCTAACTGTTACCTAGAATCTAGTTCTGTTTTTACATGTACTTTGTAACCTGGGATCTACGTGTGTTTTTACATGTACTTTGGAATCTCAAATCTGGGTGTGTTTTTACATGTACTTTGGATTCTCAAATCTAGATGTGTTTTTACATGTACTTTGGATTCTCAAATCAATGCCTTTAAACTTAAAATCTGGGCAGTGATTGTTTTCCTCTGCTATTATCGCTCACCTAGTCTGGGTACTTAGATTCCTGCTACCTGTGCATACCCTGTTCAAAGCACCCCGTTCATTTGTCCCGGCTTGGCTACTAGGCCACGTGGTGAGCTTATTCGTGCACTGTACAGCTCCCCTGTCTCTCTATCCCTTCCCACTCCCTCACCACTTGGCACTCTCTATCTCCCCTATCTATTTTAACTGCTACTCTCTCAACTATCCTACCTCTCTCACAAAGTCTGAAAGATAAAAGCTTAAAAGAGCACTCCTGGCCCCCAAACCAGGCCTACCTATTGCTGACACTTATGTCAATGCTACTTCCAGACAGACTATTACTGACATCCTCTTCTCTGTCCCCTCCCCAGACCTGTGTACCCCCACCTCATCTTCACTCTTTCCCCTTTCTCCTCACCCATTAATGGTGGCACTAGATGGGAAGTACTCTTGGCATACTTCTCATCCTCTAGATGCATTATTAATGTCTATCACAATGGCACTATCATGGCCCAAGTTTCTCAACCTATCCTTCTCCTCCTTGACTGGTGCCTACCCTCTCTCATTAACTTCCTCCCTTCTCCTGCTACTCCTCCTCCCTCCTTTCCTCTCACTCCCTCACCACCACTGGTTGGAGAGCAAAGCCCGTGTACCCCTCCTCGGAAAACGTTCAAAGGTAGTAATCGGCTTCACTTAGCTACTCTGAACGCTCGCTCTGCTGTCAAACACTCCTCTGACATCTGTCACCATCTTGAACACTTTGACCTCAACGTCCTTGCCCTAACCGACACATGGCTAATGCCAGCTCTGTTATTGCTCTTGACACTGTCCTTCATGAAGGCTACAAAACCCTCTCCAAACCCAGGCCCAACCGGCCCGGAGGTGGAGTGGCCCTGATTTTCCCAGTGTGGGTCCCTGCTGCTATCATACTTACTCCTCATTTGAATGCCTTGTCTGCAGGCTCAGGGTCTTTCCTACTCTCTCACTCACCTGCGCTACCATCTACAGGCCTCCTGGTCCCATCTCTCTCTTTCACTCTGAATGGGGTGACCTCACCTCCTTCCTCTTGACCTCTTCCTCCAAACTCCTCCTCTTTGGAGACTTCAATATCCACCTCGACTCCCCTGAAACAGCCCCCTCATTGTTCCGTGACCTCTGCGACTCCCTTTCTCTCACTATTCTTCCTCCTGGCTAGACATAGTCAGCCAGACACACTTTGGATGCCCTCATCTATGGGGACATCTCTATCTCTAACTCGGTCACCGCTCCCCTCTCCTGGTCTGACTACTCTCTCCTTTCTTCCTGCTTGGGGCCCCTTGGCCCTCTATCTGAGCCACCCCCAACACTGCCAGCCTCCTTCGCCGTCATTCAACCGATGAAGCAAGTGTCAATCTCTGCTTTTGCTTCCACTTTCATCGGTCCTCCCATCCCTGCTCCTGACTCTCCCTCTCACTCTCTCCTTGCTGACCTGCACCACTCCATCTCCAACACCCTCAACATCCTTGCCCCTGTCATGAGGATCTGCATGAAGCCTGCCACTTAATGCAACATCTGGTACGATACCGTTCTGGCATCTCTGAAACGTAAGCACAGAGTCACTGAATGGAAGTGGCAGACTTCGGGTTCACCCCCTGGCAAATTGGCCTGCTGCCTGCTCTGAAGGGAATATCGCTTTTCTATTCACTCTAAGTTTAGGGCCCACATCCAAGCCCGCATCTCTGGAGACACTAACAACACAGCAGAACTTTTCAAAATCTACAAGGAACTCACCAATCCAACTGCAGTCTCTACCTCTCTCTCTCCTTCCCAGGCTCTCTGCGCTGCCTTCGCCTCCCATTTCACCTCTAAAATGCACAATATTGTGTCTTCACTCTCCACCACCCCCACCTCCCTTCCCTCAGTCGTGCCTCCTTGGGCTCCCCCCTTAACACCACTTGCACTCTCCTCCCTCGTGCCTACAACACCTGATGAGGTCGCTAAAGTTGTCCGCTCTATGAAGGTCCCATCCAAACAGGTGCTCCCCTGCTCTTCTAGAGCCACTAAGGACATCTCCTCTCTTGCCCTGGCCCTTGCTGTTAGGAAAGATTTCTTAATTGTGGGTAATTTTCCTTCCATGTGGCAACCCCTAAACTTTTTGCTGTTGTTTTCACCAGGATCTAGACTTTGCCAGAGAAGTGCAGCCCTCAGCCGCACTCCTCTGGGCTTTCGCTCCATTCTTACGGGGAAACTGACATGCCCTTAACACAGTCAGTACCGGGAAACGTTGTTTTCCTTAGTTCCTTTATCATGTTGCAGCTTTCGTGCAACATGACACAAGAGGGCACTATAAGCTAAGTTACTGCTCTCTTGGGTCTCTAGCCTTCTACAGGCCCTAGATACTCTTTTTGGATTGTAAATGATCGGTGCAAGTGAATCACGGACGGAACTGGTGGCAGCGATCGTTTCTTGTGTTTTTGAGCTCCTTTTGGCGTTTTAAGCGCGTTTCTCGCGCTTAGCCCAAAATGGTGACCTGGCTCCCAAAATGGCCAGACCACAAGGCTCCCTGTCCTGTCTGCTGACCGGCTTGCCCCATTCACCTTCCCCAGGTCGAGCCGACCCGGGGCCTTCCTTATTTGGGCATGTACTTTCCCGCGAAACACAGATGCTTTCGCGGGCTTCTACAGGCCTTGTGTGTGCCTCTAGGATGTGGGCTGGGATGTCTGGTCCCAATACACATCCTGGGTGCCAGAGAGTCTAAAGTGGTATGAATGCCTGGGACCACCGTGGTCCGTGATAGGTCTACGTATGGTGTGAGTGTTTTGTGAGCAGATCTCCCATTGGGTCCTCTCCGTTTTGGCGCGAAGGGAACCGTGGATAAGAGGAGGCTGGAAACACCACTACCATGTCGACCTCCTGAGTTCTCACAAACAAAGGGATACAGGAGCCAAGTATCCTGCAACCACGAGGCTGAACCGAGGAATCGCTGGTGACCCGCTGAAGGACTGCTCCTCTGCACTGCTGTCGCTTTGTGAAACCCTTTCTACCTCGGATCGAACGAGAAGGCCAGTACTGGTACTTCGACCCTTGAAATAGTGGGAACAACTATTCTCGGCATCTTCACCATCTCCTGCACGTAAGCCTTCGGAAGTGTCTCTGGGCCATCCAGTAGACTGACCAGCCTACCCAGGAGTCTTGCTCTGAAACCGCCGTAAGGTTGTGTTGTATTACGAGTCCTTGTCACTCTCACACGATTCGTACACTTGGCATTCCCAGGTCTGAAGTGAGGAGTGTACATTTGGCTGGAATACACACGGCCGCTCCGTTGCCCTGCTGTGGTAACAAACTGTGCTGGTTCACTGCGTTTGGGACGTCCCCAACTCAACTTCTGCTGCTGCGGAATCTACACGACGACGAGACGTCCCCTGCTCCTATCTGAACCTGCCAGCACTGAAACGGACGCAGAGAAGCCTGGGTCTGCTTGCATCGGGGACCGGTGAGTAGCCTAGCTAGGAACTGGTCGCCCTCCTGCAGGAGCCCATAGCTTTCCTCCGCTGTGTCTAACAGCACGCCTTTCCGTACTCGCACTCTGCTTCTGCCCACAGTGGAGGCTGCGCTTGAGTCGCGGAGCTCTGTTCATCTTCATTTGTTCACCGAACTGAACTGCCTGATTCCCTCGAAGAGACTCCCCTATTTGCCCGTTGGCACCAGCGTGTGCAGGTACTTTTGAGCACGAGGCTCCACTCTTCGTAGGGCTTGGACTTCCTTTTAGTTAGGTGCCTCTGAAGATGGACTGGGTCTTATTATTATTCGCACTGCCTGTTTTCCTCCCCATCTAGGTGGTCTACACATTTCGTGCGTCTAACTCGTTAGACTCGTTTGTATTTGTATATATATTGTATTGGTTTGGTATGTGTTGGTTTACTGGGGTTTTATTGTGATTTCTCGCTACGGTCAATGTTACAAAGGCCTTGTAATAAATGTGTATATATTTTTAATATAACACCTGCTTGGAGTAATTTGTAAGTGTCCTTGCTTTGTGTGCTCATTGCGGGCTTTCAGTCACCCTCACCCCTCTTGAGACCTAGTCTTGACCTCCGCGATCGCTACCCTGATTGGTCTGGTTTGTCCAGGGGTTACCCTGTTCCAAGAAATTGGGCTGGCCTTCTGAACCTCTGCCCCTCCCGGACAGAGTTCAGAAATCCGTCTTAACAAATTGGTGTACAGCGGTTGGATACGACTGAAGGTATCCAGTGTTGCACACGAGCGAAGGCATTTCAAGTTATTCCTACCAGGACACGTAGTGAATTATCGTAGTATAACTTTAAACAGGCCATAGTCCTATCTAACAGTATGGAAACAAATACCTTGTTAACTTTAAATGCTTCTAAATCCGAAACATTGAAAAAGATGTGTGCGGAGAGAGGTGTTTCCTCTCAAGGCACCAAATTGGATATGATCTAAAGAATCGTGGCGTGGCAAGAAGCGCAGCTTGACGCTATAACTTCTGAGGACAGTGCGGAAGGAGGTGGGGCTGCTCTCACTGGTAGAACCGACGGTTCTGCCGCTGCACTGATCCATCGCGACCACGAGGACAGGGAGGATGTGATGTCTAATGTTTCTCCATCCAGTGTCGATGGGGAGGCCATGCTTGAATTCAAGAAGCAAGAGCTGCTGTTTAGGCAGAAGGAGCTTGAGTTCAATATGGCCAAACTACAGGAAGAGCTTGAGTTCAATAGGGTCAAGCTAAAAATCGAACAGGCGGAAAAACAGAAAGACAGGGATCACCAGTTGGAACTAGCCAAGCTTCAGGTTGCAAATGGGTCCAAGGATCCCAGACATGGGTCTGGGGCCTCCTCTCATCCACGGTTTCCGAAAGATCTGCTCAGTGTGTACGAGGAAAGGAATGACATTATGGACTGGCTGAATATGTTTGAGTATGCATGTGAAGTTCAACAAGTTGACAATGCTGATAAGATTGCCTGGTTACTCAGCAGACTGCCCCATTCTGGCTGTAGTGCCATTATGGAAATGTCGAAGGCTGAGCGAGCTGATTTCGCAATGTTAAAGCAAACTCTCATTTTAAAGTTTGGAAAGACTCCAGCCCAATATTTAAAACGATTCCGAGAGTACAAGAAAAAAAGAAGGTGGTACTTGGGTATCTTTATGTAACCGAATCCTTAAAAAACTTGACTGGCTGGGTCGAAGGTTATAAGGTTTCTACCTTTGAAGGCATGATAAATCTTGTCATGCTGGAACACATTTTTGCATCTTCTTCCCCGGAGCTTAAGCAGCATTTGGCTGATTCGAAGGAGATAGATCCTAAGAAGCTGGCCATTGCAGCAGACTTATGGGTGTCACATTGAGTGTCCCATAAGGACAAAACTCATCCTGGTAAGCAGGAGGAAGGGAAAAAGTCCAAAGATAAGGAGGGTGGAGAATCTGATAAATCTTCTTCTCAAAAGGGCCACAAAAAGAAAAATAAGGGTAAGACACAAGAGAACTCACAGGGTAGTGGAGGCCAGCCTCCGAAACAGAACTCTGGTTACAATAAGCCTCCCTATGTAAACAGACCCAATGGATCTTGTTTTGCTTGTGGAGCAGCTGACCACGTGAAGGGGGATCCCCGTTGTAAGGTTAAACCTTTGGGGGTCCACTCCGCTAATCTGGCCTTCTCCTCCTACGAGGAAGAAGAGATTACAGGAGCATCCTTCTCCTCCGACTCCTTCCCCTGCGGGATAGAAGCTGAGGTAGTTTTAGTTTCCCTGGGTTCCTGGGAGACTAAAGTCGCAGAGGCATATGCTAGGATTCCAGATAATACCAAGCACTACTTTAAAGACAGTGTGCTGATCAATGGAGTAGATACTCCAGCTCTTAGGGATAGTGGGTGCAGTTGAACTGTAGTGGATTCTACCTTGGTAGACTCAGAGGAAGTTGCCAGAGCTACTCTGATGCCCACTAAGTTGGCTGACGGCCCACCTCACATGTTTCCAGTAATACCTGTAAATCTTACTTTAAATGGTAGAGCAGTCAGGATTCCAGTGAGCATTCAGAGAAACGTCCCAGGAAAGATCTTGTTAGGCAATGATCTCAGAGCTTTAGGGCTCGTAGGAGACACTGCCGACAGACCCTGCACACGGTCTCAAACACGGGCATCATTGGCCAAGACCAATACGCCGCCCCCGCCGACGGGGAAACCCAAGGCGAAAGGAGTAAGAAAGTCAAGACGAGGGAAAGAGAACATTCCCCCGAGCTCGCCTACCACTGCGGTGGAGGAAGTTGGCCAATCGCCCGGGCCTGACGAGGAGGTGGCGATGCCTGAAGTATTTGACCCCAACGACCATCCGGAACTAAAAGACTTGTTAGTAGAAGGTGGTCCTGACAGGGAAGAATTCAGTAAATGCCAACGTGAGTGCCCATCTCTGGAAGGCCTAAGGAGACAGGACTGCTGCCAGCTTGAGGGTGAACCTCCTGGGACGCACCGGATTTATTGGGAAGGTGGACTCCTGCATAGTGAGTCCACAGAGTCTACAGAAGGAGACCATAGGAGGTTGGTGGTTCCCCTTGCTGTAAGACCCTTCCTCCTGCAGCTGGCGCATGAAGTGCCCCTTGCTGGTCACCTTGGTATTAAGAGGACCAAACAAAGGTTATCCATGCACTTCTACTGGCCCAAGATGGGGGTGCAAGTAGAAAGTCACTGCAGGAGTTGTGCCTCCTGCCAGTTATCTGGTAAGGTTGGCTCGACAATCCAAGCTCCATTGGTACCACTCCCAGTTGTGGGAGTATCATTCGAAAGGGTAGGGATCGACATCGTTGGTCCCCTTGACCCGCAAACATCCTCAGGCAATAGGTTTATCCTGGTGCTGGTCGACCATGCAACCAGATATCCTGAGGCCATCCCATTGAAAATTGTATCTGCCAAGTCAGTTGCAAAAGCTTTACTTGGCATATTTACTAGGGTTGGCTTCCCTAAAGAAGTTGTGTCGGATCGTGGCAGCAACTTTATGTCGAAGTATATGCAGGCTATGTGGAAAGAATGTGGGGTCACCTACAAGTTCTCTTCTGCCTACCACCCCCAGACCAATGGTCTGGTGGAACGTTTCAACAGAACGTTAAAAAGCATGATTGGGGCTCTGGAAGAACCTCAGAGAAGGAAATGGGATCTTCTTTTACCATGCTTACTGTTTGCCTACCGAGAGGTACCACAGGAGGGTATTGGCTTCAGCCCCTTCGAACTTCTGTTCGGTCATCCTGTACGGGGACCCTTAGCCATAGTCAAAGAGGGATGGGAGATGCCCACTCCCCCTGTTACTACCAACGTATTAGATTATGTGCTGGGGCTCAGAAAACGGATGGTAGTTCTGATGGGCTTGGCTAGTGATAAATAGAAGGCAGGACAAGCGCTGGTGAAACATTGGTACGACCAGAAAGCTTTCCTCATCAGTTTTACACCTGGTCAGCAAGTCCTGATCATGAATCCCATAAGGCCTCGAGCTTTACAGGACAAATGGTCAGGCCCTTACACAGTGGTGGAGCCCCTGGGTGAGGTTAACTATTTAGTGTACCTTGGAAGGCCTGGACAGGCTCCAAAAGTGTTCCACGTAAATAGGCTGAAGGCTTTCGTCCCAAGAGTCGAAATCGCAGCACTGCTACTGGCTTCAGATGTTGAGGAAGAGGAGTCTGAACCTCTCCCCGACCTGTTCCAAAGTGGTCCTTCAGATAGCTCCTTTGAGGGTGTCCGAGTGGCCCCTCACCTGACTTCTAATCAGCAGGCTGAGGTGAAAAGTTTGCTTAGGCAGTTTTCCCCCCTGTTTTCACAGTCGCCTGGTTTGACACCTTGGTGCAAACATAACATAGACACAGGAGACAGTGTACCTACCAAAAGTAGGGGATACAGGATGTCAGACAAAGTACGGTCTTACATTAAGACCGAGGTCAACAAGATGTTAGACCTTGGTGTGATTGAACCCTCTAGTAGTCCTTGGTCCAGCCCTGTGTTTTTGGTTCCAAAGGCAGGCACTTCTGAATTGAGGTTCTGCGTGGATTACAGGGCTCTGAATGCTGTCACCAAGACAGATGCACACCCCTTGCCTCGAACAGATGAGCTGGTGGATACTTTGGGTGCCTCCAAGTACCTCAGCACGTTTGACCTCACTGCTGGCTATTGGCAAATAGCTTTAGCAGAACATGCCAAGGAGAAGACAGCGTTTTCTACTCCAGACGGCCTTTACCAATTCAGGGTAATGCCGTTCGGGTTGAAAAATGCACCTGCCACTTTCCAGAGGCTTGTGAATCATGTGCTGAATGGGTTGGACGAATTCTGACTTGCATATCTGGACGAAATAGCAGTTTTCAGTGCCACCTGGGAAGACCATGTGAAACACCTCGGGATTGTGCTGCAGGCTCTTCAGAAAGCACACTTGACCATAAAGGCTAGTAAATGCCAGATTGGACAAGGCTCTGTGGTTTACCTTGGACATGAAGTAGGCGGAGGGAGGATACAGCCTCTTCCCAGTAAAGTACAAGCAGTACAAGACTAGCCTACCCCCACTACACAGACCCAAGTGAGAGCCTTCTTAGGACTCACGGGGTAGTACCGCAACTTCGTGGCAGACTATGGCACCATAGCTGCCCCTCTGACTGCCCTCACCACTCCGAAGAAACCCAAGAAGGTAACTTGGACCGACAAGTGTGAGAAGGCCTTCAACGGCTTAAAAGAATCTTTGTGCCAGGCCCCTGTCCTCAGGGCCCCTGATTATCAAAGACCTTTTATTGTGCAGACGGACGCCTCTGACACTGGGATAAAAGCTGTACTATCGCAAGTAGATGAGAAGGGTAAGGAACACCCTATTGGTTTTATTAGTCGCCAGCTTAAGGACAGAGAGCTCAGATGGTCCACAGTGGAGAAAGAATGTTTCTCTGTTGTGTGGGCCCTACCGAAGCTGAGGCCCTACCTCTATGGGACCCACTTCACTGTGCAAACTGACCATAAGCCCTTAAAGTGGCTAATGAACATGAAGGGAGAGAATCCAAAGTTGCTTAGGTGGTCCATAAGTCTACAAGGCTTCGACTTCACTATTGAGCATAGGCCAGGTGTCCAACATAGCAATGCTGATGGGTTGTCCAGAATGTTTAACCGACCTGAACAAGAGACTCATCCAGGGGTGGATTAGTTCCCCCTGTCCATAGTCTGGGAGGGGCGAGCGTTAGGAAAGATTTCTTAATTGTGGGTAATTTTCCTTCCATGTGGCAACCCCTAAACTGTTTGCTGTTGTTTTCACCAGGATCTAGACTTTGCCAGAGAAGTTCAGCCCTCAGCCGCACTCCTCTGGGCTTTTGCTCCATTCTTACGGGGAAACTGACATGCCCTTAAGACAGTCAGTACCGGGAAACGTTGTTTTCCGTAGTTTCTTTATCATGTTGCAGCTTTCGTGCAACATGACACAAGAGGGCACTATAAGCTAAGTTGCTGCTCTCTTGGGTCTCTAGTCTTCTACAGGCCCTAGATACTCTTTTTGGATTGTAAATGATCGGTGCAAGTGAATCACGGACGGGACTGGTGGCAGCGATCGTTTCTTGTGTTTTTGAGCTCCTTTTGGCGTTTTAAGCGCGTTTCTCAAGCTTAGCCCAAAATGGTGGCCTGGCTCCCAAAATGGCCAGACCACGAGGCTCTTTGTCCTGTCCGCTGATCGGCTTGCCCCCTTCACCTTCCCCAGGTCGAGCCGACCCGGGGCTTTCCTTATTTGGGCATGTACTTTCCCGCGAAACACAGATGCTTTCGCGGGCTTCTACAGACCTTGTGTGTGCATCCAGGATGTGGGCTGGGATGTCTGGTCCCAATACACATCCTGGGTGCCAGAGAGTCTAGTGTGGTATGAATGCCTGGGACCACCGTGGTCTGTGATAGGTCCACGTATGGTGTGAGTGTTTTGTGAGCAGATCTCCCATTGGGTCCTCTCCGTTTTGGCGCGAAGGGAACCGTGGATAAGAGGAGGCTGGAAACACCACTAACATGTCGATCTCCTGAGTTCTCACAAACAAAGGGATACAGGAGCCAAGTATCCTGCAACCACGAGGCTGAACCGAGGAATCGCTGGTGACCCGCTGAAGGACTGCTCCTCTGCACTGCTGTCGCTTTGTGAAACCCTTTCTACCTCGGATCGAACGAGAAGGCCTGTACTGGTACTTCGACCCTTGGAATAGTGGGAACAACTATTCTCGGCATCTTCACCATCTCCTGCACGTAAGCCTTCGGAAGGGTCTCTGGGCCATCCAGCAGACTGACCAGCCTACCCAGGAGTCTTGATCTGTAACCGCCGTCAGGTTGTGTTGTATTACGAGTCCTTGTCACTCTCACACAATTCATACACTTGGCATTCCCAGGACTGAAGTGAATAGTGTACATTTGGCCGGAATACACACGACCGCTCCGTTGCCCTGCTGTGGTAACAAACTGTGCGGGTTCACTGCGTTTGGGACGTCCCCAACTCAACTTCTGCTGCCGGAATCTACACGACGACGAGACGTCCCCTGCTCCTATCTGAACCTGCCAGCACTGAAATGGACACGGAGAAGCCTGGGTCTGCTTGCATCGGGGACCGGTGAGTAGCCTAGCTAGGAACTGGTCGCCCTCCTGCAGGAGCCCATAGCTTTCCCCCGCTGTGTCTAACAGCACGCCTTTCCGTACTCGCGCTCTGCTTCTGCCCACAGTGGAGGCTGCGCTTGAGTCACGGAGCTCTGTTCATCTTCATTTGTTCACCGAACTGAACTGCCTGATTCACTCGAAGAGACTCCCCTTTTTGCCAGTTGGCACCAGCGTGTGCAGGTACTTTTGAGCACAAGGCTCCACTCTTCGTAGGGCTTGGACTTCCTTTTAGTTAGGTGCCTCTGAAGACAGACTGGGTCTAATTATTATTCGCACTGCCTGTTTTCCTCCCCATCTAGGTGGTCTACACATTTCGTGCGTCTAACTCGTTAGACTCGTTTGTATTTGTCTATATATTGTATTGGTTTGGTATGTGTTGGTTTTACTGGAGTTTTATTGTGTTTTCTCGCTACGGTCAATGTTAACAAGGCCTTGTAATAAATGTGTATATATTTTTAATATAACACCTGCTTGGAGTAATTTGTAAGTGTCCTTGCTTTGTGTGCTCATTGCGGGCTTTCAATCACCCTCACTCTTCTTGAGACCTAGTCTTGACCGCCGCGATCGCTACCCTGATTGGTCTGGCTTGTCCAGAGGTTACCCTGTTCCAAGAAATTGGGCTGGCCTTCTGAACCTCTGCCCCTCCCGGACAGAGTTCAGAAATCCGTCTTAACACTTGCCGACTTCTGAAACCACTCTTTCACCACTGGCTCCTTCCCTCTTTCCCTCAAACACTCCCTTGTGCACCCTCTCCTAAAAAAGCTGTCTGCCGACCGTTCCTGCCCAGCTGACTATCGCCCCATCTTCTGCAGTCCCTTCCTGGGTAAACTCCTGGGAACGTTGCCCCTCCCCCAACTGGCTCTTCAACAGAACTCGTTGGTTGTCCCATGACCATCAATTTGGATTCCGGGCACCCAGAGGCATTGAAACTGCTTTCCTGAATACCCGTGAAGACATGCTTGCAAATCTTGATTCGAATTCTCCTACTGTTCTCATTTTCCTCGATCTTTCCTCTACCTTTGACACGGTCAACCACTCTATCCTCATAAAATGGCTTCGAGATACCCTTGACACAATGGACCGAGCACTGGATTGGCTGACCTCAATTCTCACTAACTGCCTCTCCCAATTACAGCTGGGCCCTTTCTCCTCCACCACTACACTCTCTACCTGTGGTGTCCCACAGGGCTCTATCCTATCACCATAGCTCTTCAATATATATCTTGTACTGCTTGCTCACCTGTTCTCCTTCTTCTCTCCTCATTTCCAGTGTTACGCTGATTAGACATAGCTTTCCTTCAAACTTCTCTCTATCACTTCCTCTTCCTCCTTTCTCATTCCAGACTGTCTATCTGCTATCCAGGCATATGTGCGGCTAACGACTTCTATCTTAATGCCACTAAGACAGAGAACCTCCCTATCGGGACACCTACTCCCTATTTCCCTCCTACCCTCTGGCTGCCCTCCTTGGGCCCTATACCTTCACCATCCCTTGAGGCCAAAAACATTCGGGTCATCTTTGACTCCTCTCTCTCCATCACCCCTCGCATCTTGGACCTTGCCAAGAAGGCCCACTTCCAGCTTCACCTCCTTATAGACATTCTCAATTTTCTCACCTTTCCCCAGAAGCTCAATGTTTCCGGAACTCTGGTCCTCTCCAGGCTGGGCTACTGCAACAACCTCTTCCTCGATCTCCCCCTCTCCTCCCTACGCCCCCTTCAGCTATCCTTGGCCGCAAGCCCGGGACTGTATCTCTCCAGCCCTAAGATCTCTCCACTGGCCGCAAGGATCAAATTGAAGACCCTCTGCATCATCCATAAGGCTTTCTGGGGCCTGGGTCCACGTTATCTCCAACTCGCTCTCCCTAAATACTTCCCTGCTAGAGCTCTCCACTCCTCTAACTCCAACTCTCTGATTTTAAAACATTTCACCAAGCAGAGTGTGGGGGGAAGGCCTCTTTCTTTGCTGGTGCCTCTCTCTGGTACAGCCTCCCTGGCCCTCTCACACTTGAGCCGGACCTCTTTATTTTTGGGAAACTTCTCAACACTCTGCCTCTTTCTCTCTTTCCCTACCCTGCTAACCACCCCAGTGACACGAAGACTGGCGCCTGGTACCTTCATTAAGCTCACAAGTTACCAGGCCCCTCTGTTGAGTTGATACCTGTAACCCCTCGCCCCCTCAGCACTGGCTTTGTGGCCCCATCCTGCCTGGCGGCTGTGCATATCACTCCTTGGGTTTCTTCTGCCCAGCACTTAGCCAGTGGACTCCTTCTCTAGCACACCTTTGCACTGCCATCCCGGGCTCACCGGCACTGGTCCATCCCTAAATCCCTCCTCCCCTCGCCCTTCCTTACCTTCTAAACCTCTCTTCACTGCACTTGCACATCCAAATGCCACAAGGCCTAGTATATTTACTGTTCTTTTGCATTGTATTTACTCCCCTTGTTCCCACCCCATTTGCCTTGTGGCACTTGGAAACACAATGTTGTTGTATAACTACCTAACAAATGCTCAATAAATAAATACAAATAAAAATAGAAACCATTTTGAAGATTAGGTCGCCGTCAAGCAAGGATGAAGTGAGGTCATTCCTGGGTTTGTTGGAATGTTATGCCAAATTTGTGGAAAACCTTTCAGCAACGTGTGCTGTATTGAGAGATCTGTTGAAAGTGAGGTTGGAGTTTGTGTGGGGGAGTAAGGAAGAGAAGATGATCAGGATGATGAAAGAGGAAGTGGATAATGTGCCCACTTTGAACAGATTCGACCCCATGGCAGACACAATCATAACAGTGGATACTTCTGGTTGCGATTGGGGGGCGGTTCTTAGCCAGTCCAGGAAAGAGGTGGAAGTGCCAGTGGCGTTTGCGTCACGTGCTTTGACAGTGATGGAATCAAGATTTTCCACCATTGAGCGTGAGAGTTTGGCCGGCTTTTGGGCTTAGAATTATTGGTATCAGGAAATAATGTCCCCATGCATAATGCCCCCATATATAATGTTGCCGGGAAAAGCCATTGGAAACATTATATATGGTGACATTATTTATGGGACGGGTTGCGTGGATGTCCCCTGCTCCCATTTAAAAAACAAAATAAAATAAACAGGGGTTGCATGGGTGTCCCCCTGCATGTTCAATGTAATAATGTCTCTGCAAAAAACTGCAACTTTTTTGTCAGGCGCCATTTTTCCAGAAAATTAACAAGGGGGGTCCTGGGAGTGAAAGATAGTGAGCTAAAGACTCTGGGTAAGTCTCTTGTAACCAGGCCTAATGTCTGGCAGACGGACTCCCAGGACCCCCCTTTTTAATTAGCATATTTAAGTAATTTTGGGTCTCACCCTACGTTACTAGGGGAATCCAGACGTGGATCCCTTGCTCACTATTCTTAGAGAGGCACAGATCCACCCTACTGATGAGGTCCAACCAGACCGAAACACGTGTTTGGGGTTTCTGTTGGTACTCTTGTTCAGAGGAGAATTGCCTAGCATTTCGGTGCTGGACTGCCCCTGGGCAGGACAAAGACTGATATGTTTGGAATATTTCTTCTCTGTGAAAGATAGTGAGCTAAAGACTCTGGGTAAGTCTCTTGTAACCAGGACTAATGTCTGGCAGACGGACTCCCAGGACCCCCCTTTTTAATTTCCAGGGACATTATTAAATGGAACCAAATTATTTTAAAACCTATGTGTGGGGAATTCCTTATGTAATAAGGAGTGATCGTAAACCATTGGCGCATTTATTTTTCACAAAGGGATCTGGTTTGGCAACACCAAGGATAGCCAGATGGTTGTCTGCATTGAAGGGATTCAATGTTGTGGTGAAATTTGTACCAGGTTGTTGTAATCCTCTGGCAGATTCTTTATCAAGGTCCCCAAGATCGGACACCGGAGAAGTGCATGTAGTGTGTGATGAGTGGATTGCGCAGGTGGAAGACACAGTGAACAGTGCATTTTTTTTAAAACTCTTATTATTGGGTATTTGCAAACCATATAATAAACACATTGCACGCCCCTCAAACCTAGAACGTAGGTGGGGCTTTAATAGTGGTCCTTTCCCAACTCCCCTCGCGTCCTCAAAACCTTCCCCCCTAAATTCACTCATAGGTTGAGTACACAACCCCCCGCCGAAATAATATACACATGTTGCATGATCGCGTAGCTTTGCGTGCGTTGTAAATGTTTTTGCATGATACAGGTCATATTGTCTAATAGGGATCCTTTACACATTTCAGCATTCGAGGTCAGTCAGGTATATATGTCTATCAGAGCCCTGAAGTGGTCTGCCCGTACTGTCTTGCCCCACCGTCTAAGGGCGGATCATACCAGCAAGCAGTTTTTGGTAAGCATGATTAGCCAGGCATGTTGGGTGGGGGTATCTGTTTTCCAGTGGCTTACGGGTTGAGAAGAGTATTATGCATACTAGTTTTCTAACTATTGGGTCGGTATGCTAGCCTTCCCCACCTGAGCCAAATAGCATTGGGCCGGGGGCCAGTTCTACTTTGGTACCAGGAGCCCGGGTGGCTAATTTATGGCCATTTTCAGCATGACCTGATCTCTGGGCATGTCCATTGGATATGGCCCATTGTGCCTAATTCTCCACACTGTCGCCAGCAAGTCGGTGATTGTATGAGACCCATTCTATAAAGTTTGCTGGGTGTGTAATATAGTCTTTGAACCAGTTTAAATTGAATCCCCTGTTGTGAATGTTGTGTGATGTTGATGGTATATTATCAAAAAAATCCTAGATATCTCCTTCGTCCATTGGGATACTTCAATTGTTGGACCATTGTGTTGCAAATATTTGATTACGTTTGGTATTATTTGGGGTACAGATGGTATAGAATGAGCCCAGTTGTGGGAACTCGGTCACATTCTGTTCCATCTCCAGTTCTCCCATAGTCAGATTATTCTGTAGCATCATCAGTGAAGAGTAGCTTGGGTCTGTAGGCCCTGCAGGCACGGGACCCATGTCTGGGCATACCCGTCCCACTCGGGGTGACAAAGCAAAAACAAAGAGGTGATGGCTGGAAGTTGTGTTTAAGCAGATCAACTCACGTATAGTGTAATATTGCAGCCACTACGTGTGCTGGAGTCATAGTATTTGGCTAGCTGTTTGGAAACCTATGGGTGTGTATCATCAACATATAGGTCCAACACTCTTATCCCTGGCCAGTCAGAGTGTTGATTTGTATGTAGTGTGTGGCTTAGACCAATCGAAAGTATTGCTGTATGCCGATCCATGCCAGGGCCGCCCGAACGTTCGAGCCCAAGAGTTTTCTTATCCTATGCCATTGTGTCAGTGTTGAGACTATCAGTGGGTGCGTCCTAACATGACTAAGTAGTTTGTTCAGTGGGATGGCCAGAATTTCCGCCGGGGAGTATGGTGCAAGTAGAGATAGTTTCACAAATCTCCAGCTGGATGTATCCATTGTATCGAGCCACCGCTTGGCCCAGCATATTTTGGGCCGACTGGTTGTATGTCTGCCAGAAAGGCACTGATAGTCCACTGTCGTTTTTGGTGGCCTGCAGTATTTCTAGCCGAACTCTTGCCTTTTTTCCCCTCCAGATAAATTTGGTCAGCTGGTTATCCAGATCTTTGTACATTTGTTGCAATGGAGCACAGCGTAGCATCATCGCCAGATATGAGTTTGGGTATAGAGTTCATTTTACAGGCTTTGATGCGGCCTACCAAGGACAATGGGAGTGTATTCCATCTAACTAGGATCGTTTTTGATCTTTGAAAGGATCGGTGGGTAGTTCAGGTCTGCAATTTCATGGACAGACGGGTGATGTGGACCCCAAGATATTTGAGAGAATATAGTTGGAGGCGAAAGGGGGTCGACTCCGCCCGTGTCCCATGACATGTCGCATCTAAGTGGAAGGACCTCTGATTTCGTCCAGTTGACCTTATAACCAGTTATGGGCCCGTACTCATGGAGCAATTGGCGCAGGCATGGGAGTGATACCTCAGGTCTGCTGGCATATATCAGGAGAGTGTCCGCATAGAGAGAGTCTCGGTGCTCCTCGACCCCTCGCATCACACCAGTCCAATCTGGCTCAGTGCAGAGTTTTTCAGCAAGCTGTTCGATTGAGATTGCATACAAAAAGGGGGAGAGGGAGTAGCCTTGCCTGGTGCCAGAGTAAAGTCGAACAGGTTTGAGATGGCCCCATTGGTGGTCACCGAGGTTGTGGGATTTGTGTATAGTAGCCGTATGAGTCCTAGGAGCGCTGGTGGGAAGCCGTATATCGTCAGTACCCGGAACATGAAGTCCCACCAGACTTTTTGAATGCTTTTTCAGCGTCAATCGTTAGTAATATTTCGTCTGGGTCTCCCCGTCCGACTAAGACGTGTAGTAGGCGTCTCACGTTGTCTACTGAGTGACGGCCATGAATAAAACCGGTCTGCTCTCCATGGATAAGTTGCGGGAGGACTTTCTCTAATCTGTGTGCTAGGCATTTGGCCAGTATTTTGGCATCTGCGTTGATCAGCGAGATCGGTCGATAGGATCCGTAATCCTCTGGGTTGCGGCCCTTCTTGTGAAAGACCATTATATTGGCAGCAAGCATTGATCTCAGTAAGTGTCCATTGGACTGTGCTTCGGCGAATACTGTTTCAAGCAATGGGGTGAAGCGATCCACCATTGCTTTGTATAGATCGATAGGTAAACCATCCGGTCCGGACATTTTTCCTGCTGACACGGATCCTATGGCTTGGGTTATCTCTGCGGCAGTAATTGGTTTCCCTAGTTCAGCTTTTTGTGTATAACTGATTGTTTGTAATTGGAGGACTGTGAGAAAGGGGTCTATTCGGTTTGGTGGTATCGGGACTGGGCTGGCATATAGTTTTCTGTAATATTCTGCAAATCATTTGTTTATATCGTTTTCATTCATTTGTAGAGTCCCAGTTCGGTCTCATATGCCGGTAATATGTTGCAGCGCTTGACTGGAGCAAAGGGCGAGCGCCATCAAATTGAGAGGTCTGTCGGCGTCTTGGTAATGGCCTCTGACAACTTTTGCGCACATTGAGTGGAGATTTGCTTGATCTCCGCTCTTAGCCTAATGAGTTGAGCGTATGTATGGGGATTTTGGGTACATTTATGTTGGGTTCTGTCTGCGAAATGTCGACGCTAATCTGGATTTCTTGTTCCCTCCATTTCTTCAGTTTATGGGCCCAACTAGAAATACATTGCCCTCTGAGGATGGCT